>NC_081383.1:23570774-23889941 GCF_030684315.1 Stegostoma tigrinum
AGCTCCATGAGTATGAAGCAAAAAAACTGTTAGGATTTAGGACAGTATCACATTGAGCAAGTTGACAAGGGCTATTGACATGGCTAATGTAGTACTAGCTGCATCTAAAAACCAACTTTTCCAAAGAGCAATCATGCTTCACGAACTAAAATAATGGGAGAAGTTCCTGCAGTTATCAGATAAAATAACTGATTCCTCAAAGTGCACTTTTACATCTGGATATATGTTGTTTAACAGAGCTCAGTGTTGCTTATCCCGAAATGGGTTTAGATAAATAAAGCCCTTCAGCCTAGTTAATCATATCCTTCTCAGACAACTATACACCAGCATTTCCATTAGAGAAATTACTATTTCTTAAGAGTTCAGAACTTTCTTTTTATTGTTTTGAAACTGTGGTCTCAGTAGCCTGAGGGCAGTTCCAGCTGTTTATCATCCTCTGTTAAAGATATATCTCCTGATATCCAAAAAATTTGCTACGAACAAGTTGACACAGAAGTCTGAGAAGTACCTGGCAGCTTCAGTTCACCATTTGCAGGCTCCAGGCCTTAGTCAGCAACAGCTCATGACACTGACCAGGTTATGTGAACTGGGTGCACCTTCGACTGTTTGCTTGCACTCACTCTTAGCACTCACTCACTTTGTGCTCACTTGCATACACATCACATCTCCACTGTTTATGCACCTTGCCACCTCATTCAGAACTTACAGCCTCTCAGTACTTGTGTCTTGCTCGGGTTTAGCACAGACGCAAAGCCAGGCAGCTTGTCATGGCTGTCAGCAATAATCAGTCAATGTGCTGGACATGTTGCTGTATGGCACTGTGCTTCATCAATGTCACACATACAGTGTGTGCCAGCAGCATACGTGGCAAACACACTGAATGTGCTGGAACCAAATGACCCTGTCTCAAAGTCTGAAGAAATTAATCCTCACTCAAAAATGACTCTTGCCAATCAGGGGTTTTTGCTATAGTTAGTCATTGGACATGGTCAGTCCATCACTTGGGGGAGGGATTCCATATCTTTACAGTCTGACAGAGTCAGAGTCAGTTCTGCAGGTTCAGTGCAGCCACTCTAGGAATTAGTGGTAAATCAGTCAGAGGTCTGGTCACTCATCAGCCAGAGCTGTTGTTCATTGGGATGTCATCAGGGGCCACTATTGTTGTGGGTTAATTAGGACATGTAGGGATTGGAAGCAGCATGCTGAGATGAAGAGAGGCAGTAAACATATTAATTATTTGTGATTATAGGCACCAAGTCTTGGAGATCTGTGCCAAGTACACAGGAAGCTGCCACGGTGCTCTTTCAGGTTCCTGCTTCACTAAAAGGGCTGGATGCCTGACCCAGAAGACTTCTGGGAGACCAGGGCTTCCCACTGATACTACGGCTCATCGCTCCAATGCAATCTCCTGACAGACACCAAGTGTAAATACAACACTGCCCATTGATGAGCGAGGGCAGGTATCAAGCAGACTATCGGCCTCTTGAAGCCAATGTTCCAATACTTGCAATGGTCTTTGGTGGTGGGGTGTAGGGGTGGGGGGGCAGCAGCTTCCAGTACAATCCAGACAGTGTATCACATCATCCTATCACGTTGCACTCTGCACAACTAGAGCAGACAAAGAGGGGATGTGATAGAGGTGAAACAGCATCAGCTTCAGTGATAGACAACAATGCAACTTGGGCTTAACAAGTCAGGCAGGATCCGCTTTATATAGCTATGAGTAGGGGGAAGTCTTCACTCATCGAGAATAAATGTGCTGTTCAAAAAGCAGGGCAACCCCTATTTACTCTCCGAAGCAAATGCAGCTTTTTTTTTAAAAAGAAAGTTTTTCTTTGCTTTTCTTGTTGTTCAATTAAAGTTTATGGGATTAACTGCTTGAGAGCATGTGCTGCTCTCACATCGAGCAATTTCAAGATGTTTGCCACATTGATTGCTGGGGAAAGAGCACAAACGTTCAGAGAGGGTCCTAACACAGCAAAGTGCTGAGGCAGGTAGCCGCTGTAGTTTCATTCCTATAGTCACAGTTACTATGACAGTTCATTATTCAGTGATGATGTGGAGACAATATATTTTGACTGTGAGATTCTATTTCGAATGAAGCATCACCCATTCCATGTATGTGGCCTTGGAAGTGTTTTTTTTTTGCGTCCCTCCTACTATGTCCATTATGAAGGACCATTCTTAGCTCGAAACATTTGACCTGGTGCACATTTGGTCTTTAAATATGGCACAGAGTGCAAAACGTGGGAGGTACCAGAAGCAGTGGGTACTTTCCCACAACTGTGCGAGTATGACACCATCCATATGTAATGAGGCGCGAGGTGGAGAATTATGAAAGATAACTCGCTAGGGCAAAGAGAAAATCTCTGCGAAACTCCATGTATGTGCCACATTGCTGATTTTTGGTAAATCTCAGCCCAATGTGTTTGTGTGGTATTTGTCCTCCCAGGATTTTAGCGGAGGCAATGAAGATTACAAACCAAAACAAAATAAAAGCAATGGTTGCTGCTGATCTGAAGCAAAAACAGAACTACTAGAGAAGCACAGCAAGTTAGGCAGCATGTGCGGAGAGTTTTAGAGTTAATGTATCACGTCCGGTGACTTGAAACGATAAATCCTTTCTCTCCACAGATGCTGCCAGATCTGATAAGACTACAAATTAAATCCTGCAACAAACTAGCTGAGAAAAAAAATGTCCTAAGACCAGGAAACAGCACATGCACATGGTGATCTTTAGGCTAAAGCCAGCTAAGCTATTTATATGATCCGAAACAGTTGATAATGAGTAACCACATAAAACTGATTTGTTATGAAGGATGTGAAGTATGTATAGTAATCCAGTAAAGCACTCTAATCAGCACCTTACACTTAGCAATTTCTATCCTTACATATCAAAAGATAGAAAGTGCCTGGAAAAATCAACTAATCCTCCAGCTCCGCCGAAAGAACGTGTACAGAGCACTAGCCCCCCGGTTAAATTAGGAAAATTGTTAGAAATGAGCTCTGAACCACTTTTGCCAGGAAACAGCCCACTACAATTTGGTCAGACCTTACAATTTTGTTTTAAAATGGCACTACAAACTAAGACCTTTTATCATTACATATTTGCAGCATGGCTTTTTCCATTCACTTTCCCCAGTTATTTTGTCAATTTCGCAATAGCTTATCGATGTTTTTGTATTGCAGCATGTTAAGACTGTGAAGGTCAATAGCTAGATTGCAATGAAGGTTGGGCAGAATTTCAGAAACTTTTTGTTTATATAGTGACACATATGGAGTGTGGTTGCAAAGTCTCCACTTTTCTCATCTTCTGGGATGTTAAAGCACCCAGGGATCCATTTCAGTTGAGATAGACTGGACACTTGACGTTTGATCCTAGCCATGATAGCAGTAGATGAATATTTAATTGCATTCTTTATTCACTATTTTAAATGATTTAAGTAATTGCATCTGTTAGGAATTGCAACACTTTCACTGGTAATATATTGGATTCATACCAGTTCAACTAAAGGTGAATGATGTAAACAGGGACCACTGTTGTGGGCTAATTGCAAAGTGCAGGGATCACAGGCAGCATACTGTGATGCAGCTATAACAGTAGACAAATATTTAACTGCATTCTTTATTTACTATTTTAAATGATTGAAGTAATTGAGCCAATTAGGAGCTGCAACACTTCCATTAGTGGTACTTTGGATTCATACCAGTTCAATTTGTTTAAAGTCTTTTAGCAAAATGTCCTCATTCTCTCAAATATTTGTACCTAGTGGTGACTTCTGCTACAGAATACATTTAATAGATGAGGTATACACTAATTAACATATTTAAAATAGTATAGAATTAAATTATTAACTATAACACCTCCAAAACATGCTGTTTGAGAAAGAAATAAAGCAACTTTAAAAAGGTAGGAAATCGCTCAGCTGTTCATGTACTTCTGCGGAAAGAGTTAATATTTCGGTCAAGAAGCTGCAATAAAAACATAGTACTAATGAAATTCAGCAGATCTGGCAACATCTGTGGAGAGAGAAACAGAACTAACATTGAGTCCAATGATTCTTCTTTGGGAACTGCAAGGTGAACTCTCTCTGCAGATGCCGCCTGAACTCGAGTATTCACTGAATTATATTTTTAATTTCAGGTTTCCAGCAACCACATTCTGACATTTTGATTTTGCTAATAGTTTTAATATGAACAAGCATGCCCTTATGCAGTTTTCTCCCATTTCCATTCCAGAATACATTTAAGGAGCTTTCGAACCAACAGATGGGTAATGTTGCAATTTATCCAGCAGTGTAACAAATCGTATTAAAAGATCATAATTAGATAAAAAGGTCCTAGTTTGTCCCCCATCTGGGTACTGGAGTTCTATTTTTACACACAACAGATTAATTGTTTATCTCCAACAAATGAAGAAGGTTTTTTGTGATCACGGCTCTGGTGGTGAAACACAGGGGACAGAAATAGAGGCAGCGTAACTTACAGGATTCTCACCTTCAATAAAAAGTTATTGACCTACTCCCATAATTGCCTATATTCTACTGTAGTAGGACATTGAACAGCAGCTGCAGTTTGTTAAACACGCTCTTGATCATTAATATATCTACATTTTCATGTGGCAAGTTTTGTGCTGATGATGTCACAGTATAGGAAACAGGTTCCAGACATCCTGAGCGAACAGGCCTACCAACTGTTAATCGTATTAACCAGTCTTATTGAAGGATTGTCAAATCAACAGCATGAGATAGCAGTGCAAGGTCTGAGAAATATCAGTTAGAGTAGCTGAATTTCTTTCAAAGAGGGGTCAGACAGAGGGAGAGAAAGAGTTTCGAGAAAATTTACACAAATTTACAATATGAATGAGTCTCCTCACTAGTGATGGTATTTTCTGTGACCCAAAAAGGTTATTTCATTTAATTGATATTTAATACACATTTAAAATGGTATTTAAACTGAAATGGACAATTTTTTTTTAACTGGACCAAATTGAGTTTATTTCTATATACCAAGTACAGCAATTTCATGCCATACAATACCTTTCACTGTCAAGGCAGGGTGCTATTTGATAAAGCCTGATGAAGCAGCTCTCAGATTTCCAAGTTTTACCAATGGTTCTGGCTACTTCACCTAGTAATTTAGCTATTATTTTGACATTCCATGACCAGAGAAAATCCAATAATCGATTCCTTCACAGGTGTCAAAGCTCTTTGTATTATTTGGATTGGTATTTATCGCTCACCAAAATCAACTAAGTACCAAGTGCACATGCAAAATTCAAAGTGATTTTATTTTTCACACAAGCTTGACTAATCAACAACTTGTGTAATGCAAATATTAGCACACTCAAAATTATTTACAATGTGTTGTACAATCACAGGATAAAATCTAACTATGGATAACTGATACAAAACAATAGTCAGGATCCTGAACATTACAACTATGAAATAGGTAAAGTCTGTTTAGCATTTACATGATCCGGTCTGTTGTGCAACAGAATGAGTCATATAAATACTAAGCGGAGTAGAACTATGTCGCTTCTTTGGAGACCGCACTGATGATGTTACCTAGCGTGATGATGAAATGTCTGAACTACAACCAGCCAGCTTGGTGAGCAAGTTAACAACCTCACTCACACTCAAGCTACAAATCTTTGCAAGAACCTTAGATGAAGTCAACACTCAAAGTAGGTGAGAATAGGATTATGCTCAGTTTCAGTGCCTCCTCATCCAATTCCATGCCACAACTCTGAAGAAAATACCTCATTAACATCGCCTGGTCTCAACTCGAACTTATGAGATGGGCTGTCAGCAATGGTTCAATTCCACATCCATATTACAAACAGAGAAAAAAAACAAGGGTGCTCAGGAAAGATGAATATCAACTGAAATTAAAATATAAATGCAAAATTGAAAGAATTACATCTAAATGCTTCTACATCTGAGGTAGAATTTCTAAGTAACATTGAGGACTAATTTGTGAAGTACTAAGTAATGTTGCTTTTGGCCTCTGTTTGTTTTGCTCTCCCAAAGCAATGTTTCCACTCGTACAGGCTCACTACCTTAAATGGCCAGAAGTTGACAAAATGCGTGGAAGGGTATATTCAGGGGCAACTACAGATCACACTCATTGTCCTGTGTGTGGTCCGAATACTTTAATACACTACTCTTCTAATTAAACACTGAAGGAAATTGAAATGGTGGGCCTACTTCCAAGTTCATTTTACATGGCAGTGATGGATATTTAGCAGTCCCAAGCCAGCTCCTCCTGCAGGGGAGACAAAAAAATTCAAGCCTACTGAAGCAGCTCTTCATCCACAGTATTCATCAGGCTGTAAAAATCAGCCTCATATTGTTAAGAAAAACCAAAAGAATAGCAGATACTGTAAATCAGGGACAAAAACAAAGTTGCTGGAAAAGCTCAGCAGGTCTGGCAGCATCTTTGAAGGAGAAAACAGAGTTAACGTTTCAGATCCGGTGACCCTTCCTCAGAACAATTCTGAGACCGAAAGGTTAACTCTGTTTATTCTCTTCCAACATGGACACAATACAAAACACTGACGTGAAATCAAATAGGATGAGAAACTAGTATACCATTGCACAAAAAGAACAGACAGTACAGATGCTTTAGGTGAGAATGAGAGACAGAAACAAACAGAGCAATATATTGATGGGTGAGGGAGCAGGCTTGAGTATAGTGTTAATGCTAATGTGAATTGGTTGGGAATAATGGTCTCCGTCTGTGGTGCATAATCTGTGTACTTCTATATAAGCCTGAGAAGGAACATGAGCAGAAGTGATAAATTTCAAGAGAATTGCTGCAATTTGTATAGACCAAACTGCAAGATACAGAAACAATCAGCTAACGTCAAGAAATATTAAAAACTTACTGACATTTAGAAGATATTGAGTGAATGTCAAGAATAAAAATAAAATGTTTCCACAGAGGAAGCTTGACTTGTGTCAAATACAGAGAAGATTTGTTTTTATAATCAGCAAGAAATGTTCAGTGCATTGCTGATACAGCTGAAAGATACAGAATTACTATCCAATTCAGGAAGAATATATAATCAGAAACCAAAACAGGGATAAGGTCATACCTGACAAATTTAAAGGAGTGCTTAGCAGAAATAGGGATATAGATAACAGAATTAAAGTGGATATTATGTATGTGGATTAAAAAATATACTTGATAAGGCATCTCACAAGAGGCTTAATGATCTGATAATGACACAGCATTAAAGGCAGTCTCACGATATAGAAAGTAAATTGCTGAAAGAACATAACACACACATCAATGCCAGAAAATGCTTTTCCTGACTGGAGGAATGTTAACAGTAGAAGCCAGAATGTTACAAGCACTAATAGATCAAATTTGCGTGGGTATGTATTTTGCATGGGGCAGGACTACACAAATGAGAAACCAAGGTTCATGGTGGATTTATCATGTTTCTTCAGAATCACAGAATTGTTACAATACAGAAGATGGCTATTTGTCCTATTGTGTCCTCTGATGGCTCTCCAAATGAATATCTCACTTAGTGTCATTCTCCTGACTCCTCCCTCTCTCCCTGAACATTAGTTATTTATAAGGAAATATCCAATCCCCTTTGAATTGCTTAATTCGTCTCGCCATCATTACATATGGGCAGTACATTTCAAATCTTGTGAGAATTGTTTTTACCTTCATGTAAATTTTGCTTGCTTTGCTGTTTACTTACAATCTGCAACCTCTCATTCCCAATCCTTTCCTAAATGAGAACATTTTCTGCTCATTTACTCTGTCCAGACGTCTCATGATCTTGAAAACTTCAACCTGGTCTCCTCTTGGCTCTCTCTTCTCAAGGGAGGAGAACAAATCCCAGTTTCTCCAAATTATCACCTGCAAATTAAAATTATCAAATTATTACTCCAAAGTAACACTTGCAATTCCTCATCCTTGGAAGCAGTCTTGAGAAGCTCTTCTGTAGCTTCCTCATTTGCATTCACATCCCTCTTGAAGTGTGGAGCCCAGGACTGCGTGTAATACTCCAACTGAGGCTGAATTAATGTCCTATACATAGACATAAACTCCCTACTCTTCTACTCAATGCTCCTATTAACTGTATGATTTATTAACTGTATACTTTATTGACTGTGGTCAATTTGTCCTGCCACCTGTAATGATTTACGCTCACAGATACATCCTGATCAACTCTCGGTTTTCTTGTCAAAAAACACTAGTATGCTGGTCAAATATGAAATTCCCTTTAAAAAATCCTTGTTGACTTGCCTTAAAAAATGGTCCAGTACGTTGCAGTGTGGTGTTGAACATTAAACCATCACTAATCGTTGTCGAAAAAATATCATTCACTGATGCCCTTTAAGGGAAGTCTGCATTTTTATCCTGACTGGTTTGCGTAAGATTCCAAGCTCACAGTGAAGTGGTTGATGCTGCCCTATGAAATGGCCCAGCAAGACTTTGAATTCAAGGGGCATTAGTGATAGGCAACAAATACTGGCCTTGTCAAACCACATCCCATGAAAGAATACAAAAATGTATTTGTTCGTGAAGAAATCATTTGACGCTAAAGCCATATGAGAGACCTTGAGGGAAGTCTTCCGCGGGAAGGGGAGGTTGCTTTTGGACCCATGTGGGGAATTCTCCAACGAGGGACATCATGATATCAGCACAAACACACTGCAGCTATCGTGTAAGCCATTGAATTATTCTACAAAGCAACTATGTTCTGTTTTAATTAATCATGTTGAATTTTACAGATAACAGCCTTATTTCTTGAGCTGTGCAGACCTCACCAGGGTGACAGATGTAACAATGAGGAGTGCTACTTTAGGGGCAACAGGCCAGGAAGGCTTTGGTCAATAAAACTGAAGAGCTGCAGCCAAAGCCTGGTAAGAGACTGCTACTCGTAATATTCCCCCTCAGGCACCTGTTTCACTCTGATTAAGAGGCGGCACAATGGCTCAGTGGTTAGCACTGCTGCTTCATAGCACCAGGCTGGGCTCAATTCTAGCCTCAGGCAACTGCCTGTGTGGAGTTTTCATATTCTCCCTGTTACTGTGTGGATTTCCTTCAGGTGCTTGAGTTTTGTCCCACAGTCCAAAGAATGTGCAGGCTAGCTGGTTTGGCCATGGGAAATGCATGGTTACAGGGATAGGATAAGGAGGTGGGTATGTGTGGGATATTCTTTGGAGGGGGGACTCAGTGGGCTGAATGGCCTGCTTCCACACTGTAGTTATTCTAAGATTACTGACTTCTCGGATATCACTTTACTCTCTGAGACTTTACTTGCCTTCAGCCATACTTCTCTGTTGCCAGTTTTCACTGCAGCATTGAAGCTGCTTATTCAGAATCCATGTTTCAACTCTGGCGGAGAACAAAAGGTGCAGCAATCCCAACACTAGCACCTCAGCAGCTGCTTTCTACACAAGACATCATTCCACAGACCAGAAGGAATGGATTCAAAGGCTCAAGTCCAAGAAAGTGGGGCACACAATGCTGTGCATCGTGGCAATAGCAGCTTATTTGACATGTGGGAGTAGCTGTTTCTCAGAAAGCTCCAATTTTCACAGCTGCTTGTGCTGACATCTGCAACTCCTTGAAATAAGATCTCCTTCCTAAAGAAACGCGTGGCTGGACATTACCAGCAGTCACTCATGGGGCGCTGCCTCCATGTGGACATTGCACAGGACATTGGTGAGGCCTCTTCTGGAATACTGTGATCACTTCTGGTCGAATAGTTATTGGAAGAATCTTATCAAGCTAGAGAGGGTTCAGGAGAGATTTAGCAGCATGTTGTTGGGTATGGAAAGCTTGCGTTATAAAGAAAAGTTGGGTAGGCTGGCACTTTTTTTTCACTAGAGTGTAGGAGGTTGAGAAGCGATCTGCTGGAAGTTTATCAAATAATGGGAGGTATAGATAGAGTTGATGATAATTGTCTTTCCATAAAATTGGGAATTTCTAAACTAGAGGGCACATTTTTACGGTGACAGGAGAGAGACTTCAAAAAGTCATGAGCAGAATTTTTTATGCAGACGATGGTTTGTGTGGAATGAATTTCCTAAGGAAGTGGTAGATGCAGGTTCAATTATCCTATTTAAAAGACATTTGGGTAAGCACATGAATAGGAAAGGTTTGGAAGGATATGGACCAGGAGCAGGCGGGTAGGACTAGTTTAATTTTGAATTATGTTCAGCATGGACTTGTTGGCCCATAGGTTCTGTTTCCATATTGTATGGCTCTATGACTCTATAAGAAGCTGCGCTCCATTCATCAAAGAGTCAAATCAGAAGAGTGAGTATTCTTAAAGGATTGAGTGCTGCATAAGGAAGGTCAACATTTGTGCAGGCTGACTGTCAAGAATGAAAACTAAAGGAGAATAGATTGAGGCCAAATAGGAATGTTGGCTGTTCAGATGTAGATGTAAGGTGTCTAGGGAGAGGACAGTAAGTGCAGCCACAAGTGTGTTTTTCTGAGGAGTGCTTTGGGAGTGTAAATGCTGGGAGAGTCAGAGATTGAGGCTTAGCACCTGGAAAATTTGATGCAACTCTCCTTTGCCCTCCTGAATTCCTGGATCCTTTTGATGCATTGTCTCCAGAGTGGAGAGATCACACTTCTGTAACAGTCTACCTCCACTATTTGCTTCAACACCAGCTTTGTGGAAGAGGTTGTCCTCTCCCTCCCAGTCTGGAGAAAGGTCTCCCATACCATAGTCACTCAGAATCTCTAGGTAATAGTGTAATCTACCAGTGATTTGCTTCCCCCCAAGTCTCCTCTCCATTTCTGTGAATGATGCCTCAAAATCCATGTCAATTTTGGTTAATCCCATACATACTTAGGGTCCTTATAGATAGAAATTACATTTTTATTGACAGGCTCAAAGCTTCATCATGTCCACCTGGTTGGAAAATCTGGATGCAGGTGCAAATGGTGTGACTGAACTGTGAATCCAACAAAGCCTGCTGAAGTTGTCAATGAGTTCCTGACTGTGTAATGATCCCACTCTTTTGGAGGAGCTTAGCTGGGAAATTTCTACCACATGCATGAATAAACACTGCTGTGTTATGTCTTCAAGCCATTATGTAAGTATACCTTTAAAAGACATGCACACAATATAACCTCTGCATGATAGCTTGTGGCCTAGTATAAAGGTCTCAGATACCATCTTAATTCAGGCCACGAGTACCATGAAAAGATGCATGCTACTTTTTAACTGAATAGTCTATCGCTAGCCCAGCACTTCTGTCTCTGTGAATCTGACATTTGTTTATGACAATCAGCTATAATAAATGTCCTTCAATTCTTTAATGTTGCATTATACATATCTGGTCCTTATGTTTTGAGATTGTATGAGGTGCAAATACCCCAGAGGCAAAACACACAACGCATGCATCTGTCAGTTCAATCACGCATTACAATAAAAAGTTACCAGATTCTGTCATAAAGTAGTGTTAAATGTTCAGAAACTGTCTTATGCTTGGGAATAGATGTGTGAAAATGCAGATGGAAATCTGCTGCTGTGGCGTGAACTCTCCCTGAGCCAATACAGCAGCTGCAAAATCAAAAATACATTTTTCTTGGTTGTTCCAGGGTCAGAATCAGACTAAGAAGGATCACAGTGATTCCATAAATAATCGTTTCATATTGTGTCAAATCCCACAAGCTCATGACTCAGTTTTAGGAAGGGATCAAGCATTATGTTGTCACAGCAGGGGGTACATGGGTGAACTGCAAAAAGCTGGACGACAGCCATATCCCTGCTGGTCCTCAACCCTCTCCAAGAACACCACACTCACATTAACAACAGCAGAGTTGCTAACCACCCAAGCTTTGTTCTGCAGATTCAGAGAACGGAAAAATTCATCTCTTGACATTGCTGTGAACATGAACTGAAAACTCACAGTGACATAAAAAGTAGTTTTCTTCTTATTTTCTTTGTGAACTAATAAACAAAATGCTTCACTCTGCTGGTAGTAATGACAAAAACTCTTGGACTGTGAGCACCAGGTCATAGAACTGTACAGCATGGAAACAGACTCTTCAGTCCAACTCAACCATGGCAACCAGATATCCGAAATTAATCTTGTCCCATCTGCCAACATTTGGCCTATATCGCTCTAAACTCTTCCTATTTATATGCTCATCCAGATGCCTTTTATATAATGTAATTGTACTAGCCTCCACCACATCCTCTGGCAGTTCATTCCATAAAAGCATCACCCTCTGTGAAAAAGTTGCCCGTCAAATCCCTTTCAAATCTTTCCCCTCTCACCTTAACCCTATAGCTGTGGACTCCCCTACTCTGAGGAAAAGACTTTGGCTATTCACACTATCCATGCCCCTCATGAATTTATAAACCTCTATGAGGTCACCCCTCAGCCTCTGACACTTTAGGGAAAATAGTTTCATCTTATTTAGCCTCTAACCATGGCTACATCCTTGTAAATCTGTTCTGCACCCTCTGAAGTTTAACAACATCTTTCCTATAGCTTGGAGACCAAAACTGAAGGCAGTATTCCAGAAGTAGCCTACCTAATGTCCTATACAGCCACAACATGACATCCCAATTCCTATACTCAATGCAGTTACCAACAGAAGCAAGCATACCTTCTTCACTATTCTGTCTAACTGTGACTCTACCTTCAAGGAACTATGTCCCTGCACCCCAAGGTTTCTTTGTTCAGCAACACTCTCCAGGACCCTACCATTAAGTGCAAACTATCTCTTAGTCTTCAAATAGAGACAGTGATAAAACACATCAAATAAAACATCTTCCTGCAACCTCATGATGACATCATTCAATCAAAAATGAACCCTGCACCCCAAATTCTAAATAGACTCCTGCTGCATGTTTCTGGAAGATTCACCCCATGTTCAGTTAGAGGCAATGGCTGGATTGTGATGTCCCAGTAACTCTGATGTTCTGATACCACCCTTATCCAGTCCCAAGTCCTTGAGTTGAGGGGCATCCTGCATGAATGGTGGACTCCTATTGTGTTACCAGGCATTAGAAGAACACCAGTTTAAAAGAAGGGCATCTCCCAGGTGTCAGTATAAGGTTGAACAGTTTGGGGATGCACGAGTTGACCAAGGAGCTAAGAACATTCTCAGCAGTTATGGGGCTGGCAAGGTTGCAGAGATTGGAAGCATGACGTCATGAAAGAATGCCAACAAAGATTTCAATTTAAGGTTTTTGGATCTGGCATTCAATACTTTTAAGTTCGAAGAAATGCTGGTGATGATTGAGCAGGACCTGGTGAAGGACAGTATACGGGCAAGTGCATTTTGGAAGAGCTGACATTTACAGAGACTGAAGGATGGGAAGGCAGACCAGAAAAGCTCTGACAAGAACAACATCACGTGTTTGGGAGCTTGAAGTAAAGATAAAGTGGAGCAACAGTAATTCTCAGACGAGAAACCAAATGATCGTTATGCGGAGGCAGTGTGTGGTTGGAAAAGTAACGAGGGCAGAAGAGAAGCTAATGGTTCATGGACTGATTTGTCCTCAGATTGTGCCTGGTGAGAATGAGGATATTGGTTGCAAATATATGGGGTTTAAGGCAATGACTGAAAACAACATAATCTCTCCAGCCACTGACACTCAGTCAGAGCAGTGTGTACTACATGATGTACTGAAAAACTGGTCAAAGATGCTTAGATAGTGTCTTCCAAATCTACAAACACTTCCAGCAGCTGGAAGGAAGAACAAGGGCAGCAGATAATATGGAAACACATTACCTGCAAGTCCTCCTCACCAAGCCACTCATGATCTTAACTTGCAAATATATCACTGCTCCTTCAGTGTCACTGGGTCAAAATCCTGGATTCCCCTCCCTTAGAACACTCTGGGTGTACCTCCAGCACATGGATTGCAACAGTTCAAGAAGGCAGCTCAGCACCACGTTCTCAAGGCAATAAATGCTGACCCAGCCAGCAATGCCCACGTCCTACTCGTGAATAAAAAAGTATAAATTTCTTCCTCTCAGTATGCAGACCCCCCCAAAGGCCTGATCTCAGTGGTGCATGCTCTTGTGATCACATACTTCCAGGGTCTCTTGCAGCCCCACATTAGCATTTCAGAGGAACTTGGCACCTTGCATATAGTGTACAGGTCCACTGGCAAGTGGATATGTTCTAGCATCCATAAACTCCTAAACAGCTGGGCAATTAGTTGCTCTGCCTTATGATTATCTATAAATCCTGACAAAAATCTGATGTGGAGCCCAAAGGCAGACTGCTGTCGAAACATGTCACTTCACCAGCAATTTCTGTAATGGAGCCAGTAATATCTGAAGGACATTGTCTCTGTTGGAGGGAGAGGGCAGTGCCTCAGAATCTTCACGGTTGTGGCCTTGAACAATAACAAGGGCAACCTCAGCAATGCCAACAACTATCGAGGTCTCACCCTGCTGAGCACTCTGGGACAAGTATTTGCTCATGTTGCTGTTAGACTTCAGATTTTACAACTACCCCAGTCTCAGTGTGCTTTCAGAGCTGGCAAATTTGCAAATGACCTTGCAAGCGAAATGCGCCAAACATGGGAAACCATTATGTGTTGCCTTCAATCAATCTCACCAAGGCATTTGACTATGTAAGCAGAGGCAGTCCTTTTAAGCTGGAGAAAACTGGCTATGCACCAAAGCTACTCAGTTTGATCTGGTCTTTCCATGGCAAGACAATGGGCAGAACAACTATGACAAGGCAACAGTGATGCCCTTTGAGATCTACTCTGGGGTCAAGCAGGGTTGTGCTCTGGCTCGGACTCTCTAGTGGCTTAATCCCCTCCATGCTGCTGTCTTATGCCTTGACGTCACATGCAGAGAGTGTCTACTTATGTACTAGAATGAACAGAAAACTGTTGAGCCTTGCTTGTCTGTGACAGAAGACAAAGATGCACTAAGTCCTTATCAATGTGTTTATCTACACTAACAATTCTACACTAACATTTCAAACTGAGGAAGACCTTCAGTGGCAAATGGTGATTTTCTAGGACCATAGAGTTTGATTTAACTGTCAGCATCAGAAAGACAAATGTCACAAAATGTTGCCATGCCATGCTACCATCAATCGGCATCAATGTGAACATTGCTAGCTTCACATATTTAGGTTCTACAGTCACTAATGTGTCACCTGATGCTGAAATCACCTTGTGAATCACAAAAACTGCAGATGTTACATCCAAGTTGTGTAAAATAGAGTGAAACAGCAGCAATCCACAGTTCATCACTGTGCATCTACCCAGCTGTGTCCAAACATCAGTGTACTCCTCTATAGTGCTGACCTGGACAGGAGAATGCAGAATATTAATGTTTGAAACGTATCCCTGGTGACTCCTCAATGTTTACATTTACTGACTCATATCCCATGGAGTATGTTAATTCGACCAGCATACACGAGTATACAGATACTATTGTCTCAGCACTGGCTCAGCCACACACACTGGATAGAACCTACCTCCATGATATGCCTGGTGTGCAGAGCCTTAAGAAGCAGATGGCAGCAGTTAAATTAAAATCATGTTTGGAAAATGCTGTGTCGCAGCTGGATTTAAAAATGTCGATGAAATGACTTCCTTCTTGTCATGGGAATGTCGTCGAGGCTTTGAACTTCTCTCAAATGTATTGTTATAGGAAATTTCACATAAGTCTTGTACATAAATTTTTTGTCTTTGAAACTTGCAATGAGTTTTCTTTTCCTCTTCTCTCCAGGCATATTGATTCATTTTTGTTATGAACGAGTGAAAGGGGGTATTTGTGGCTCTCCTCTTTCAACTCCTCTGTGGTTGATTGCAACAAAATGATTTTTAAGCACATATTTATCACACTTCACTAGACTTTTCTAAACAGATCAAAGATTAAGGAGAGTCAAATCCAAGCTCTTCTTGAATAAAAGAATGGTGTTTTACCACTTATTAAACCAGAGATGAATAAAGTATAATATCAAATACACATACACAGATAATAACGTTTTTAAAAGAAATGGGCATGGATTGTAGAATGCATTTATATAGACAGGAATGTAGAGTAATTGTTGTTAAAATTTTAGAGCGTTTTAAGAAGTGAGAGTGAGACCTTGAGTCCTAACTCACTAACTGTTGTCCTTTTTCACAGGAATGAAGAATTCCATGGTTAGCCTTGATCACTATAATTGGTGGTTCTTTTCACGCTGCTGGTTTAAGAGCAAGGAGCTTTCAGTATCCTTGTTGTCAGTCCATGTTGAATACTCTCTCTTTCGCAGCTCAAAGCAAGTACTGAAATATGATAAATTTGTATATCTCAAATCTATCTTGATTTTCTTTTTGCAAATGGAAACTCGACATGCAACTTTTCATCTGCCAATAAGTGAATTTATCACAAGTAAAAGTAAAGTAAAAGATGTGAATTTCTTGATGCCTCATTGAGTTTGTGCCTTTCCAATTAAAATGTTAATTCCTGGTGCAATCAGCTTTGTTTATTCCACACGGGTTGCCTGATCTTGTCAGGTGATCAGCAGCCATTTTAGATCAGCGACATCCTGTGGCTAAGATGATTGACCTCTCACATCGAGAACAATCTTACCTGCTGCTAGGTACAACTCTAACCAGAAGAGGGCTCCACACCCACAAATTCCACCGACTCCAGTTTTGCTTGGGATCCTTGATGTTGCAATCAGTCAAAAATTGTCTAGATGTCAAAGGCAGTAACGGTCGAGTACAGCTCTTTTGTCCATGTTTAGATCATGTAGAGCTCAAAATGAGTATGAAAATTGTTGAGTGAGTGAGACTTGATAGTACTTTTGACAACATCTTTCATCACCTTGTATCCTGCATGTCCTACATTGCCGCACTTCAAGTGCATGAACAAGGGCAGTACTGAACTTTGGGATGTCCTGAAATCATGAAAGGTACTACATAAATATTTTGAGCATTAAGTAAACTATGCATTTATGTCCTGCCATTCTAGATTAAATGCTTACATTTTGCAGGAAGATAGTATATCAAATCCAGCCCTCCCACTAATACTGCCACATCAGAACTAAATAGGCACAATGGGTTCAAATTCCCCTGATGTGTTAGCAATTAATTTATTAACTGCTAAACTCATCAGAAAATAATTTAACTCGAATGTGCCAACTTTATTAGTAATACATTTTGCAGCACTTCATCAATGGAATAGCAATCCCCAGTGCAGTTTCATATGATAGGCCTGGCAGATCTGCAATGCACTGTGCAGACTACTAAATAGTCATCAATGGTCTTTTTTGGACTGCCATCACACAACAATGAAATCCAGTAAGCTGGACTGAATTCAAAATTCTGTCAATATTCATATATCTGTACTGCAGGATACAGTAGGGCTCTAACTGAATGGAAACTGGGAAGTTTCGTACTGCTGTACAGGGTAATTTTGGAATGAATCACAGCTAAACTCTTTCCTTAGCACTGTGCTTTAAAATTGTTATAAATGTTAACGACACTTCAAAACTAATGTGTTTTTTTTATAATTTAGGACATAGATCACATGAAATGTCCAGTCTGTCACCAAACGATTGAACTTTGGGGCGGCACGGTGGGTCAGTGTTGAGCACTGCTGCCTCACAGCGCCAGGGACTCAGATTTGATTCCACCGTTGGGCAGCTGTCTGTGTGGAGTTTGCGCATTACCCCATGTCAGCATGGGTTTCGTCCGTGTCTTCCAATTTCCTCTGACAGTCCAAAGGCTAGGTAGATTGGCTGTGCTAAATTGTCCATAGTGTTCAGGGATGTGTAGATTAGGTGGGTTATAGGAAATGGGTCTGGGTGGGATGCTCCGTGGGTCAGTGTGGATTTGTTGGGCTAAAGGGACTGTTCCCACAGTGTGGGATTCTATGATAATGGACTTATTTTTTGAGAAATGTATGTAATTATGTACATATCTTGCTTTTAAAAAATTAATCCTTTCAACTTTCATTAGCATTCCATTTCACTTTTCCCTCACTTAACTCAACATTGAATTGAACGGGTGTGGTCAATGTTAAACGTTACATAAAGTGATAAATTGGAGTAACCCTTGAGTAAACAGTGATATGCAAAAGCTCCAGCTTGCCCCTGTCTGGTACTCATTGGACATAATGTCTGGGGTTCAGTCAAATGTTCCTATTAGTTTGTCAGTAAAAGGTTTGCAAATGAAATGCTTCTTACAGTCTTGCTGCAACTTTGAAAAGTTATTTTCTCAGGAATTAAAAATAAAGCTGACAAGGGATTGAGAATGCCACATACATTTTGATTAATCATAGAATTTATAAAATAATGATGAAATTCCAAAACCAAATTAAATGGAATTTAAAAAAGTCAGTTCCGATGTAACAGAGTAGTTCTGATGTGACGTTCCTGTGAAAGTCCAAAATAAGGAACATAAACATCTGACAACATTAATTTTAACAACGGGCAGCTGTAGCAATATGTTCAAATTTGAGCAAGTAACTTCTAACTCAGTGTGGGTCACAGCATGAAATCACCAATAATCAATTTAAGAAATGTTGTTTTTGTAACTATTATATTGACAAGGTCATAAAATGTGAGGCTGGATGAACACAGCAGGCCAAGCAGCATCTCAGGAGCACAAAAGCTGACGTTTCGGGCCTAGACCCTTCATCAGAGAGGGGGATGGGGAGAGGGAACTGGAATAAATAGGGAGAGAGGGGGAGGCAGACCGAAGATGGGGAGTAAAGAAGATAGGTGGAGAGAGTATAGGTGGGGAGGTAGGGAGGGGATAGGTCAGTCCAGGGAAGACGGACAGGTCAAGGAGGTGGGATGAGGTTAGTAGGTAGATGGGGGTGCGGCTTGGGGTGGGAGGAAGGGATGGGTGAGAGGAAGAACCGGTTAGGGAGGCAGAGACAGGTTGGACTGGTTTTGGGATGCAGTGGGTAGGGGGGAAGAGCGGGGCTGGTTGTGTGGTGCAGTGGGGGGAGGGGACGAACTGGGCTGGTTTAGGGATGCAGTTGGGGAAGGGGAGATTTTGAAACTGGTGAAGTCCACATTGATACCATTAGGCTGCAGGGTTCCCAGGCGGAATATGAGTTGCTGTTCCTGCAACCTTCGGGTGGCATCATTGTGGCAGTGCAGGAGGCCCATGATGGACATGTCATCTAGAGAATGGGAGGGGGAGTGGAAATGGTTTGCGACTGGGAGGTGCAGTTGTTTGTTGCGAACTGAGCGGAGGTGTTCTGCAAAGTGGTCTCCAAGCCTCCGCTTAGTTTCCCCAATATAGAGGAAGCCACACCGGGTACAGTGGATGCAGTATACCACATTGGCAGATGTGCAGGTGAACCTCTGCTTAATGTGGAATGTCATCTTGGGGCCTGGGATAGGGATGAGGGAGGAGGTGTGGGGGCAAGTGTAGCATTTCCTGCGGTTGCAGGGGAAGGTGCCGGGTGTGGTGGGGTTGGAGGGCAGTGTGGAGCGAACAAGGGAGTCACGGAGAGAGTGGTCTCTCCGGAAAGCAGACAGGGGTGGGGATGGAAAAATGTCTTGGGTGGTGGGGTCGGATTGTAAATGGCGGAAGTGTCGGAGGATGATGCGTTGTATCCGGAGGTTGGTAGGGTGGTGTGTGAGAACGGGGGGGATCCTCTTTGGGCGGTTGTGGCGGGGGCGGGGTGTGAGGGATGTGTTGCGGGAAATACGGGAGACGCGGTCAAGGGCGTTCTCGATCACTGTGGGGGGAAAGTTGCGGTCCTTGAATAACTTGGACATCTGGGATGTGCGGGAGTGGAATGTCTTATCGTGGGAGCAGATGCGGCGGAGGCAGAGGAATTGGGAATAGGGGATGATATTTTTGCAGGAGGGTGGGTGGGAGGAGGTGTATTCTAGGTAGCTGTGGGAGTCGGTGGGCTTGAAATGGACATCAGTTACAAGCTGGTTGCCTGAGATGGAGACTGAGAGGTCCAGGAAGGTGAGGGATGTGCTGGAGATGGCCCAGGTGAACTGAAGTTTGGGGTGGAAGGTGTTGGTGAAGTAGATGAACTGTTCGAGCTCCTCTGGGGAGCAGGAGGTTGCGCCGATACAGTCATCAATGTACCGGAGGAAGAGGTGGGGTTTGGGGCCTGTGTAGGTGCGGAAGAGGGACTGTTCCACGTAACCTACAAAGAGGCAGACATAGCTGGGGCCCATGCGGGTGCCCATGGCCACCCCCTTAGTCTGTAGGAAGTGGGAGGAGTCAAAAGAGAAGTTGTTGAGGGTGAGGACGAGTTCAGCTAGGCGGATGAGGGTGTCGGTGGAGGGGGACTGGTCGGGCCTGCGGGACAGGAAGAAGCGGAGGGCCTTGAGGCCATCTGCATGCAGAATGCAGGTGTATAGGGACTGGACGTCCATGGTGAAGATGAGGTGTTGGGGCCAGGGAATTGGAAGTCCTGGAGGAGGTGGAGGGCGTGGGTGGTGTCACAGACGTAGGTGGGGAGTTCCTGGACCAAAGGGGAGAAAATGGAGTCCAGATAGGTGGAGATGCGTTCGGTGGGGCAGGAGCAGGCTGAGACGATGGGTCGACCAGGGCAGGCAGGTTTGTGGATTTTGGGAAGGAGATAGAAACGGGCCGTGCGGGGTTGGGGAACAATGAGGTTGGAGGCTGTGGGTGGGAGGTCCCCTGAGGTGATGAGGTCATGAATGGTGTTGGAGATGATGGTTTGGTGCTCGGGTGTGGGATCATGATCAAGGGGGCGGTAGGAGGTGGTGTCGGAGAGTTGGCGTCTGGCCTCGGCGATGTAGAGGTCAGTGCGCCATACTACCACTGCGCCACCCTTGTCTGCGGGTTTGATGGTGAGGTTGGGGTGGGAGCGGAGGGCTGCCCGTTCTGCGGGGGAGAGGTTGGAGTGGGTGACAGGGGTGGAGAGGTTGAGGCGGTTAATGTCTCGACGGCAGTTGGAGATGAAGAGGTCGAGGGAGGGTAGGAGGCCTGGGGGTGGTGTCCAGGCGGAGGACTTGTGTTGGAAGCGGGTGAAGGGGTCAGTGGAGGGAGGGTTAGGCTCCCGGTTGAAGAAGTAGGCATGGAGGCGAAGACGGCGGAAAAACTGCTCTATGTCCAATCGTGACTGGTATTCGTTGATGTGTGGTTGTAGGGGGACAAAGGTGAGCCCCTTACTGAGGACTGACCGTTCGTCCTCAGTCAGTGCCAGTCCCAGATGTCCAAGTCCTTCAAGGACTGCAACTTTCCCCCCACAGTGATCGAGAACGCCCTTGACCGCGTCTCCCGTATTTCCCGCAACACATCCCTCACACCCTGCCCCCGCCACAACCGCCCAAAGAGAATCCCCCCCGTTCTCACACACCACCCTACCAACCTCCGGATACAACGCATCATCCTCCGACACTTCCGCCATTTACAATCCGACCCCACCACCCAAGACATTTTTCCCTCCCCTCCCCTGTCTGCTTTCCGGAGAGACCACTCTCTCCGTGACTCCCTTGTTCGCTCCACACTGCCCTCCAACCCCACCACACCCGGCACCTTCCCCTGCAACCGCAGGAAATGCTACACTTGCCCCCACACCTCCTCCCTCACCCCTATCCCAGGCCCCAAGATGACTTTCCATATTAAGCAGAGGTTCACCTGCACATCTGCCAACGTGGTATACTGCATCCACTGTACCCGGTGTGGCTTCCTCTACATTGGGGAAACCAAGCCGAGGCTTGGAGACCGCTTTGCAGAACACCTCCGCTCAGTTCCGCAACAAACAACTGCTCCTCCCAGTCGCAAACCATTTCCACTCCCCCTCCCATTCTTTAGATGACATGTCCATCATGGGCCTCCTGCACTGCCACAATGATGCCACCCGAAGGTTGCAGGAACAGCAACTCATATTCCGCCTGGGAACCCTGCAGCCTAATGGTATCAATGTGGACTTCACCAGTTTCAAAATCTCCCCTTCCCTAACTGCATCCCTAAACCAGCCCAGTTCGTCCCCTCCCTCCACTGCACCACACAACCAGCCCAGCTCTTCCCCCCTACCCACTGCATCCCAAAACCAGTCCAACCTGTCTCTGCCTCCCTAACCGGTTCTTCCTCTCACCCATCCCTTCCTCCCACCCCAAGCCGCACCCCCATCTACCTACTAACCTCATCCCACCTCCTTGACCTGTCCGTCTTCCCTGGACTGACCTATCCCCTCCCTACCTCCCCACCTATACTCTCTCCACCTATCTTCTTTACTCCCCATCTTCGGTCCGCCTTCCCCTCTCTCCCTATTTATTCCAGTTCCCTCTCCCCATCCCCCTCTCTGATGAAGGGTCTAGGCCCGAAACGTCAGCTTTTGTGCTCCTGAGATGCTGCTTGGCCTGCTGTGTTCATCCAGCCTCACATTTTATTATCTTGGAATTCTCCAGCATCTGCAGTTCCCATTATCTCTGATACTATATTGACAAGGTCGTTGGGAAGTGATCCCGGCTCAGCACCTGATCACTTCCTTAAGGGTATGTAGCACTAAATAAATTTGTCGTCTGATCCACTGGGGGTCCCCTGGACTACCACTGGCAGAGCATGTGTCAGAAACAAAAATCATTTATTACAAAGGACTGACTTCACATTTTCGCAAATGTTCAGGGACAAAGGCAATCAATGCATTAAGACTGAGTTTTACAAGTTCCTTCATAGCTTATTTTTTCTCACATCTATATTTGATCCCTATACCAAAATGACAACATTGGAACTTGGCTAGTGGTCCGTTATATAGTCACATAATTCCATCAGTTTTCTCCTCATGTCACTTTCTGTTGATGACATGAATATCTGGATATTTACAGTTCCGTTGGTGCCAGATATCAGAGTTAACGATTTGGCACTTCCAGCACCATATTTATCATTCACCTGTGATGGACAAAGTGCTTTTTTGGCTTGATGCTGTTTGTAGAGAATATTACTTGTGTTGTTGCACTTTCACTTAATCGAAAGCTGAGGGTCCAATTGTTTCCTGGTACATTCTCCACTGCAATGCCTCAAGCAGAGTCATTTGCCAATCCATCAGCACCTTTTCTTCTCATACAGTATGAACTGTTCTTACTTTTGAAATTTGGTAATATGTCCTTACGAGTTTGTGATGAGAAACTTCAATGATATATCTCTGTTTATCTGCAACACCAAGTGTCTGACAATACTTCGGAGTCATTCTTAGAGATGGTTTTGAGAGTTCCTCGATTTGCCAAAGTTGATGCATACACTCATTAGCTTTGCTCCTTACTCTCTGCCAAGTTGGAAGCAGATGACTCGATGCTCTTTGTCAGTGGCAAGAGGCTTCCTGGCATCCAGCATCTCAATAAGTATACCATTTCCTTGCTATCCTGAAGGTTACCATTGAGCTTACTATCTAAATTCTCCACAGTAGTACTTACCTGCCACTTCACTCTCCAGTGAGCTGGCACACAAACAATCCTTTATCCTTGGCGTGGTGGCAATGTTATCCGGATCATTCATCACATGTTGATCCTAATTCTATACTAGTCTTTAAAAAGTGTGATTGAAGAAGTGGTGCGTGTTATTCTCAAGATAATGAGGCCCACTCATTTATTCATTGGTCAGATCAGAAAATACAATTGATCATTGGGTAAGTCGACGATGAGACAGTCATTATAAAGCATTTCCATTTGAGGTACATATTTCACTTTTAGGCAATTCATTTTTTTGTTTTGAAATACCTTGTGGCAAGGTTTCAAGGTGGTAATTTATCTGGGCGATCAAAATTGCAATAGGAAATAATTTACAAACTTCAGAATGAGATTCCTAGGGAGAGTGTAGTTCCACCACCTGTTCACTGGGAAAGAACTGAAGGGCAAACTGATGGCACACTGCTATGTAGGGAAACAGTTTAAAATTTCACACAGCGCCGTTTTCCAAGTGCATTGCTCAATTAAAAATATCTTCTTGCCAAATATATTAAATGAAAACTGAGTTATCGTGTGCGTCTGAATATATACCATTTTCAATTAATATTTCATGAGTTCAGATGAGTGGAAGGTAAGAACATAAGTCAGTATTTTTTGACCATTTACCAGCCACTTTCAAAGCAGATCACTTCTGGGATTGATAATGCTACACAGCGTCACATTGTTGGCTACCTCAACCAAGGTTATTAAGATGATTTATTCATTGTGCAATCTGGAATGCATAATTTTGCAATGGGCAAACAGCAGCCTTTGTTTTTCATTACATATGACATTTTAAAAGTACTTCACTGGTTGTAAAATAATTGGGACATCCTAAGGTTTTGAAAGCTGCTTTTAGAACACAAGATGTTGGGGTGCTGGTGTTGGACTGGGTGGACAAAATCAGAAGTCACATGACACCAGGTTATAGACCAAAAGGTTTATTTGAAATCGCAAGCTTTGGGGTGTAGCCCCTTTGTCAGGTCTTCATTTGGGCACCAATGGGCTCAATTCTGAGTTTTTTGACCGTTGTTTAAATTTATGCCTCCTGCTCAATATGCCGTACCGGATCAAATTTCAGTCGGATGTATTTACTGTTGCATGTCAGCCATGTGGGAGAGTGTTTACAAGTTCCTTAATGCCTTCTTTAGTCCAGATGCTACTTTGATACTTGTGATCCTTCTATCTATGCCAACAAACAAACTGATGTTGCCTCTAGCTTGCCTAATGGCTATCATACCTTACTCCTCCATTTATGGTCATTCCTTACCTGGTTGACCAAAATGTATGTGGATGCAAATAAACCAGATATTTTGCTTAAAAATTCGTATAAGAAACAAGTGACGATGCACAAAGAACATACAATGTATAGTGCATACTTTTTTCTCATAGGAACACCTTCCTGTCAACAAACAGTTTTCACTATCAACACCCTCTAACAAAACCAGCATAGACATTATGAATATTGCGCTAACTGAAGATCAACCAGAAAACTAATGAATGGACTAAATCAAAAATATTTCATTTTTGTCACAGAGGTCTCAGAGCATATCTCCAAATTCTATGTCAATTTCCTCTGGGATTGTCTCCCAGTATAGCTGGATGGTTAGACAGGATCAACACATGGGATGCTTAGCCATTGCAGCTCATCCATTCAACTGAGATTCCAGCCATTGAGGTGACAGGAACGTAATGTACTTCAACATACTATAGTTTAATTTGCCTTTCTTTCAATCTGGTAGCATGACTGTATAAATTAATCCTTGTCCTAAGTTCATCACATTTCTAACATCTGCTGTAAACTTCATTGTGGTAAAAATGATTTCATAAAAAAAACTGTCTGATTTATTCAAGAAATACTTGAAAAACATCCGTGACTGCCCTAAATTCATGTTGTCACTCTATATCAATGCAAAAAGTAAAGTAATTTCCCTCCATTCGACATAAGGTTTGCATTAAGTATCAACAGTTGGAAAATTTGCCCCACTGATATATTTAGAGGTTCACTGCATGACAATAACGAGTTATTTTGCCAAATCTGACAAACTAATCATTTTAGTTGTGTATCATGAGTTAATAATATTGTATCAGAATGTGTCCAGATGGGTTGCGGTGTAGGAATTTGGAAGTGAATGGTTATGTGTTTGTCCTAATGCTCACCAAATATGCGTGCCAAGAATCAGAATTCCATGGGATCATTTGTAATCAAATTAGAGACTCTTTTTAACCTCATCGTTACCTGACTAGCTTTCTCTACAATGGATAAACCAATTTTTTGTTATTCATATGGCAGAACTTAAACATTAACAGTTGTTACGATTCTGAGCATTTATTTTTATTTTCACACGCCATCACAAAACAATAAAGGTAAAATTCTGCAATCCTTCTCTTAAAAGACATGAAACAATGACTTTGTTATTAAGCCTGCCAATAAAGGTGATGCCACTGCAGTCTGATGAACTGACCTCTACATTGCAGTGGTTGAGGGCCAGCTCTCAGATATCTCCTCCTATCTTCCCTCGGACCATGACCCCATTGTGGAACATCAGGCTGTTGTATCAACTACGGTCACTAACCTCATTCCATCAGGTGATCTCCTCCCCATTGCCTCCAAGCTGATAGTCCCCAAGCCCCAAACAGCTCACCTCTATCTCCTTGCACAAATCTACAGACAGGATTGCCCAGGCAGACCCATTGTCTCAGCTTTTTCCTGACCCACAGAACCATCCCT
Organism: Stegostoma tigrinum; assembly: GCF_030684315.1. Lineage (NCBI taxonomy): Eukaryota > Metazoa > Chordata > Chondrichthyes > Orectolobiformes > Stegostomatidae > Stegostoma > Stegostoma tigrinum. The sequence continues at coordinate 23,596,867 of NC_081383.1, forward strand.
TCCTGCCTTCACTCAGTCTTCTCTCCCCTGGTCTCGTTCCTGCCCAAGCACATCTGTGATTCTTCTGACATTTTATGTCAGTTTCAGAATTTCCAGTTTGCAGGTTCAAGCCACCTCCTCTTTACCGTGCAACCCCTTTACACATCCATTCCCCACCAGGAGGGTCTCGGGGTTATCTGCTTCTTCCTGGAGCAAACGCCTGAACTGTATGGTCCCACCACCACCTTTCTCTACCTGGCCGAGCTCATCCTCACCCTTAACAACTTCTCTTTTAACAAGACGTCAGGAGGGTACATTGCTCCATTCAGAGCTCCACTCTGCTCACTAGTTTCCTTTCATTTTCCTTTCTTTCTTCCCCTACTCCTCTCTCCTCTCTGTAGTAATTTTATTCCATCTCCTCTGCCTGCCCTTTTAACTGTCCGCTACATACCTAAGGAGTCAAGGAGGAGTCGGGTTGCGACCAGGAACTGCCTGGTGGTAGCTGAAGGTGTGGGCTGTGTCCTGCAGCAATAGTGGATTGAGCACGGAGCAGAGCGACAGCATGAGCAGGCTGGTGAGGCAGCAGCGGCTGTGAGAGTGGGCCTTACACACGGTGGGAGCCTCCTGGGTGTCCTAGCAATTGGGGTGATGGTGTTGGTGGCGGCAGTAGCATAAACACATCTCCTCTGGGTGGGACTCACCGGCTGGTTTAGACTTCCGTCTCTGGCTAGGTCCAGGTACCTGTATCATTGTGGAGATGGGGGACTTAGGACTGTGCGATCTGGGCTTTTTTTGCCCCGTCACTTGCCTTTTGGCTTTGTTAAATCTTTTAATTCGGTGCCAGTGAATGGTGACTTTGTGCACTTTTTGCTGTACTTACGTACCCGTATACTTAGTACAAATGACAAAATAAATCTCTCTCATTTTCTTCAGGTCTGAGGGGTAGCCATAGGTACTCACAGGGGTGCCAGATATGCCTCGTTCTCTGTGGGGTACATGGAACATTCCTTGTTCCAGTCTTATTCTGGCCCCCACTCACAAATCTTTCACCAATACAAGCGATATCATCGCTGCTGCTTCCCTCTCACATCTGAAACTGGAAAAATTCATCAATTTTGCTTCCAATTTTCACCCCACCTATCTCTGACTCTTCCTTCTCCTTCTTTGACCTCTGTTTCCATTTTTGGGGATAGACAGGCCACTAATAAACCCATTGATTCCCACAGAAAGCTGGATTATCCTCGTACTCTGCTTCCAGTAAAGACTCAATTCCATTCTCCCAGCTCCTCTGTCTCCATTGCATAAGCTCCGATAAGGCCAACTTCAACAAGGGACCTTCCAACATGTCCACCTTCTTCCTCATGTGAGGATTCCAGAGCACCATTGTCAACAGGGCCTTCAACTGAGTCTGACGCTTCTCCCACAGTTACGCTTCTCCCTCTCTTCCCTCCCACAACAGCGATAGGGTTCCCCTTATTCTTACCTACCATCCCACTGCATCCACATCCAAAAGATCATCAGCTGCCATCTTCAGAGAGATTCCACCACCACACACACATTCCCCTACTCTCCCTTGTCCACCTTCCACAGGGGTCATTTCCTCTGGGACATCCTGGTCCACTCTTCCTTCACCCCCAACACCCTCCCACAGCTCCATGACACCTTCCCCTGAAATCACTGAAGGTGTAACACCTGCCCATATACCTCCTACCTCCTCAGTATCCAAGGGCCCAAACATACTCTCCAGGTGAAGCAACACTTCATCTGCTCTTCTCTACTGCATTTGCTGCTCACAATGTGGTCTCCTTTACATTGGGGAAATGAAGCATAGGCTGGGTGACCACTTTGCAGAACACCTATATGCTGCTTGCCAAAAGTACCCTGAGCTTCCAGTTGCTTTCCACTTTAACACAGTGTTCCAGTGAAGTTCAACTCAAGCTGGAAGAACAACATCTCATTTCCCAATTGGGAACCCTACAGCCCTCCGGACTCAATATCTAGTTTAAAATTTTTAGGTCCTGAACTCTCTTATGTCCTACGGCCCTTACCCTACACACCAAGCCTTGTTATCACACAGCCTGCCATTACACACGACCTATTGTTAGCCACTAACAGTCTCCATTAACAACTCACCCTCCTAATCAGATCGCTTTTGACTCCTTTGTCTGTCCAACTGCTCTACCCTCTCTTTGGGCTTTATCCCTCTGTATCGTTTACTCTTATCCCCTCCCCCCATCCTATCTTCTGCATGTAAACCGACATTTTCTTCGCTACCATCAGTTCTGAGGAAGGGTCACTGTACCTGGAATGTTAACACTGATTTCTCTTCACAGATGGTGCCAGACCTGCTGAGCCTTTCCAGCAACATCTGTTTTTGAAACAAACTTAGGTCCTTGTCCAGTTGCAGGAGCAGCTGAAGTTCCTGCGATGGGCAATTCAAGCGCCTGACAGCAACTCATTGCAAATCTGCATTCGTCGAAAACCTACAGCAAGTAGCAGGATCAGAATGTCAGGCCATAGAGGTCAGGGCCTTTATGGGTGACAACAGAACTAATTTGTAAGAAGTGGTTCAGCAGTGGAAAATATCAGATTCTGAACCAGCGTATGCATAACCATCTATTTGTCCGAGAGCTGTGAGAAACAACCTAATAAAGTGAAAAAGAACAACAGTAAAGCTGGATCTATTTTTTCTGTAAATGGTATTCTAATACAATAGCAATCAAGAGCTACTTCTAAACATCATGGCTGAAGAACAAAAACATAGAAATAACAAGGTGTGGAGCTGGATGAGCATAGCAGGCCAAGCAGCATCAGAGAAGCAGGAAAGCTGATGTTTTGGGCCTTGACCCTTCTTCAGAAGCCGGCTCAAGTTTATGGTGTTATTTGACAGGTCAGGTCCAAGAATAAGATGTGGTTTGATAGATTTTTTTTTCCATTTTAGTTAACATGGTGGTCATTCATTGAAATAGACTCATGCAAGGCTGCAAATTTTCTCTAACAAAAGCTTATAAATTATAAATAAAGGAAGATTATTGTTGGTAGAAAATACTTGTCATGTGGTACTTCGCTAGTAAATGACCAAATTAACAAAATAACAGCAAACATTTTGCACAATGTTTAAAAATAATGAACCCATCTTTGTTCAGAGATTGGTGAAAAGCCTTACATTTTGATTGGAGTTTCCACAACTGTTCTTTCTAGTGGATGTCAGTATGAAAAATAGAGATTCATATCCTACATACATATACATTGTCTGTCAATTCATGTAAATGCTCCAACTTTGGGTGTTTACATCTTTGGCACTTATTTAAAGTGTGTTTTGTAGCAGAATTAGACTCGGTGGTAAATTGTAACTCATGTTGACATGTTGTTAGTATCACTGGAACAGTATTACATTGCCTTGAGTGTAGATCAAGTAATTGTATACTTCAATTAACTAAATGTGAAAGAAGGTTATGTTGCAATCTGATTTTAGGCTGTGCTCTTTCAATTTTAAGATCAGAGTTTTACCTCAGTCGCCTAAATCTTCATGATCTGTCGGGAGCAGGGGACATATAACTGTTTGAAAAATTAACACTCAAAACATATAATGCATAAAGACTAATTCACATTCATTTATTACTGATTTGCCCATGTACACTAAATGGAGGAAAAGAACATGAGATTGGCTAATTTTTCAAGCTGGTCAACATATTACTATACGTTACCATACAGTGCAGCAAGCAATCCGGTATGTTAAGGGAACATCAGCTTTCTCTTTAGGGTTGAAATACGTAAGTGAAGGAAATACTTTGAAGTCATAATACAAATGGTAGGTAATGGTGATGCAGTAGATAAAATATATCTTGAGTTACAAAAGGCTTTTAGTAGTGTAGATTAAAGAGTAAGACCAGAGCATGTGAAGTCATGGATTAGTGTTCCTGAGTAAGCAGTCTTAAAAAAAAGTATGGTTCAACGTTGTAGCTAAGATTGACCAATTGAGATGCTGTACTCCATTAGGTTTCTTGCTGAGACCAATGTTGTTGACAACATAGGTGAATAACCTGGACTCAAATCAGAGACCAAATAGTTTGAGGGATATTTCAAAATTTGTGGGTGACCCCAATTTAGGAAGTGTAGTTAATATACTAAGGTTATATTGGGAACAAAGATGACATATGCTTAGCAATTCAGGGCTAGCTGAGAATATATAATTAGATGGAGAGAAAGATGATATTCTTCTCTCAAAGGGTTGTGAATCTTTGGAACTTTCCATTCTAAAGAACAGTGGAGGCCAATTTAATGAATATACTCAAGACTAAGTTAGACCAATTTTTGAACTCCAGGACATCAAGGGTTAAGGGACAGCTCAAGGTAAAAGGCAAATCATGGTTGACTAATTGAATTTTTGATGAAGGAAATGCATGATTGTTGTCTCTATGGATGTTAAGGAAATGTTTGAGGAAGGCTGGTTAAGAAAATTGAGGGTCACAGATGAGTCAGCATCACCTCAAAAATTAAATGGCACAGGATGGAAAATGGAGATCTGTGATGGATGGTTCTTTTTCAGACTGAGAGGATGGTAGGCAGTGCTGGCTACCAAGGGTTAGAGCGAGGGAAACCACTTTTATATTCATGTACATTTGTGTTAATGTGTGCCACTTTGACAGATTCTGGGCTTTCAGATCTGGTCCTTTTTGACACCAATCCCAATTACAAAGGAAACCTGCCCTTCCAGTTTCTAAGGAATCCAAGACTCAAAAAGAAGATACAAATAAAGACTTCTCAGGTTGAAACCATAAAAAATGTTGTGATATCAGATGATGACCCCAGTGATGTAGTACAGGCAGGCTGAGGATCCAGGCTAGATGCAGAAATTGAGGATAGCTAAGCATACAGTTCCTGCAGCTAGCACTTGAAGTTAACACTGGTAGAACAATGACATCCAGATAAAGCAGAGTTGAGGAGGTCCCACATTTGTGAAAACCTTGCTCATACAACTCAGGTTTAATGCATTACCATCAGCTGTGGATCAGGGCAAATCCTAGAAGCTAAAAGAGACTTTCTACACACTAAGTAGACTCTATGCTAAGCCGATTCATGTGATCGTAATAATTTTTGTCAGTTAATGTATAATTTATCACTCAAAGCAAGAGGAAAATTATACAGTCTTAGAGTCAGAGACATACTGCAAGGGTGTAGATCCTTCAAGCCAACTTATCCATGGCGACCAAGTTTCCCAAACTAAACTGGTCCCACTTGCCCCCTCGAAGCCTTTGCTATTCATGTCCCTGTCCAAATATCTTTTAAATGCTGTAACAGTACCTGCATCTACCAGTTCCTCTGGCAGTTCATTCCACATACAACCCCCACTTTGTGTTATGGTTAGTTATACTTAGCTTGCATTGATTCTGGCTTCGAGAGTACAGGCAGTTACCCAAGGCAGCATTTAGAGTTTACTTTACTTAACACTTATATTAAAAACAAAAGATTGTTAACTGAAACCTTGAGAATTCAATTTTTCAGTAAATAACTAGGATTTCAAATAGATTGATCTGGTTTCAACTGAGTTTGTAACAATTTGATACCCAAGTCACATATAGAATAACATTTCAAAATTTGACATTAATTCCAAACTCGGAGGTGTAACAAATAGTAAGATACCAGCAATGAAGTGCAACTGAACACAGGCTATCAAAAGGAGTAGGCAAGCAACACATGGAGCCTTGTACTGGGAGGTGACGCAAACTTATGCATTCCTGTCTCTTCTGTCAAAAGAGAACACATAAATTGCTAAAAGAAAAACAGAGAACCAAAAAGAAACCAGTCAGGCCAATATTTTTACATCATGGAGAAACTTGAGAAATGTAAACACAGAAACAATGAATGCATTATTAGACTGCTAAATAGACCTAACTTCAAATAATGTTGATCTTGCTAATGTTGATCTCGATTTGCACACCTCCAGTGAGGTTATAATCTTGTAGGTCTCGCTCTGTCTATGCACACTATGATGTGTATGTCTTTGTTTGCTATAATCTGCCTGTACTGCTTGCTAAACAAAGCTTTCCACTGTGCTTAGGTACGTGTGTCTTCAATAAATCAAATCAAATCATTTGAATGAGAGGCAGACATTGACACAGATGTCAGAGTAATGAGAAAAGAGAGCAGGAGTTAGCACATCAGGGGATGTAAAGATTCTAGAAGCATTGAAAAGTGATCAAGAGGAGACTGAATTTATATGATTATGTGCTGCTTTTGAGGAGGTGCGTGTGACCGAGAGCAAGACATGGAAAATGTGATTAGTCATTATTACAGCATTGAAGTAAAACAGGAGGGGAGAAGGATGATTGAAAGGGAGTGGCAAGCCAGATATGACAACAGAATTCTAAACAATGTACAGGGATGTAGGGACATGATGGTACTGGAACACAGATGTTTAAAGTAGCTGATCATATTAGAAGAGGGCTTAGCAAAATAATGGAGATTCTGGGCTTCATAAATAGTAGCACTGAAGCAGGAAAGGAACATTAAACCTGTAAAAGATTTAATTAGGGCACACATTTCGTTGCAGTGATGGATGGATGAGAATGACCCTGAGAGGGTGAAAAGGAGATTTTAGTTGCAAGGCTGTATTGGAGCACGTGCAGCTAGTCTCCTGGGAGAAAAGAATGACTGAGGGAAGATCGGGAATGGTGGAGCGATCTGATAGATGTTTATAAGATCATGGCAAGTTTACATAAGGAAAAAGCAATCACCAGCTAACACTATAAGATCAAGTGGTACATACATTAAAGGTTCTAGTCAAGACATAAGATAAGGCTGGACTTCACTGCCAAAGGTGGTGGCAGATGTACAGTCAAAAAATGGTTTCAAAACATTAATGGATGGGCACTTGAGAAAAATCAATGTAAATGGTTATGAAGGTACAGTGATGTGACAGAGTGAATTTCTCTACAGATAGCTGACATGGATACAATAGGTTCGACAGCCATATCTTCTGCTGCAAGGACACAATGGGCTAATTTCTAAGGGTTGAATATGATGTCGGCGGCAGATTACGTACATGGGGATTGGAACACAACAGGAAGCCTTCATAGCCATCCCAATTGTCTGGTTTGTCACAAAAAGAGGGTTTCCAGGAAAAATCATGGACCACAATTTAAAAACTGACAGGACAAAGATTAGCATTCATGCCAATAGAGTTGAAGTTTGAATATCTGAACCAGTGGGTTCATATGACTCAAAAGCATTGTGTCTATGAGTTTTGCCACTAACTAAAAATGGCTACAGTTTTCATAACTTACTAAAAGACCTTTGTGCACTTTCAACCTTCAGTTGAATTAGAATGTAATATACATCTTTGTATGTCTTTTTAGAAGTAAACATTTGTGTGATAATGAGGCAGGAAGGAACACTGAACTATGTGTTCACTACTAGCTCATGTTTACACTCCTTGAGGTTTGGTTGCATTCCTAAAACATCACTTGCAGCCAGTTTAGCATATATGCTACTCAACATCCTGTAGCCAGTGAGTGCCGGGCACCACTGATTTTTTTAAATATTCCTTTATGGAATGTGGACATAGCTGGCCAGGAGAGCATTTACTGCCCATCCTCAATTGACCATAGGGCAGTTCAGAGTCAATGGCATTGTTCTGGAGGTCACATGTAGGCTAGCCTAGGCAGCGGTGAGGGAATGTCCTTCCATAAAATGACATAAGTGAACCAGATGTGACCACCAGCGATGATTTCATAATCATTGTTACACACTTAAGCCCTGATTTTTTTTGAATTAAATTTGAAAATGTCCATTTTACCAATGGCAATGACAACTGCAATAAGTCTCAAATGTAACTTTGACTACAATGCCACAGAAAATTTCAACCTAATGCTTCCTTCATATGCAGGTCTTGAACATCTAGATTTAAATCCCTATTCACACTTGCTAACAAATAAGTTCAGTGATTTATAATTCTCTGCTAAAGTTGGAAAAGCTCATAATTCCACAAAACCCAATCTGTAAAACACATGAAATGCATTTCTGCAGACAAAATTTACCAGCATAGGGTAGCTCTTGAATTTTGATCATTAGCAACTGCACTGTACCATATGGCTACAACTGGCAAGCGGGTAGAGGGATTGACCAATCAGTTCAGACAAATCTTGTTCAGTCCACCCTTCTCACTGTAGATACTAATAGGTCTGAAGGTGACTGAATCAGGGAAAGAAATTGAATCAGAGGCTGGATCAGATGGGGCTTCTCTCTTTCCCAAGAAATCAACTATAAAGAGCGGAAGAGTTAGACATTTAACAACGGAAGCAAAGCAGCTGAGGAGCAGCATGCTATGTGGTGACACGCTGGGAGAGATTGTGGGAGGCCACAGCACAGAACAATGAATCACTGAATCACTGAAGCACCAGAAACACAACAACATCTTCAAAAGGGATGGAGGGGGAGTATGTTTGCAGCATATCACTCACAGAGCCTACTTCAAAACCATTTCCACAGTTAACCAGTGAGATTTACATTGACAACTCAGGTCAGTGTGTATTCTGGCACCAGTTCACAGTTTCACAGGATTCACCCAAGCCGAATGTGGTGCAGAGCCAGAGGCCAAGGGGTATGTGGATCAAATATCAGAACCTGCAGACCAATTCACACACTGCAAACCTGGTTTGTGGAGATGGGAAGGGACGAGGATCAGGGTTGTCAGAATATACACAGCAAACATCCTTTCAGAGACAGTGGACGTTAGACCATAAAAAGGATCTGAGTGATGCGGGCAATGGCGAAATTTGTAGCAGACCTGAGTGAGAAGTCCAGTGACTTCCATCTCAATGTTGGCGGCGATTCACAGCACCTTTCATCTTTCAAGGCGGGTTTCGCACTGTGCACCAGCTAAGCGCCAATTAAAGGCATTCTAGCTCGTTAAGCACTAAATAAAAACCAAAAGAGCTGCAGATGCTGCAAGTCAGGAACAAAAACAGAAGATGCTGGAAAAGCTCAGCACGTCTAGCAGCATCTGTGAAGAGAAATCGGAGTTAATGTTTCAGGTCCGGTGATCCTTCCTCAGAACTCGGATTTCTCTGCTTTCACTTCACAGGTGCTGCCAGCCCTGCTGAGCTTTTCCAGCAATTTCTATTTTGTTTTGTTTCTAGCTTAAGCATCTTATTAATGTCACAACTCAACTCATTAATATTCAGCTTTCCAAGTATGCTAAACAAGTCAGATGTAAGGAATTTGCAAGGTAGAAGTCCAAGCAGATATCTGGCAGCTTTGGCTTACCTCTGGCTGTGAGGAACCTCAACACCAACTGGCAAGTCAGGACTTCGGAATGTCAATGCTCATCTGGGCGCAGAGGAACCTTTTAAATATGGCACGGGTACCAGAGAGGGAGGTCTTTTCAGGATACCCAGTGTGTGGTGATTTGTTCTTGGCATGGTGTGTGGCACAATAGGACTAGAATCTGATGTGAGGGATATCACAGGGAGCAGGACAGATGATTAATGAGGAGAGTTTGACAAAGTCATCACAAGAAGTTCCATAAACCTTGTGAAGGGAAACTCTCCAAAACAAAAATGAAAAGTTAAAAAAATAGCAACTTGCACTTAGCCAGTGTTTTCAAAAGATGACAGTGTTATTTAGAAGCTTGATGATTTAAAATTTAACTTGATCAAGAGCAAAGTATCATTTTTGGGACAAATAATGGGGTAGTGAAAAACTAACATTTTAAAGAGTTTAACTGTTTTTATAACATAATTTAGTTGGTTGGTGGTGTTGCAGGTCCCTCCGGGCTGTTGATGGATTAGAAATAAATAAATGCTGATAGATCAGTTTCTTTTGCTTAGCAAATAACAAGCAGTGAAATGTTGCTTTTGCGATCAAGGGGACTGTTGATGCTGAACTTTATGTTGCTTTATCTGTCTGGGCACTTCATTTTACAGTACGGATTTTTGTGGACCTTAGACTAATACAGATAAATGATGTCTTTGAGGGAAAGAGTATTTTCAGTGTAAAAAAAATTACCTTCGCACTTTTTTTGCTTTCAAAGCACAAATTCAGTTTCAGAATTATTTAATGCTATACTCAACTTAACTTCAAGTTACCGCATTTGAAACAATCACTAGTTTCATTACAACAAAGGTTGCTATACATTTCCTTATAACAATATATTGACAATACATTCTTACTATGCCAGAAATGACTCTAAATAAACAATCCATTTGACAATACAAAATAAGGCATTAAAGCAAACAAATCAATCTTCAAATCAAAACCTAAAAGTAAATAGTAATACAACTCTAAAAGCAAATGCAGTAGGATAAGATTACAAATGGATGATTTGCTGCTGCTCCCTTGTGACCCATACATGCATTGCAAGTCAGTTACTTAAAATCCAGTTGTTGAAAAAAGTAACATAGCAAGTACGAGCAAAATTGCTCCATAGTTGCATCGTTACTCACATATAATGCTATAATTACAAGGCTTCAGGTGGGAGTACAAGCCAATTTAATCAACTGATTTCTCCAAAATCACAATCCCAGAAAGCATGCAAGAGGCAAAAGATGCCAAAACAGCAGAGCAAGAACATGACCCTGCACTAATTCAGGGATGAGTCAGGTTTCAGGTCATAAAAGATGGTTTTTCCATTCTTTTCACCTTGAAAATACTCACGATCGAGGGGTTTTCTTTGTTTTAAACAGGCAAACGAGACCAGTCCAAAAATACAAATGGCTTTGCTCAGGTCTGCAAAAGCAATATGCAGTTCTGTTGTAATTGCATAGATTCCAGGCCAACTGGTAACGTACCTTTAAGACAGGATTTTATGACATGACATTTCAACATAGGGAAATCTGCCTCAACTTCAGTGGTGTCTGAACCTACAGCACAGATCCAACAATGCTAAATTGCCCATAGTGTCCAGGATGTGCAGGTAAGGTAGGTTAGCCATGGGAAATGCAAGATTACGATGTGGGTGTAATGTTCTTTGTAGGATTGGTATGGACTCAAGGGGCCAAATGGCCTGCTCCCACACTGTAGTGATGCTATGATTCATATGTTAGATTTTAATGCAAGATCATCCTTGCGTAATGACATGGATGAATGTTATTAACATTGACAATAGTGGTATCCTGTGTGGCTGTTAACCGCGTTCTGGTAAGAAATGGGTATGAATAGGTCATTTACAGCAAGCAAGGAGGAGAATTTTCCAATTTCACTTAATTCCTGCTCTGCCAAAGCAGTCCTTGACACAGCTTATTCATGTGCTTCCATGTCGAGCATTATTGTTTCCAAACTTAAAAAAACTGAAGTGAGAATTTCAATTTTTTTTCTATGCCTTGCTGGTTTCAGTCTTAAAGCATCAATCTCAGATCAGATGACTTTGTTTACTTCACAGCACTTCCCTAAAGTTTAGCTCAACCTTCTGTCAGGTAATCATTAAATTGTCTTTCTTTTTCAAAACCATTTCAGTCTGTGTAATAAAATCAGGTAATGGAAGTCAAAAATAAATCATCACAATCGTGACTTATGAGATTTCTAAATTCCTTGAAGTGCAGGGTCAGATTAAAAGAAGTCAGCATGGTTTTAGTAAGGGGAGGTCGTGCCTGACAAACCTGTTGGAATTCTTTGAAGAAGTAATAAGTATGTTAGACCAGGGAAACCCAGTAAATGTTATCTATCTAGACTTCCAAAAGGCCTTTGATACAGTGCCTCACAGGAGGCTGCTGAGCCAGGTGAGGGCCCATGGTGTTTGAGGTGAGCTACTGGCTTGGATTGAGGATTGGCTGTCTGACAGAAGGCAGAGAGTTGGGATAAAAGGCTCTTTCTCGGAATGGCAACCGGTGACGAGTGGTGTTCCGTAGGGTTCAGTGTTGGGGCCATAGCTGTTCACCTTATGTATTAACGAACTGGATGAAGGGACTGGGGGCATTCTGGCGAAGTTTGCCGATGATACAAAGATAGGTGGACAGGCAGGTAGTACTGAGGAGGTGGGGAAGCTGCAGAAAGATTTAGACAGTTTAGGAGAGTGGTCCAGGAAATGGCTGATGAAATTCAATGTGAGGTTTTGCACTTTTCGGGGGAAAAATATACAGGCATGGACTATTTTCTAAACGGTGAGAAAATTCACAAATCAGAAGTGCAAAGGGATCTGGGAGTGTTGGTCCAGGATTCTCTAAAGGTTAACTTGCAGGTAGAGTCCGTAATTAAGAAAGCGAACGTAATGTTGTCGTTTATCTCAAGAGGGTTGGAATATAAAAGCAGCGATGTGCTTCTGAGGCTTTATAAGGCTCTAGTTATGGCCCATTTGGAATACTGTGTCCAATTTTAGGCCCCACACCTCAGGAAGAGCATACTAGCCCTGGAGCGTGTCCAGCAGAGATTCACATGGATGGTCCCTAGAATGGTAGGCTTAAGCATATGATGAACAGCTAAGGATCCTGGGATTGTACTTAGAGTTTAGAAGGTTGAGGGGAGATCTAATAGAAACTTACAAGCTTATGTATGGCTTAGAAAGGGTGGATGCTAGGAAGTGGTTTCTGTTAGGCAGGGAGACTAGGACCCGTGGGCACAGCCTTAAAATTAGAGGGGGTAAATTTAAAACTGAAATGAGACGACATTTCTTCAGCCAGAGAGCGGTGGGCTTGTGAAATTCATTGCCGCAGAGTGCAGTGGAGGCCAGGACGTCGGATGCCTTCAAGGCAGAGATCGACAAATTCTTGATCTCAAAAGGAATCAAGGGCTACGTGGAGAGTGCAGGGAAGTGGTGTTGACATGCCCATCAGCCATGATTTAAATGGCAGAGTGGACTTGATGGGCCGAATAGCCTTACTTCCACTCCTATGTCTTCTGGTCTTATAGTATAGAGTTTTACAAATGGTATTACCATTGAGTGTGAAGGGGAGACAGTTGGACTTGTTTTTATAACATAACGACCTCCCACCTGATGTGGGCAGTTGATACATGACAAGAGCAACACAGCCATAACATAGCAAGCAAACAACAGATGCAACTGGGAGTTTAAAGGCAACAACCTTTCAAAGCTCAAAAGATGTGAATTAGAATTTGTTGAATACATATTGTTATTTACATTATCTGTAACAATGTGTGCCAGGTATTTTTGAATCACAGCAATTAGCCATTAAAACTGCAAGTGATACAAGGTGGCATAACATTTTACAGGACCAAGTGTGAGTTTAAGTTTAAAAATTAAATTAATACTTTCAAGTGTGCTAATGCTGCTTACTTGCCAAACAATTGCACAGGAGTAGAAAATATTTACTACTGTAGCAGTCAAACACAACTGTTAAATCTGGTGCTTAAAAGCAGGCACTGGACCTAGCAGTGCAGTAGTGAACAGATTTACATTAATGGAGACCTACATCAATTATAGATATTTAGTGCTGGCTAAACAAAAATATTTCATGATCAAAACAACTTGCATCTATACTTCTTTTAGAAAAAAAACTAGTGACCAAATAACCCCAAAAGTGTTGGAGGAAATTAAAACTTGACATTGGGCCTACTAAAAATAATTCGGCAGGTGACTGAAAGCTCAGCAGGAAAGGGAGGTTTTAAAAAGCATCTTTTATTAAAAGTTCAGAAGAAGAGTGCTAAAGAGGGAAGTCCAGAGCCTAGGACACATGAACAAGGAGGCATGGCCAACTGTGAAGGAATAGAAATTGGAGATACACAAGAGATACAGATGTCGAGGCTTGTGGGACAGAAAATGGTTAACAGTTGGGAGGGGTTGAAGCTGTGGATTTTAGAACAATTCATTTTCATTTAAAAAACCCTTTCAGAATCAAGTTGTTGCTGGACCTGGACTTGGAGTAAGGCAACAAGCACCAAGGTAGGGTGGAAGGAGGGTCTCGGCCCAAAACATCAGCTCTCCTGCCCTTCTGATGCTGCTTGGCCTGCTGTGGTCATCCAGCTCTACAACCTGTTATCAGATTCTCCAGCATCTACAGTTCCTACTACCTCTCAAGCACCAAGGTAACTTGAATAGAATTTGCTGCGAGAACAACATTTTGGATGAACTGAAGTTGAAGTGTGCATGGTGGAAACAAGGGTAGCAACAGCTGTGAACAAGCCATTTTTAGTGGTAATAAAAGCCTTCAATCTGACTCTTAAAAAGATGAACGACATGATGATTGAACTGAACAATTTTTATTAAATCACAATACTGAACATACAAAAAGTACAGTGGATTCAAATTACAAAAGTTCAAATATTTATGGAGAAAAAAGTCAGTAATGCTCAGGTTCTCAATCTGCAAGCAAAAACAAAAAAAAATTACTAGAGGCAAAAGAAAATAAAAATTTTCACAACACATTTGAAGCAGGCCAAACACTACCAAACTGCATCAGAAGATCTGTGGCATGGTGGTACTGTCCCCACCTCAAGACCTGCAAGTTCAGTTTAAACTCCCACCTGCTCCAGAGATGTTTAATAACATCAGAAAAATAGATTATGTTTAAAAAGAAAAAATTCTGGTCCAAATGCCATAGGATAAATCACTGGAATTGAAATATTAATTGTTTCTCTCTGAATCTGCTCTGTAGCACCAGTATAAATTGAAAGAGCTCAATTCATGGACTCCTCAGTCTTCTATGGAAACCGTCTATATCTAAAATATTTTCAGACACTTCAATACAGTGCTATGCATACAAAGGAATCTTTTTAATCGCAAACTTAAACTGAGACTTGGTCTAATGTGCAGTTGGCTGAAAAAGCAGGAGTGTTTTCCTCAGTCTTGGTTACCAAGCAAATCAATAAGACGATCTGGCTCTTACTGTACTGTAATGTAAGCAGTGTGCTGTGTGCAATTTGGTTGCATGTCACACACTGCAACACAGTAATACATTTTATTTGCACATGTCCCAAGGATCGTAAAGGAGTTCTGTTTAATTTTTTTTTAAAAAGTCATTCAAGTCTGATCAATTACAAAACTCTTAGGGGACTTGACAGGGTAGATGTGAAGAATTCATTTCACATTGTGGGAGAGTTTTGGACTGGAGGACATAATCAAAAGTACATTTGAGACAGATGAGGAATGAGAGCAGTGAATCAGAGAAATGTTTTACTGTAGAGTGCTAACCATGCTGGATCATTAAGTATACTGGAGGCAGAGATGGATAGATTTCTAAACCAGTAAGGAAAATCAAGGCTTATGGGGAAGAAGAGGCAGAAAAGTGAAGTTGGGGTTATCAGATCAGCCATGATCTCCATGAACAGCAGGAGACCCAATGGGCTGAATGGCCTACATCTCAGTCAATTCTTCTGTCAAGCTTAGATAGACTTGCAACCATAAACAGAAAAGAATTTCTCTTTCCCTTCAATAAAGTGGAAGCGAACAGACTCCCAGTTAACCACTTCATTCAATCGGATATTTAAAGGAAATTGAAAAGAGCATTCAAGCTCACAAAACCAAAAATTTCATTTAATCTGGTCTATTGAAGGAATAATGCAATTCCACAGTGCGCTGGTTGCAAAGGCGTTTGAAGGACAAGAATGTTTAATAGAACAGAAAAGATCGATGTAAAACTGGAGAAGTGGAAAAACAGAAAAGGAGAAAAGTACTCATTTAGTACAGGAGGCTGAAACATTGTAGGAGTTTTTTGGTGTTCAGTACACAGTACAATGCTGTCTGTTCACCTGTAAAGAAAACAGTGCTTTGATTTTTATATAACTAGTAGCATGGATCACAGGGAATAAACAATCCCACACGAATATTTTGGTTCCCACATGAATATTTTGGTGTGCCACTACAGCAAAGGAGGATATCAAAGCCAGAGGCTACAATAAAGTTATCAGGATCAAATGAGGTTTTGAAAACAATAGTTTGACCCAAGATACAAAGGTTAGCAGGATTACTGTGTAGAGCAAAGAAGACAAAAACATTTTAGCTGGTGCATCAAAGACCAGGGAGATATTATTACAAAACAAAAGATGAGAAGTAACTGATTTCATATTGTCACTCCAAGAGGGTGGAAAATCAGCAGGGGAAAAAATATTAGACACAAGTAGTGCACAACACCATTAAGTATTTTAAAAAGATGCAAACATTTGAAAAAAAAAATCAGCACTGTGGTAGGAGAGAATAGGGAAAATAAAAATCAGGTTTAGCATTGGACTTTTACTAGAACTAACCATCAGACAATTTACTGAATTCAGTGAAGGGGTAATGTTTTAAAAGTAAAATGATGAAACCTCAAATAACTGATAATAGAAAAACTTCATGGCAACAGCAGTATAAAAATAGTAGGCTCTCTAGTCTGAAATGAACACTATTTAAGAAATGTGAAACGTGAATGCTAATCTTGTCTTTCATATATAAAGGATGACCAGGACCCTCAGCGTGTAAATATTCTGAGTCTGAGCAATTTAAAAGCCATTTTTAAATTTTTTTTCCATTAAGAGGAGGATAACATCATTGTATTCTATTGAACAGATTCTTCCAGACAGACACACAAACAGTATCTTTCTGCAGATCAGATTTCAGATTACTTGCCATGCTAAAAATTTATACTGCCATTACATCAACCCCATCTCTAATATAGATCGTACATAGCTGAGGTCAAAGTATTGATCCTTGCCATATACTGCGGATTGCAAGTTATCAATCTGCAAATATTCTATTTTCTGAACATTAATCCAAGCAAATAAAAAAGGACCAATTTTGAATAGCTATCCATGTTCTTTGATGTTAAAAAAAAATGCGCGACAGGTCTAATATCCCCTTTTCTAACCTCAATTTAAGGATTTTCCCAACTATTTCCCATTCATAAATCCATGTTAATGCTGCTTAAAGTCATGCCAAGCATTAAGTACTATTAAGGAAAAAAGGTAACAGACTCTAGCATATGCCCTCTTATTGCACCCCATTGTCCCTCTTCCTTAAATGGTGGTTCTATTTGTTACTTTCAAGAATTCAAAAAACTCTAGAATTGAAGGAATTCAGGATGCCAAAAGCCGTTTACCTGATCTTAAGATAACACGTAGATTTGTTGACACCCAGACAGTTTATCTATACATGGCTCACTTGAAGTCAGCTTTAACAAAAACCTTTAACTTTGCTTCAAAGTTTAGATATAAAATTAAACTGCCAACTAAACACAAGTGACATGGCTGTTGGCACTGAAAAGCATTGGGACATAATTATCTTACTCAAATCCGATATATTTGGAGTTACAGAGGACAGGATTACTACAATAAACAACATACAAAGCTGTGAGGTCTTTAACCCAAAAAAAATCGCTTGCAGTAGACACGGTAGAAAGCTGTTTAAAACCACAAGGGGACCTGATGACAGACTCCAGCTTGCATGCATTAAAGTTGTAAAGAAATAATCACCTAGCTCTTTGTTCTGTCTGGAATCAAACAAATCCAATAAATCAAGTAGGAACTCTAAACATGAGAGAAGATTACTTTTGACTTTGAGGCAATACATTATATACTTTTGGCAATTTATTGATGCCTAGAGGCTAAAATCTTACCTTAAGAATTGATATTCTCGTTAGAACCAATGCAAGGTACATCATTTTCATTCTGCTACAAAATGTGGAAATCAAGTTTTAAATTTAGAATACATAAGAAATTTAAATTCAGGAGTGATGGTAGCTTTCCACCCCAATCCCCAAAGAGACCAGTCACCTGTCACAATGAAATCCAAATCATCCCAGATTAACTTCAACTTCTTATACTACTATCTAGAGCAAAGGTAGAAAAATATGGCTCTTTATTCTCAGCCATTATAATGGAACAGCTCCTACCAAAACCCAAGGCACAGTACAATGGAGGTCTCTTAAAGCTTCTAGTCTTGGGTCAGTTATGGAAAACTTTAGATTTCAAGACAAAACTAAACAAATACATGGCTCACTTTCCACATTAAGCAGAGGTTCACCTGCACATCTGCCAATGTGGTATACTGCATCCACTGTACTGGTGTGGCTTCCTCTACATTGCGGAAACCAAGCGGAGGCTTGGGGACCACTTTGCAGAACACCTGCGCTCGGTTCGCAATAAACAACTGCATTTCCCAGTCGCAAACCATTTCCATTCCCCCTCCCATTCTCTAGATGACATGTCCATCATGGGCCTCCTGCACTGCCACAATGATGCCACCCAAAGGTTGCAGGAACAGCAACTCATATCCCGCTTGGGAACCCTGCAGCCCAATGGTATCAATGTGGACTTCACCAGCTTCAAAATATCCCCTTCCCCCACTGCATCCCAAAACCAGCCCAGCTCTTCCCCTCAACCCACTGCATCCCCAAACCAGTCCAACCTGTCTCTGCCCCCCTAACCTGTTCTTCCTCTCACCCATCCCTTCCTCCCAACCCAAGCTGCACCTCCATCTCCTACCTACTAACCTCATCCCACCTCCTTGACCTGTCCATCTTCCCTGAACTGACCTATCCCCTCCCCACCTATACTCTCTTCTCTCCATCTTCGGTCCACCTCCCCCTCTCTCCCTATTTATTCCAGAACCCTCACCCCATCCCCCTCTCAGATGAAGGGTCTAGGCCCGAAACGTCAGCTTTTGTGCTCCCGAGATGCTGCTGGGCCTGCTGTGTTCATCCAGCCTCATTTCATTATCATGGCTCACTTGAAGTCAGCTTTAACAAAAATCTGCTCAAAAGCCTGTTTGATGTTTCAGGAAGGCAATAGTGAAAAACTGCAAGTCAAAAACTTTCTGGAGAGAAAAACAGCTAACATTTCAGGTCTGTATATTTCCATTGGGTCCAACTGAAGGTTCCAAACTGGATTCATTGCATGCTCTTCATTGCAGGCACAGCTCAGGCTACTGAATATCTAAATTAACCATTTAAAATGAAGTACAGTATAAAAACAATGACAAATTTTAAAAAGGAACATTGTAAAAGATCAAGTAAACTGAAAAAAAAAATTCACCAGTGCTCACAAGGGGATAGTTAGAAAATTCAGAGAGGAAATGTCACAGGATTTTTCCTCAATTTTTCCAACCAGACAGTGAAAAAATTATAAATCACCATTTAAAGTGCAAGGTCTTTGCTTTTAAAATGCAACAAAATGACAGGGAAATGAATTCCGCTACAAGACCAGTAATGGTACAACACTGTTGTAATTTTTTATGTTTCAAAATGGCACCAGAGTGGCAATATCATACAACGGTTCACTGTATTTCTTACAAGTATACATGACAGTGAATAAATAAATCAAGGTGACAGGCAGAAGTAGCATGTATCAGGTCTGGAAGGTAATAAGAAAATATGGAAGTGGCTGAAGCAGCCATTACTTAAGTTAGACTAAATCACTGAATTGCCATAATATGCAATGCTGTGTGCATTTTTTAAACAAAGAAACATCATTTCAGTATTTAATGCGTAACCATTCGCACAACTATTATTTAAACAAATGACAGAATAGCAAAGCATTTGTACACCACTTCTGGTCATGAGGGCTGGCCTCTCCCCACTGTTAGATCACAAGAATGGGGAGTTGTATGATAATTGACAGTTTAGGTCACAGGCTATTTCTGAACAGCAGTTATGAATAATCTGTTGATGAAGGCAGTTTTTGAAGATTTAGGATTGTAGAACAGATCAGCAGGATATTGACTACAAGTGTCAAAATAGACTAAGATCTGGGAAATGCACAGAAGTCTCAAAAAGTTCAAGATTATTCTCTTTGTGACATTTCATGCATGGAATAATTTTTAGTTTTTCCAGGTCATGCAAAATAACCCTGTTTTTATTACCAATAAAAAACTAAGTCTAATTTCTCATTGTAAAAAAAGTGAATCTAGGTCTTACCTCATGATGAGGAATCTCTTTCAGTCTCAATAAACCAGGGTCTCCAGTCTCTTCTACCTCCAGGTCAGTCTCTGTATCATTACATTCCTTGTGCTCCTCGCTGATGTCTTCAGAGTCAGTGTAGTATTTGCTGGGCTAAATGGAGTTGCAAGTGTCAAATGTCAATTCAAAAATAAAATGTATTAATGGCAAAAAAACTGCAGTCTTAAATTAAGGTGAACAAAATGGCATAATTAATTGGTATTCAAATCTTCATTAAGTCAATGAAACAGGTCTTTTAACTTTACATTCTTTAGAAAATAACTTTATAACCAAAAATAAAACCAAAGTGGATATGCCTCAGAAACCTATTTTGTTGGTTTCCAAACTGTACCCAAAACCAAATTTTGATAAGGCTTCCTGCCTGCAGTTGGCAGCTGAGCTTTTCTATCCAATGCACAGAACTTATTGCAGTTAAAAGGGAGAGTTCAGTTAAAACAGAGTCTGCAAGATTCCAGATTATCTTAAAATATATCTGGATTTTTATTTCTAATAGTAAGTTTTAGTCTTGGTTTGAAATCAGGCAGAAGGGTGATTGAAGAAAGGAAAGTTAAAAAAAATGACTAAATACTTTTTTAGGTGAGGGTTAACAATGTTTTTCATTTAAAAGCAAGGTCACTGTTGTGGAAGGGCTTCAGGACCCTGTTGTAGTTTTGCAAAGATGTTACTGAATTATTCCTCACTAGGCATAAATAGCAGTGTGGGTGGCATTAGAGTAAGGAAATGCAATTATTAGAAATACACGCAAAGAGGAATGTGGAATAGACTGATTAGCATTACGCAGTAGGGTTCATGGAATAATCTTTCAATAACACAAGACCAAGACTAATATCTGCAATGCTCACTCTGCTACGTTATGTTGTTTGTGTAGCTTGGTCAATGTCAATAAACTAACTAATAATCCAGAGATCCAGACTAAGGTGCTCAAATCTCTCAGTGGCAGTTGGTGAAACATAAATCAATAAATATTTAGTTATTAAAATCTAGCCTATTGACAACCACCTGATTGCCATAAAAAGCCAATCTGGTCCATTACTGTCTTTCAGGGAAGGAAGTTTGTCACACTTAGACCGGCCGACATGGGATTCCACATTCACAGCAATGTGGTTTACTCTTAACTGACCTCTGGTTACTCCAGCTACTTCAAATCAATTCCATGGCAGTTTGAGAAAGGCAAAAAAAAGCCAGTGACACCCAAATCCCAAGAGAATAACAAACAAAAAAGATTTTAATGCGTAATTCAGAGTTATGAAGTAACTCCAGCCTTCTTGAACAGTTTTGCATGTAAACTCTTGCTGCGAGCATAAAACTAGGCAAAAAAAAGCTTGACTTGCAAACTGTGCATTTCGACTTGTCAGAGAGGAATCAAGTCGGCCACTGAAGTCAATAGTTTGACAGATTGATGTCCCAGTGATGGATTCTTGTATGCAGAAAGGCCAAGTTCTGATACTGAAAATGTGTGTTGATCATAAAAAAAAACATACTGGATTAAGTCACTGGAATAGCTGAAATAGTTAAAAACCAGGAAATAATGGAGCTAAAATTGATCAGAACTGAAAAGGGGCTAGAGGCTGATATGCTTTTACATGATGCAATCTGCCTTGGAGATTCTCAAAAATGACCTTCATAGTAGGTTTCCACCTTGGTCCAAATTAAAATTGTTTAAGTCAACAGCAACGAGAACACAAGTATGACAAATTAGCTGTGTCCCTCTGGGAAGAAGTGCTAAATTGCCTTTGCTTTTTTAAGGTGGGACGAGAGACTCCAGCAAATGCTTCTTTATGGCATTGCTATGGAGGCCGAGAACTCCAATTACCAACATGCCCTAGGAGTCCTAGTACACGTGCAGTGTGTCAGGCTTTTAGGTACAGAGATCAGGCAAGGATTGAGCACTCAAAATTAGGGCACTTGCATTGGAGGAGACTAGCATGAAAAGCATGCCAACAGAACTCCGTTAGAAAAATATGGAGATTGTAAACAAAGCCTTGAGTGCTGATTGTTCACTGCAAGTCACAGTAACCTTAGCAAAAAAGCCCACTTATATTATTTACTTGGTGCAGTTGAGAAAGACTGGAGCAAAATTAAACTTTATGGAGGCAGCAGCTGAGCTATTTGGTTAGAAAAAAAAACTTGTGCCAGTGAATTACTTACAAAATGCCCATTCTCAGGAATCCTGGTGATGTGATATCAGAGGGTGACTGTATGAGGAGAGTGAATAGTCAGATGCATACAATCTCCAAATGGCATTTTTGACTTGCTCAGTTTCCACGGAATCATACTTCAAAACAAAATAAAAAGCCACACTCGGGAGAAACCAAACAAGCAAGTGATAAGCAGGAAAATCGATGTTTTGGGTTGGGGCCCTTAATGTCAACATTTCTGCTCCTCTGATGTTACCTGGCCCGCTGTGTTCCTCCAGCTCCACACTATTAATGATAAACATCCTCCTGATTGCCACACACAGTATGTTAATAAAAATCCCACAATATTTATTGTGGCAATTCTAAATCAACACCTCATAAGTGGGATCCTCCACTGAATCATCTTCCGGTAGGTCACAGGCCAAAGATTCAACCCAGCAGAGTTCTTCATCAGCTAGATCATCTTGTTTCCTTTTGCTTCCTTTGCCATATGGTTTATTAGGTGATGATCCGAGTTCTGAAAATATGAAATCAGAGTACAGAGCTGCATTTACAATCTAAAACTAATGGAATTTCAGACAAACACTCTACAGCTGACAGTCATCTCACAGGCAAGTCAAGGGAAGCAAAAGTGCAAATACTGCATAACTGAGTTATGAGGAATACAATTTAGAAAGTCACTTCTCCCCCCCACCCCCATCCCAAACAAGGCTCCCGAGTTCATAACCTACACAATGCAATCAGGTTTTCTTTTTTAAACCTTCAAAAATTGAGGTTTTTTTTTTTTTTTTACACAGATTACAAAACATTTTTGTAATGATATGAAATCACCCCAAAAGCAGAGTTTCAACATTCACTTGTGCTATGGGGAACAACATATAGCACTAAAAATGACAGTCAAGTTGATGCCTTCAGAAGGAAACCACTCATTTTGCTAGGTGCAGCAACGAAAGCACATAAATGGTGTATGGAAAGAAGGTAAAAAAAATGTATGTAAAACAGTACACGCTAAAGCTTTAAAAAAAAACTATATTCAATGTAAAAAGCATCTTACAGTCAAGCAGGTATCCATATTACTGAACCTATATTCTCAGCTGAAGCGAAAAAACCTAACATGCAGGCCATTTCAAATATAATGAAAGAAATAATCTATTTCTCCATTTTTATACATTCCAGAAGAATGGAACTCTACTCCATAAATAGTCAGCAATTTTAAAAAAATACACTTTTAAAAAGGTAGCAATGAGTAGAGTTCTGTAACCTGCAAATTGAGGTAATCTTAAAAAGGTTGTAACGAATTCTCTCAGAGCCCAGAGACAGTCCTGTTGCAGCTATGATCCAAGAAAATTTAACTAGCACTACCTCCAGCAATATCTTTGAATCAAATGCAACAGGACTATTTAAGAAAGATCACAGGCCATCAATTCAACCCGAAGTCAGCTGAATCATCCAGCTACAGTTTTTCCATCTCTTTTTACGTTTCTGTGGACTAGTTCAGGCAAGGTATCCTTCCCATCTCCAAGCTCTATTTTCAAGCTCCCCTACCCCTCGCCAGTCCTGATGAAGTGTGTAAACCCGAAACACTGACTTCCCAGCCCTGATGCTGCTGTTGTGTTCCTCTAGCTCTACACTGTATTGCCCAACTCCAACATCTGCAGTTCTAGCTATCTCTATTTGTGTGTTGATGAACTGTAATTGCAGGTGTGAGGAAGTCAATTCCAAAGCCGTTCTACATATAATAGCTTTTAATAAAGCTAACTTGCTGAAAAGAACCATATCTGTTGAGTTTATGATCCCAGTTCTTACAGTAGGGTCCTTTCTAATCAAATTGTTGCAGGGGACAGGTAGAATGAAGTGAATAAAGATAGGAGCTATTTTGACTCCATAGTTAGAAGTCACTTGATTTCCCCCCACCCACACCAAGAATCACAGAAATCATGTCACAACATTAACAATTCTAAGTTGCCAACACAGTGGCAAAATGGTCTCTTGATGACAAGTTCCTATTGGCATCTCAGGAAACTTTAGCATGATTGAAAAGTAGGAAGGAAGAGCCAGTAACACAGCTCTGTTGCTGCCGATCTGTAGGATGCTCACTTACTTTTCATTCCAACTTGAAATGAGCCAAAACAAGTATTGTAAAAAGATGTAATTTACATAAAACTGGAATTGTGAATTACTGGTACAGTTTTTTAAAAAAGGGGAACGAGTGCCTACTGCTCAGAAGCCCTTCCTTGCAAAGATCCTGGAAAACTATATGCTGTCAAACTTGTAAATGAGGACATATTACAATTGAGGGGGAAATGGATGCTCAAGGGGACATTCAGAACCGAAAATGAAAGGAGGACATTAGTGGATTATAGTTGTCAGGCAAGCAACGACTTCAAGTGAAATGTAAGGCATGTCATCAGAAAAATATCAATGGGCTGGCCGGGTGAGCAGACAATTTCCAAATTCAACACGAGACAGAAAGGAGGCATTTGGCAAGGTCAAAAGACAAAAGGAATACGTAATTATTGGGAGAATACCAAGATTCTAGGAAAGGAGTGACCTTGAGCAAATATCTAGATAGAAAAAAAAACAGGTCAACAAAAGGTTGTTAAGGCAGCATATGGAATCCCTTCCTTTATCACTGGAGGTATACAATACAAGAAGGAGGTTATGCTGGAACTGTGTAAATTGTTTGTTCAGCCATAACTTCAGTATTGTACTTAGTTTATGGTCACCTCACTCCAGAAAAGGATGTAATTGGACCAAAGAGATGGAGGGGATTGGTGCCCGATCTGGACAAATACACACAGTCATGAGAAAAAAAGTTGGATAGGCTGGGATTGTGGTCCTCTAAAGAGAAGAAGCCAAAGGGAAAACATACATAATTTGTTAAAGGCCTGAAAATAGAGTGGATGGGAAATATCTATTTATCTTTAGTAATGAGGTCAGTGACTAGCAGACACAGATTTGAGAGTGTGATTAGTGGAAAGATTAGAGGGCGATAAGAAACATTTCTTACAAGGGTATACACCTCGCTTCATGCTAGGAATACAGAAGCAGAAACATTCAAATCCTTTCTGGGAAAAGGAAAAAAAAACAAACAGTTTCTGGAAAAAACACACGAGTCTCATAACCTGTAGAGCAACTGATCAAATGGTGGAAAATAGAATTCGGCTATCTGGCACATCTTTCAGCCAGTAAAAATTTCTGAAATATATCACTTAAAATCATCTGGCTATTAAATACAGACCAGCCGTAATCAAAAGGGACTAACAGAAGCATTTACTATTTATTCAATATTATTATTGAATACAGCACATGGTTTTGTTTTTGGTAAGCTAATGCAAGCTCTCTGAACGAGAGCATGCCACTGAGGACCAGCTGGGGCTGTGATTTGTTAACATGTTTCCCCAATTGTGGGAATTGAAGAATGCAGCATAACTCTCCATTTAGCCTTCTATACACAAGATTTGCAAACATCAAAAGCAAACAAGTATATAATCCTAACTACATATTCAATACAAGCAAAGAAGATAGTCTAATCCTTTATGCATAGAAAGTAGCAAATTTCTTTCATAAAAAAGTCACTTCACATAACAATGCCTACCATCTAATATTTCACCCTGACCTAAACTGCTGGGCACAGGGAAGCCAAGCATCTGTTGCAGTCTGTAGGGTGTCATAGAAAACACAAATCGAGCTAATCTGCTTAGGCGCTTCCTCCCTGTAACCCAGCGCCTTCCGATGAGCATATTCCTGTCAGCAGCTTTTACTTCTTCCACTGGCACCGTGGAACTGGCCCATGTCGACAACCTCCGAATCATGTTGAACTAGAAAAAGAAACAGAAGCTCTTACACAAAAATAAACCTCAAGTTGTTTAGATGTCAGTAAGTTGTAAAATGCTACTGCAGAATCAGGTGTAGGAAACTGCAGCTTAGCCATTAAACATGCAGAAGTGTTTTCCTTTATATTAATACTTCATTTGTCCACTGTGTGGACCATCCAATTATCAGTGACCAATTTGGTGACCAAGCCATTTTACACCTTCGGCCTGCTGTGCCATTTAGTGAGATTATGGTTGATCTCAAGCACAACCCAGGTTACTTTTATCCCATATTCTTCAATATCTTTGATCTGAAGATTGTAGAAGTTCTCATTTTCTAGTGTCAAATGCAGAAGAATTCAAATTATGTCTCCTTTTTCAGGCAAGCATTCCCTAATGTCACTTGATGAGTCTTGGTCTAATTTAAAGACTATACAGCCTCCAGTTCTAGATTCCTAATCCTACTGACATTGAAATTCTTGAAGGCAGTTAGGAAAGCAGAGAATTTAATATTGTTTGTTTAATTTCTCTACATAATTTCAGCCTTGAAGTCTAAGAATCATTCTGGTAAATGCAAGTTCTGCTTAATTCAAGGGTAATATAAAGTTTGCCGAAGGTAGGATTCTACCTGCTAACAATGGGAACTGCTCACAACAGAAGACAGAACCTAGCGGTGGTAGTAGCAATAAATAGTGCTGGACATTAAGCCTGCAGATGTAGTATGTAGCTGAATAGTGCTGCATATACTCCAAGGGAGGAAATAAATATACCAAGAAGCAATAATCAGACTGGAGGGCCTTGGTTGGTGAACATGGCTGTTGCCTTTATTTGGAGAAATTAAGGGCAATGAATTAAATTAAAGCCTTTAACATTTAATAGACTAAGTTTTGAATTTGTGGCACTGAAGTCAGTCTATTAGTTAAAATAACCACACTATAAAATGGATGTTAGTACAAACAAGGCATTTGTTTCGTGGGCCATTAGAACAAAAGTAATCTTGTCACTTTTTAAAGTCAATTAATAGCCTACAAAAGGCATGGTAGGACATCTCATTCCTGTAGCAGGTACAAACTACACATTAACATGACTGTGATAACCCTGCAGTGCAGTCACATCCAAGCAGAATGAATGACCACAAGGCAGTCAAGCAGGACTAGGCCAAAAAAAGTGCTGGGGCCCCTACAGTGACCTCTTCCTCAACCTCAGAGGACAATGATTGCACCACTTGGAAACATGGCCAGAACTGAGATAAATGGCGCTAGAACTGGTTCGGCTGTACAGAGGACAATTGGGAAAGTAACAGCCAAGGGATTTTGAAGCTCCGCAGCCACAAACCAGAATCCAAAATGGTATAATAAAATGTGAGGCTAGATGAACACAGCAGGCCCAGCAGCATCTAAGGAGCACAAAAGCTGATGTTTCAGGCCTAGACCCTTCAGAGAGGGGGATGGGGTGAGGATTCTGGAATAAATAGGGAGAGAGGGGGAGGCGGACCGAAGATGGAGAGAAAACAAGATAGGTGGAGAGGAGTATAGGTGGGGAGGGGATAGGTCAGTCCAGGGAAGATGGACAGGTCAAGGAGGTGGGATGAGGTTAGTAGGTAGGAGATGGAGGTGCAGCTTGGGGTGGGAGGAAGGGATGGGCGAGGGGAAGAACAGGTTAGGGAGGCAGAGACAGGTTGGACTGGCTTGGGGATGCAGTGGGGGAAGGGGACGAACTGGGCTGGTTTTGGGATGCGGGGGGGGAAAGAAGGGGAGATTTTGAAGCTGGTGAAGTCCACATTGTTACCATTGGGCTGCAGGGTTCCCAAGTGGAACATGAGTTGCTGTTCCTGCGATCGTCGGGTGGCATCATTGTGGCACTGCAGGATACCCATGATGGACATGTCATCTAAAGAATGGGAGGGGGAGTGGAAATGGTTTGCGACTGGGAGGTGCAGTTGTTTATTGCGAACCGAGCGGAGGTGTTCTGCAAAGCGGTCCCCAAGCCTCCGCTTGATTTCCCCAATGTAGAGGAAAACATACCAGGTACAATGGATGCAGTATACCACATTGGCAGATGTGCAGGTGAACCTCTGCTTAATATGGAAAGTCATCTTGGGGCCTGGGATAGGGGTGAGGGGGGAGGTGTGGGGGCAAGTGTAGCACTTCCTGCGGTTGCAGGGGAAGGTGCCGGGTGTGGTGGGATTGGAGCGCAGTGTGGGGCGAACAAAGGAGTCATGGAGAGAGTGGTCTCTCTCCGGAAAGCAGAGAAGGGTGGGGATGGAAAAATATCTTGGGTGGTGGGGTCGGATTGCAGATGGCGGAAGTGTCGGAGGAATGGTATGTTGTCTCCTGGTGCCAAAAATCAAGGAGATCATCAAGCGAATGCAGAGAACACCAACAGGACCAGCCAGTAATCAGTATTCATGATTCAAACAGTACAGGCAGAAAGCTGAACAAGATCCTACAGCCAAATTTTAAGGAGCAGGAAACAAGCTAGCAAGAAGGAGCTCGAAAAGGGTACACATTTCCTAGATCGCCCTGGTACAATGTGCCACTGAGCATAGAAATAGAGTGATAGAGCAGATGACTGGATAAATGGTGCATGAAGGAGCCATTTACATTCTAGACAGTTCTAATGTGTTGAGAACTATATAGAATAGGCATAGTTAAAGTTAAAATTAAATTCAGGTCAAGGCACAGTGGCTTTCAATATCCCAGCAAACAAGTTTGCTCACTACAGGCTATGAACCAAACCTGAAACCTTTGGGTGTGTCTAGATTAGGTACTCTTGATCATTGTAAAAATCTCAGCCAGCCTTAAAATAAGTCATCATTCAAGCAACTGAGTTTCTTTTTCCCCACTCCAATACACACAGTTGTTTTTTACTGCCAGTGGAGATCTAGGTTTGTCACCATTCCTACTCCAAAACTGGCAGAAGCTGACTGTGACACGATATTCATTGTATCATTTAAAACATGCATACATCGTAACAATGGGAATTGAGCAAACCACAGAAGTGGTCCAAAGTACCACCTGCATCCCACGAACAAATTAAGAATGAACTTGCAGAAGAGTAATAAAGTTTCTAGCTAATGGCCTTAGTTACATTACAATTCTCAGTTAGAGGCTGAGAAATGTGGGAACATCATAAAGCATAGTAAAGAAATGGTATTAATTTGCAATCTTCATTCAAATCATTGAAAGTTGTTTGAAATGCAACTGACTAGTATTTGTAAGTGTGGCAATAAACACACACACATCCATCATATAGATTTACGTCAAAGTTTGATGGGCGAATAAAATAACATGAAGGAGGATGACAACATTAGAAATGGAAGCCCACAGACAAAATACAGTAGATACTGGAGACTGAAATAAAACTGAAGTGCTGAAGAAACTGCTGCCAGAACCAGAGATAATGTTCAGTTCAAAAAGAATCATATTTGATTCAAATGTTAACATTGCTAGTCTTTCCACAGATGCTACCAAGCTTCAAGTTTCTCCAAATATTGCCTTCACTTATCGTGAGAGAAATCACATGACACCAGGTTGCAGTCCAACAGATTTATTTGGAATCTCAAGCTTTCAGAGTGCTGCTCCTTTGCCAGATGAAGTCACTTTGTGGTACAGGGGTCATGTCCCTATCCCTGGATAAAGGGGCCTGGGCTCAAGTCGAGTTTGTGACACACGTAGACAGGGTGATTAAGGCAGCATTTTGCATGTATGCCTTCATTATTCAGTGCTTTGAGTACTGGAGTTGGATCACCACATTAAGATTGTCTCAGACACTAGTGAAGCCTCTTCTGGAAAACTGTACACAGTTCTGGTCACCCTGTTGTAGGAAGGATATTAAGGTGGAGAGGGGTCAAAAGAGATTTACAAGGATGTTGCTGGGAATGGACTGTTTGAGTTAGAAGGAGAGGCTGGGACCTTTTCCACTGGAGCACAGGATGTTAAAGAAGTTTATAACATCATAAAGGATATAGTTAAGGTGAATGGCAAATATTTTTTCCACAGCATGGCAGCATATTTTTAAACCTAAGAGGAGAAAGATTAAAAAAGGTGGTTCACATCTGGAAGTTCATTCCACAGGACGTGGACATCCGTATGAAGTACATGAATAAGAAACATTTGGAGGGATATGGACCAGGACCAGGCAGGTGGGACTAGTTTAGTTTGGGATTATGGACATCATAGACTGTTTGGACCAAAAAAAAAGGGTCTATTTCCATGCTGTATGACTATGACCCCCTGAGGTATATAATAACAGCTGACCAGGCTGATTAAGAACAATAGAAAACAAAATTTTAGGCCCGAAACATCAGCCTTCTGGCTCCTCTGATGCTGCTTGGCCTGCCCTGCTGTGTTCATCCAGCTCTACACCTTGTTATCTCAAAAATAATGTATACAGGGTGTCACATCAGGAGTTTGCATAACTCAAAATACTGACCAGTAAAGAAACTGTTAGGCTGCATTAAGTAAGGATTACTCCAATTTCAGAAGGAATTAATAGATTTCATGCAGCTAAATCAAATAGATTTAAAGTAATGTATGCAGTACAAAAAGGAAAACCTTGACAGATATTGGAAAGAGATGCATCAGTACCATAGGCCTCAGTTTAATGATTATCGTCACGTGCTCCCTTCTCAGGTCTCTCAGTTGGCATGTTTCTAGCAGAAGTTCATCCTTATCCTAACCCACCATAAGAGGGAAAGACTGGTACTCAAAATGTCACAAAACATCAATCGAGGCAAAGTAAGTATTTTCCACGTGTCCGTGTAGGATTACGAACCACGGGAAAACATGATAGTTTAAACCGAGAAAATGGGAACTGCAGATGCTGGAGAATCTGAGATAACAAGGTGTAGAGCTGGATGAACACAGCAGGCCAAGCAGCATCAGTGGGGCAGGAAGGCTGATGTTTCGGCCCTGGACCCCAGAGTTTAAACCGAAATTATCCCAATAGCATCATTTGTCTTCAGTCACGATAATGCATTCTCTATTTCCAAGAGACAGCCCTGGAGTCGGAGACTTTTTAAATACCTCCAGCTACTTCAACGCCTTCACCAATTTATAGTCACGACGGTGTCAGTAATACAAAAGAAATTACAATTCGTTACATTTATCGCCCCTTGTTCTGATTTAGAATGAATGAAGTAAATGCTCGCGAAAATTGTGGGACTCCTGGTAGCGTTAAAGCGATTCGAGTCACACAAAAACCATAAAGGAAGCAGCACGCCACATTGTAACACGGTGGAACTGGGATGCAAACGAGGGCGCTTTAATTCTAGCCAAATGAAAAAAAATCCAGGGCGCGAGTTAATTGCCGAGGCGAGAGGTTCCCCAGTCTGGGAGAGGTAATCCCTGAACTTCCAGTTTGCAGTATTAGAACCATAGCGGAACAGTAGCTGGTGCAGAGGAAGTATCCACATACCAGGTATTTTAGAGGCCCGAGTCGAGACATCCTGCGAAAGAAGGTGAACAAGGGAACTTCTGTAGTCGCCAAACATTTTCCCTAAATACAAATAATCCAAATCAACAAAAAAAATTGCAAGCAGATAATATTGGTCAACCTCATCAAAACACACACATCCAAACCTGAACATCTTTATGTTCCTCACTACCACTAACTACATCTTCCGGCAAAGCCATAACGAATGAACAAAAGCACAGCAACCTTCCCTATGAAGTACTAACGGCAATAGACTGGCCGCAGCGGGTTGAACCTAACAAGGTAACACGTGAACCATTAGAACCACTCACCTACTCTTAAAGGGCTAGCTCAAGGCAGATTGCTCTCATTGCTGTGATAAGCAGGTTCTGAGAGCCTCTGCGTCTTTTTCCCCATCAGTTCCAGCTCCGTTGGTAGTTCTCACACTTTTATATAGGCTCATGGGATGCAGTGTGCCTGGTTAGGCCAGCACTTATTGCCCCGTCTCTAGTTGTTGAGAGGGAACCATATTGTTGTCGGCTGGAGACTTCACATATGGGCTACTCTGGGTAATGCTGCAGATTCCATTCTTTTAAGGATATTGGGGATCCCGATTGACATTGATTATCTGGTTGTCATTAAGATAGCTGTGTTTTTAATCAAGATTTTTAATGAAGTCAAATTTCACCATCTGCCATAAATGGATTCAAGTCCACGTACCTGAAACATTAGCCTGGGGTTCTGGGTTACTAGTCCAGAGACATTACCACACCACCAATGTCACTGAGTCAGTAGGTGATTTGCTCATCTCCAGAAACTGCAACACAGGCAATAGACAGGTTGATACTCCATTATCACTGGCACTGAGGGAGTACTGTGCTGTCTTACAGGGACAGAATTTTATTCTGTGGTCTCCAGTGTGGCCTTGGAGTGGTGTTGGAGGCAGGAGAAGGAGTCAGCAGGGGCGTGGTTAGACTCACGATTAAAGAAATAAGCTCAGAGGCAGTGGCAGTGGATTTATTGATGCTCAGGTGGAGGGGAATAAAGGTGAGCCCTTTACTGAGGACTGACCCCACTACGAAGGCTATATTTCCCTCCCCACCCTTATCTGCTTTCTGGAGGGGCCACTCTCTCCATGACTCCCTCATCCACTCCACACTCCCCACCAGCCCCATCACCCCCGGCACCTTTCCCTGCAATCGCAGGAGGTGCTAAACCTGCCCCTACACCACCCCCCTCACCCCCATCCGAGGAAACCTTCCACATTAAACAGATGTTCACCTGCATATCCGGTAATGTGGTCTATTGTATCCACTGTTCCCGATGTGGCTTCCTCTACATTGGTGAGACCAAGCAGAGGCTCAGAGATCACTTTGTGAAGCACCTTTGCTTGGATCGCGACAAACGACAACATCTCCCAGTCACAAACCACTTCAATTCCCCCTCCTGCTCCCTGGATGACATGTCCATCCTGGGCCTCCTCCAGTGACACAACAATGCTACCCAAAAATTGGAAGAACAGCATCTCATATTCTGCCTTGGAACCCTACAACCCAATGGTCTCAATGTGAACTATACAAGCTTCAAAATCTCCCCACCTCCAAAATCATCCCAAGACCAGTCACCCCCTCTTGTCCCTACCTCCTTGGCCTATCTGTTTTCCCTCCCACCTATCTGCTCCTCCCACCTCACTGACCAACCCCCACCCCCACATCCTACCTACACTCACTTTTACTAGCTTCATCCCCACCTCCTTGACCTGTCCGCATTCTCTCCACCTATCTGCTCCACTATCCACCTTCTATCACCGCCTCCCCCTCTCTCTATTTATTTCAGAGCCCCCTTCCCCTCCCCCATTTCTGAAGAAGGGTCCAGACCAAAATGTCAGCTTCCCTGCTCCTCTGATGCTGCCCGGCCTGCTGTGTTTATCCAGCTCTACACTTTGTTATCATGGCTAAGAAGCAGGGAATACATGAAGCAAGGGTGGAATACAAGGAAAGTCGAAAGAAACTTAAGCAAGGAGTCAGGAAGGCTAAAAGGGGCCATGAAAAGTCATTGGCCAACAGGATTAAGCAAATCATAAGGCTTTGTATAAAAAAGAGTAAGAGAGTAGCCAGACAGAGGGTTGGCCCATTCAAGAACAGGGAAGGAATTTATGTGTGGAACCAGAGGAAATGGGTGAGGTTTTAGATGAGTACTTTGTGTCAGGACTTGGTTGGTGATGAGTCCGGGGAAGGATATGGAGATGGTTTGGGTTATGTTGAGATCAAAAGGGAGGAGGTATTGGGGGTCTTAAAAAAAATTAAAGTAGACAAGTCCCCAGGCCCTGATTGAAAAATATACCCCAGAACACTGAGGGAAGCAAGGGAGGAAATTGTTGGGGTCTTGAGGGAAAGGGAGGAAATTGTTGGGGTCTTGAGGGAAATCTTCGTATTCTCACTGACTACAGGGGAGGTCCCAGAGGATTGGAGAATGGCCAATGTTGTTCCTTTGTTTAAGAAAGGTGGTAAGGGTACTCCAGCTAATTACAGGCCAGTGAGCCTGATGTCAGTGGTAGGGATACTATTGGAGAGGATTCGTCAAAACTGAATTTACTCCCACTTGGAAATAAGTGGATACACTAGCAAGAGGCAACATGGTTTTGTGAAGGGCAGGTCGTGTCTCACTAACTTGGTTGAGTTTTTTGAGAAAGTGACAAAGATGATCAATGAGGGTAGGGCAGTGGATGTTGTCTACATGGACTTCAGTAAAGCCTTTGACAAGGTCCCTAATGGCAGGCCGATACAGAAGGTAAAGTCACATGGGGTCAGAGGTGAGCTTGCAACTAAATACACGGATAAAAGTTCTGGCTCGGGCATAGAAGACAGCAGGTAGCAGTGGAAGGGTGTGTCTCTGAATGGAGTGCTGTGACTAGAGTCGTTCCTCAGGGATCAGCGTTGGGACCTTTTGTAATATATATAACTGATTTTGGAGGAACATGTGACTGGTCTAATTAGCAAATTTGCCAATGCATAAAGGTTGGTGAAATTGCGGATAGCAATGAGGACCTTGAAAGGATAAACTGAATATAGATCAGTTACTAACTTGGGCAGTGAGATAGAGTTTAATCTGGAAAAATGTGAAGTAATGTATTTTGGAATGTCTAATACAGATGGAAAATATACTGTAAATGGCAGAACGCTTAAGAGCACTGACAGGCAAAGGGATCTGGGTGTACAGGTACACAGGTCACTGAAAATGGCGATGCAGGTGGAGAATGTAGTCAACAAGACATACAACATGCTTACCTTCATTGGCTGGGGCACTGAATTTAAACTTTGGCAGGTAATGTTGCAGCTTTATAGAACCTTATTTAGGCTGTGTTTGCAATATCATGTTCACTTGTGGTCGCCACACTACCAGAGGGATGTGGTGGCATTACAGGCTGGCTTTGGAGAGGGTAAAGAAAAGATTTACCACAGTGTTGCCTGGTATGGAGTGCATTAGCTTTGAGGAGAGGTTGGAGAAACTTGGGTTGTTCTCTCTGGAACGACAGAGGTTAAGGGGCAACCTGATAGAGGTCTACAAGATTATGAAGGGCATGGACAGACTGATCGTCAGAAACTTTTTCCCAGAGTGCAAGACTCAGTTACTAGGGGCCATATATTTAAGATGCGAGGGGCAAGGTTTAAAGATGATGTACGAGGCAGGTGTTTTACACAGAGGGTGGTGGGTGTCTGGAACTTGCTGAAGGGAAGGTAGGGGAAACAGTTACTACAGTGACTTTTAACGAGTGTCTTGACAAATGCATTAAAAGGGTGGGAATAAAGAGATATGGTCCCCAGGAGGGTGGAGAGTTTTAGTTGTGATGGACAGTATGTTGGTGTGGGCTTGGAGGGCCGAAGGGCCTGTACCTGTGCTGTAATTTTATTTGTCCATTGTTCTTTGTTCTATCCCTTTTGTGGAAGTGAGACAGCCCTATGTTGGAAAGGAAGGAGATTCTAACAGCCCAGCTTAAACGTGTGGATTTCTACAGGCAATGTCCTTTCTCAGACAGAACAAGCTAGATAGAGAGCAAACATTGTGGAAATTTGGGAAATGCGCCAATGGTGTTTTTAGTCAGAAATATTTTGTTAATAAAATCAAGTTGATCCACAAACCAAATTGTGTGCCCCTTTATCTGCCTCTCTGACAGGAACCCTTGGGTAAAATATTTTAATATATAAACTTGTTAAAGCGTCCAAACATGGACAAAAGTGGTCACCTTCTTATTGCATTGCAGGCTGTTCCTCTGCAACATGGAAATAGCACTGACCCAGGTGATGGTGTCATACCAGTCAAACAGTTTCGGGTGGCACGCCTTCCTCTGCCAGTCCTTGGGAAAGACGACACTTCTCCTCTGGACCAGAAACTCCAGAGAATGGAAGTGCCATCTTCCCCTTCGGTCTGTCTGTGGGCAGGTCCACATCAGAATGGCAGTTCTCATTCCAGTGCACAATAGGCTATTAAAGGTGACATGGGCACAAGGGATGCCAGCCTTAGACATCTACTGAGTGGTCAATTGTTCCAGGAATGGTGTGTGATAAGGTGTGGTGGAAATTGGAATGAGATATGCTCTATGGGTGGGTTAGGTAATTAATAAGGTATGTTTGGTAAGACAGCACTCGAAACTCGTTAGGCCTGGTGGCAAAAATCCTTCTGAAGAAATTGATGCATCTCAGACTTAGCCAAAAAAACACAGCCCTCTGTGAAGGAATCGTTTTGGAACAAAGGATGACTCTTCTGCATCACAGAAACACAAACACATGTCAAACCTGAATCAGAATACCATCTGGATTATTGGCAGGATCAAATGATCTGTTAAAATGCACATTCCCCTTCTTTCTGTATTTCTCCTTGAGAAAGGGGAGCTGGAGGGAAATGCACAATTCAATTAATAACCCTGTTCAAAACCAAATTAGGATTTTAAATCTTAAGTGTTTGAGGCCCAGTCGCTGTGTTCCCTGTAACTGATTAATGGAGAGTTTGCTCTCTATGTATGACATCCGGATTTTTGTGGGGAGCTTCGGGCTTGCATTGAACTAACAGTGCCTCTTCAATCAACAAGTCTCTCACCAGCTCTACACGCTTCAGTGATTGGAATTAAAATATGAAATGGGCTGAGAAGTTCCTCACAGATAAACTGCACTTGCTGTTCATGATTCAGAAGGAGATTTGAACTGTTTGCATGGTTCACACAGCTACACAGTATTGTTGATTCACTCCTGGATGCTGGATAAGCCTGCTGAATGAAAAGAAAACCTCAGCATTCTCAAGCTACACCCAGCTGTCCATGAGAGATATGATGAACTGCAGTGCTCTTGCAAGCAATACTTCAATAACTTGATTCTTGTAGCTGTGTACTGCTGATTTTCTTGAGTGCCTGATGTCACCCAGGGCACTCTACAGTTATGTTTATCAGTCAATAAATGAGTAACTGAGGGCCCTGTAATGCTGTGATAGTGTTTCTAGGTCTGGGTTCAAGTCTCATCAGCCTAGAGCTGTGTCAAAACATGTCTGAACAAGTTAATTAGCAATTTCTTTTGACAAACTGCTCCAACATTTAGGGGCAGGAGGAGTACTATTTCACTTCTTTATCAACATTCTCGAATTTTAAGATACTATCCTTCAGATAACAACTTTTGTTTTAAATAGTGTTCAAATTGACAATGATGCAAGGTTTGAGGAATCTGTAGGGTTAATTTTAACTCTAGACAAATATGTAGATTTGAAACTAGTTAAAATCATGTGTATTTTACAATTATTGTTCTTGCACTGCAGCAACTGTAGCAGCATTGTTTCACGGTGTGATAAATGGCTGTGAGGCTGCGATGAGCTGTAAGAAATTGTTCCCCAGTAGGTGGCAGAATTGCAGTAAATTAAAATTCAGCAGTATTTTATGGAAGCGCATAAAACCTTTCACATTCAAAAGGTTAACTCTGCAATATCATCTTTTTAACTTTTTGTATTTTTTTTCACAGTAATGCAAATGATGATAATACCATAGTTTGTTTTTAAATGAACTAACCCTCAGAAATTTGATGAAGTTGTTGTGGACAATGAGCTTGAAGAGAACAAAGGAAAAATCATGGCTTTAGAACCATATTAATTGAACAATTGCAGTCTGTTTGTAAGCTGTATTTGCTCAATAAACTGCATTGTCACAGTTTCAATAAAGGAATTAATACAAATAATGCTCTGGCCTTCAGAGGAAGTTTTTCTCACATCCATGTCCATCTCTTAAAGTATACAGATACTGCTAAAATGTTTGCATTTTGTCCCTCATAAAACTACAATTTAAATTTTTCCTTCAAACTCATTTACATCTTATAGAAAGTAAAATTCCCAAGTATCACAGCCAGCATTTTGAAACAAACATTTACAATAAAAGACTTTCCATGATACGTTTATGGCTTTGTTAATAAAATCGAAAGTAGGTTTATCAAAAATTAAGCATTTTAAAATGGTGCCTAATCCTCTAATTGTGAGGAATGCTATTTTGAATAACTAAAATTAGCCTCTAAACAAAATACAGAACTACTGTTATACAGTAAAAACCAAAAGAACTGCAGATGCTGTAAATCAGGAACAAAAAAGTTGCCGGAAAAACTCAGCAGGTCTGGCAGCATCTGTGGAGAAGAAATCAGAGTAAACGTTTCAGGTCCGATGACCCTTCCTCAGAACTACTGTACAATTACTGTTATACAGTAGTTAGTTTGTTCAGTAAGTTAAAAAAGTACTTAAACTTTTTTTGTGTTTGACTATTGATGCCAGTGTACAAAAGAAAAGTTTCAAAATAAAAGTCCCTTCATACACTTGCAAACAACACATTTAGTGACAAAATAAAAACTGAACATAAGAACCAGGAGCAGGAGTAGTCCATCTGGCCCTCTGAGATTGCTCTGCCATTCAATAAGATCATGGCTGATCTATTCATGGTCTCAGCTCCACTTACCCTCCCTCTCACCATAACCAGCAATTCCTTAACTGTTCAAAAAATATCTATCTTAGTTTTAAAAACATTTAATGAGGGAGCCTCAACTACTTCACTGGGCAGGAAATTCCACAGATTCACAACTCTTTGGATGAAGAAGTTCCTCCTCAATTCAGTCCTAAATCTGCTCCCTCTAATATTGAGGCTATGGCCTCTTGTACTAGTTTCACCCACCAGCAGAAACATCTTCCCTGCTTCTATCTTAGCTATGCCCTTCATAATTTTATATGTTTCTATAAGATCCCCCCTCATTCTTCTAAATTCCAATGATTATAATCCCAGTCTACTCAGTCTCTCCTCATAAGCCAACTCTCTCAACTCTGGAATCAATCTTGTGAATTTCCTCTGCACTGTCTCCAGTGCCTATACATCCTTTTTCAAGTAAGGTGACCAAAACTGCACGCAATACTCCAAGTGTGGCCTCACCATCACCCTATACAGCTGCAACATAACCTCCCTGCTTTTAAACTCCATCCTCTAGCAATGAAGGACAAAATTCCTGCTTAGTTATCTGTTGTAACTGCAAACCAACCTTCAGTGATTCATGCACAAGGACACCAAGGTTCCTCTGCACAGCAGAATGCTGCAATTTTTTGCCATTCAAATAATAGTCCTTTTTACTGTTATTCCAAAATAGATGACATCACATTTATCAACATTGTACTCCATCTGCCAGACCTTTGCCCACTCACTTCGACTATCTACATCCCTCAACAAACTTTCAGAATCCTCTCCACACTTTGCATTACCAGTCAACTTAGTGTCATTCACAAACTTTGACACACTACACGTGGTCTCCGACTCCAAATTATCTGTGTAAATTGTGAACAATTGCGGACCCAGCACTGATCTGTGGGACACACCTCTAGTCACTGATCGCCAACCAGAAAACACTCATTTATCCCTATTCCTTGCTTCCTGTTAGTTAACCAATCCTCTATCAATGCTAATTCATTGCCTGTGCACCTTTATCTTATACAGCAGCCTTTTGTGCGGCACTTTGTCAAATGCCTTATGGAAATCTAGATACACCACATCTACTGGGTCCCCGTTGCCCACGGCAGAGAGGTGTAGACATAACTATGACAGTCAGCCCTTGGTTTGGAGGGGAAAACCCTCCACTTCAAGCACTGGGGTCACGGGGTGGATCTAGCTACATACACCACCTCTCTAGGGGACATTGAGTTGTCAAAAGCAAGCTGCCTCCATTAGGCCTGTCAAAATTGCACCACCAGTAAAATGCATGTGAGGTAGCAAAATCATCCGTAATTGTGGTCCTAGTTATGTCGTTGCTCCCAGAAATGCTCATGTGATTGTAAATCAGAATTGTCTTCATCCTTTGGCATTGATGTACGTTTATTCTAGCACTAAACTTTCCTTTAGACCATGTCCCTGAAGTTATGGTGACAGGGATTCTCATGTTCGGAGCACAGACTGTGCAATTGGGTACACAGCAAGTGTGCATATCAGATTACTGACAACAGCCAGAGTTCAATGCTGACTTGGCTGAGGTAGATTCAGGGCTCACTTGTAATAAACCTTTGCTGTCCTTTAGCAAATAATGGCTGAAGCCCTGCATTTGGGCACAAAATTGAAGAACAAGGATTGCTACATTGCATGTTTATCAGATATCTGTGAAATCCTTTCCTTCCGACTTAAGTGAAGATCAAAACCTCTTTCAAATACACAAGTCAATGTGTCAGCTAAAGCAAGAGAGAGAAACTTTGCATGAATCCATAAAGTATTAACACATGGATGTACTCTGTGATAAGTTTGTGTTTTAATCAGTGAAAATAAAGCATTTAACTTTCTTGGATTATTTTCGATGAACAGAAATGGGTCAGTCAAAATTTCCATGAGAATTATATCATAACCTCAGCTAAAGATAGAGCAAAATACAGAAATATAACAAGTGGCCTGCGATGGCGAGGAAACATTTATCAGACACACCACCATCTTGGCTATTGGTATGTTTCATCTCTTATATATAATATTTTATTTAAAATTGTTTGCCTCTTCAAGTTGCTAGTTAGCATGCATCAAATAACTCGGTTAAAGAAAGTTGGCAAACATTCTACTTTCTCAGATGTGATGCACCAGTTGTTGGAACCCATCCAGAGTTCCAGATTTCAGTAGATTAGCAACTTGTGCATCTTGAAAGAAATCCAAATGATTCATTGAATTTTTAAATCTGAATATATTTTCTTGCTTCTCTTCAGAGCACAACTAAAATTTAAAGTGTCTTAGAGGAGATCTAAGAAATAAAATTTCCCCCAGAAGGTAGTAAAAATCTGGAGTGTGCTGCCTGAGAAGGTAGTGAAGGCAGGTACTCTTACAATATTTAGAAAATTCTTGAAAGTTCCAGAGCTTAGGCAATGGACAGTGCAGGTAAATAGTATTAGTGTAATTTGTTGAGCCAAAGGGCCTGTTTCAATAACAACTGATTCTATGACTGTGAAAATAATACCCACATAAACATAGAAATTACTGGAAAAGCTCAGCAAGGCATTTGATAAGGTTCCCCATGGCAGGCTCATTCATAAAGTCAGGAGGTATGGGATACAGGGTGATTTGGCTGTCTGGATTCAGAATTGGTTGGCTGACGGGAGACAGAGAGTGGTTGTAGATGGTAAGTGTTCTGCCTGGAGGTCAGTGCTGAGTGGTGTCCCACAGGACTCTGTTCTTGGGCCTCTGCTCTTTGTAGTTTTTATAAATGACTTGGATGAGGAGATTGAGGGGTGTGTTAGTATGTTTGCTGATGACACAAAGGTTGGAGGTGCCGTTGATAGTATCGAGGGCTATTGCAGGCTTCAGCGAGACATTGACAGTATGCAGAGCTGGGCTGAGAAATGGCAGATGGAGTTCAACCTGGATAAATGCGAAGTGATGCATTTTGAAAGGTCGAACTTAAATGCTGAATATAGGATTAAAGGCTGGATTCTCGGCAGTGTGGAAGAAAAGCGGGATCTTGGTGTTCAAGTGCAAAGTTCCCTCAAAGTTGCCACCCAAGTGGATAAGGTTGTTAAGAAAGCATATGGTGTTTTGGCTTTCATTAACAGGGGGGTCAAGTTTAAGAGCCGCGAGGTTATGCTGCAGCTCTACAAAACCCTGGTGAGACCACACTTGGAATATTGTGTCCAGTTCTGGTCGCCCTATTATAGGAAAGATGTGGAGGCTTTGGAGAAGGTGCAATGGAGGCTTACCAGGATGCTGCCTGGACTGGAGGGCTTATCTTACGAGGAGAGGTTGACTGAGCTCAGACTTTTCTCTCTGGAGAGATGGAGGAAGAGAGGTGACCTGATCGAGGTGTACAAGGTAATGAGAGGCATGGATAGAGTCGATAGCCAGACACCTTTCCCCAGGGCAGGATTGACTGCCACGAGGGGTCATAGTTTTAAGGTGTTAGGAGGAAGGTATAGAGGAGACATCAGAGGGAGGTTCTTCACCCAGAGAGTTGTGAGCGCATGGAATAGTTTACCAGTGGTAGTCGTGGAAGCGGAGTCATTAGTGACATTTAAGCGACTGCTGGACATGCACATGGACAGCAGTGAATTGAGGGGAATGTAGGTTAGGTTATTTTATTTTTGGATTGGGATAAATCCACGGCACAACATCGTGGGCCGAAGGGCCTGTACTGTGCTGTATTTTTCTATGTTCTATGTTCTATGTAAGTCTGGTAGCATCTGTGGAGCGCAATCAGAGTTAATGTTTCAGGTTGTTTTGGATCAAGTGACTCTTCCTCGGTTTTTACCCACATTAATATCCCTTTTTATGTAAAGATCGAATATCTTAAAATATTCCATCAGTCTTGTGCCTCTACATGGTGGTAAAAATCTTATTATGTACACAAAGGCTTTGTTCCTGTCCTGAAATTGGATGGATTGTAATTAAAAGTGTTGTTGCATACATTGTGAGATATAACAATAAGAAAACAATATGGAGAAATAGGAAAAGTTAAATTAGTAAATGGGATTAATAAATGCTTTGTTATCTATACTGTTATGGATCTCTGAAAAACATCAGTAAACTAATTTGATTCATTAATTACTCTGCATGCAGAAGTTTGAATTTATGTCACTTCCTTGTTTCCATTGCTGGTTTCATAAGACTGAATGGAAAAGTAGGAAAATGTCTAAAATCTGTTCCAGCATTGCCTCTTTATTTAGTGTTGATTGCTCCCATGTTACAGAGCAAAATGTTCCCATTTTCTGCTCCAGTTAGCTACACACCCAAAGCAAGTTTTTTTTCCCACTCTTTCACAGTATTTGGGTGTAACACAAACATTTGTTGCCCATCCCGAACTGTTCCTGAGAAGGTGGTGGTGAGCTACCCTGTTGAATTGCTGCAGTATGAAAGGTCATCCTTCCTAGTCATTGGCACTCTAAGAAAGTGTTCCTGTATTCTTGATCCTTACAGCATCATACACCTGGGCATGCCAGGAAGGCAAGAAGTGGAAGCAGAGAGGAGAAATATATTATCTCTTATCTTGTCCTTTTTGAGCTCCTTGCATAAATGTCGTACCTTCTCCTCTCTTCTTTCTTAACTCCCATCCACTCAAGCGTCCCTGTTTTTTCCAGAATGATTCCTGAAGTGCGTGGTTTGTCCTATGAGGAGTTTAGGTCTATACTGACTGGTATTTAGAATTGTGAGAGGAGATCTGTTGGAGATATTTAAGATTCTAAAGGGGATTGACAAAGCAGATGTACAAAGGATGTTTCGTCATGTGAGGCAATCTAGAACAAGAGGTCGTAGTTTGACATTAAAATGTAGCAGTATTAGAACAGACATGAGGAGAAATTTTGCTCAGAGATAATGGGAACTGCAGATGCTGGAGAATCCAAGATAACAAAGTGTGAAGCTGGGTGAACACTGCAGGCCAAGCAGCATCTCAGGAGCACAAAAACTGACATTTCGGGCCTAGACCCTTCATCAGAGATGCAGCAAACTCTGTAGGGAATATCATTTATTTGCAGATTCAAACCCGGGTGGCTCTTCACAACTTCCCACAC
Organism: Stegostoma tigrinum; assembly: GCF_030684315.1. NCBI lineage: Eukaryota > Metazoa > Chordata > Chondrichthyes > Orectolobiformes > Stegostomatidae > Stegostoma > Stegostoma tigrinum. Next base: position 23,640,055 of record NC_081383.1, read on the forward strand.
ACACACAAGGAAGACAGAAATGAGTTTTGTGCATATGAATATTAAAAACAAAGCTGTGGACATTATATGAGGAATCAGAGTCCAGCAAGTGTATCTTTACTTGTGCATTAAAGTTCAGGTGATTCCAGATGAAGACGAGGAGTTGTGGAATTTCTTCAAAGTTAGTGATACAGCAGTAATATGATTCTTGTAGACTTGTTATTATTAGGCAAATGTAGGACTCTTTCTGAAAATTAGTTTTTATGGAGTGAGCAAGGCCAGGATCCTGTGACAGGCAGTCAGAATCTATTAGATAAGGTACAATCATAGCTTGAAAAAGCATGAGATTGATTGGCTTGAGAAATTGGAAACAGCACAGGATGGGAGCCTGCACTGGAAACTGCCTCCTGTTGTTGGCTTTTACTTCAGAAGAGGAAGGGGAAGAAAATGATTCGTGAATACTGGTAAGTGTTTATACTATTCTAATTGTGATAAATTGTTCTAAACTTATGTGATTGTACGTCAGCTTAGCCAAGTGGGGGTGGGCTGGTCCGTGGTGCTGTGAGGCAACAGGGTTAACCACTAAGTCACTGATTCAATCTATTATTCTCAAAATCATATCAGTATCTTTTTGGAACTTGATATTTCAGATAGAGGCAGGTCGATTTTATTTCAGTTCTATTATTTTGAAAAGTTCAGAATGTCATTAGCATCAGTGACCCAAAGATATAGTTTCCAAGAAAGTGTATGATTCAATACCGTGATGAATAGGATACCAAGAAAGTATATGATTCAGTTCAACTGAGTAATAGGATACCGATGATATTAATTAATGGAATGTTTATATTGCTGAATTTTATGAAAACAGAGCAGGGACCTTTAGTTTAGTTTTCATTTGAGGAGAATTGAGGTTTTAGTTCACAACAAAAGTTTCCTCTCAGCAAAAAAATCAGGAATTCGATTCAGGAGAACACACACCCTAACAGGACAGTTTTAGTTTGTGAAGTCTCCAGGCTGTGAGAGTGAGTATAAAATTTATCAAATTTTGGAACTCAAAAGAAGTTCCGACTAGCACACCTGAAAGGTCATTCAGTCCAGCTGAATTCAGTTCAGAAATGAAAAGGCGTCATAAAACTGCCTCAGTAATTCTGGAAGGAACATTGGACAGAGTTGGCTAACTGAGAAATTAATGTATGAATATGTTTCAGTGACTGACCACCACAGTAACCAACACTATAAATCTACACCGGCCCCACTTTCTAGCACTTGTCCCATAGCCTTGAATGTCGTGATATTCCAATATTCATCCAAGTAATTTTTAAAGGCTGTGAGGTTTCCCATCTCAACTAACCTTCCAGGCAGTGCATTTCGACCATATGAATCCTGAAATCTCCCCTAAATCTCTTGCTTTTCACCTTACAAATATGCCTCCCTTGGTATTGGCCCCTCAACTCGAACAGCTGCTTCTTATCCATTCTGTCTTTGCCCTTCATAATCTTATACACCTCAATCAGGACCCCTCTCAGCTTTCTCACTCGAAAGAAAACAACCCAAGCTTACTTCACCTTTCTTCATAGCTAAACTGATGCATCCCAGGCAATATCCCAGTGAATCATGTTTGCACTCCCTCCAGTGCAATCACTTCATTCCAAAAATTTAATTTTATTCATTAATGGGTATCACTAGCTAGACCTGCATTTATTGCCCATACCTAATGGCCCTGAGGGCAGTTAAGAGTCAACCACATTGCTGTGGGCCTGGACTCACATGTAGGCCAGACCAGGTAAAGGTGGCAGATTTCCTTCCCTTAAGGACATTAGTGAACCAAATGGGTTTTTCCTGACAATCAGCAATGGTTTGTTGGCCATCATTATATCCTTAATTCCAGATTATAATTGAATTCAAATTCTACCATCTGCCACGGCTGGATTTGAACCCAGGAACCCAGAACATTATCTGGGTCTCTGGATTAATAGACTAGCAATAATACAACTAGGCCATCACCTACCTGGAATGCAGTGACATGAACTGCACAGACTATTCCCCTAGTTATGGCGTAACCAAAGTTACAGTTCCAACATAACCTCCAAATTTTTATAATCTACATCCCATAGAGGCATGGGGGGAGACAATGACCCAGTGGTATTATCGCTGGACTGTAGACATAGACAACATTCTGGGGACTTAGATTCAAATCCCACCATGGCAGATGGTGGAATTTGAATTCAATAAAATATCTGGAATTAAGGATCTATGCTTTCATGCTGCAACTATACAAAACGCTAGTGCGACCTCACTTGGAATATTGCATGCACTTCTGGTTTTCCCATTACAGGAAGGATATGGAAGCATTGGAAAAGGTGCAGAGGAGATTTACTAGGATGTTGCCTGGTCTGGAGCGAAAGCCTTATGAAGAAAGGCTGAGGGACTTGGGTCTGTTCTCATTGGAGAGAAGAAGGCTAAGAGGGGATTTAATAGAGACATACAAAATGATTAGAGGATTAGATAGGGTGGACAGTGAGAGTCTCTTTCCCAGGATGATGACGTCAGCTTGTATGAGGGGGCATAGCTACAAATTAAGGGGTGATAGATTTAAGATAGATGTCAGAGGCAGGTTCTTTACTCAGAGAGTGGGAAGGGCGTGGAACGCCCTGCCTGCCAATGTAGTTAACTCAGCCACATTAGGGGCATTTAAACAGTCCTTGGATAAGCATATGGATGATGATGGGATAGTGTAGGAGGATGGGCTTAGATTACTTCACAGGTCGGCATAGAGCAATACAGCGCAGAACAGGCCCTTCGGCCCTTGATGTTGCACCGACCTGTGAACTAACCTAAGCCCATCCTCCTACACTATCCCATCATCATCCATATGCTTATCCAAGGACTGTTTAAATGCCCCTAATGTGGCTGAGTTAACTACATTGGCAGGCAGGACGTTCCATGCCCTTACCATTCTCTGAGTAAAGAACCTGCCTCTGACATCTGTCTTAAATGTATCACCCCTCAATTTGTAGCTATGCCCCCTTGTACAAACTGATGTCATCATCCTCGGAAAAAGACTCTCACTGTCCACCCTATCTAATCCTCTGATCATCTTGTATGTTTCTATTAAATCCGCTCTTAGCCTTCTTCTCTCCAATGAGAACAGACCTAAGTCCTTTTCTTCATAAGACCTTCACTCCAGACCAGGCAACATCCTGGTAAATCTCCTCTGCACTTTTTCCAATGCTTCCACATCCTTCCTGTAATGGGGCGACCAGAACTGCATGCAATATTCCAAGTGAGGCCACACTAGCATTTTGTACAGTTGCAGCATGACATCATGTTTGACTGGCCCTATTCCTACCGCAGTCATCCTCTTATTCCTCACATACCTATAGAAAGCTCTAGAGTTCTCCTTTATTGTACCTACGAATATCTGCTCATGTCCCCTCCTTGCTCTTCTTAACTCTCTCTTTAAATCCTTCCTAGCTAACCTGTAACTCTCCATCGCCTCATCTGAACTATTTCATCTCAACGTCACATAAGCCTCCCTCTTCTGCTTAACAAGAGATACAATTTCTTTAGTAAACCATCTGGTTCACTGATATCCTTTAGGAAATGAAACTGCCCATCCTTACCTGGTCTGGTCTACATGTGACTCCAGACCCATAGCAATGTGGTTGAGTCTCAACTGCCCTCTGGGCAATTAGTGATGGGAAATAATTGCTGCCTAGCCAGCGACACCCTCATCTCATGAATGAATAAAGAAAAAGATATATATGCCTTTTTAATGAGCCTATTAACCTGTTCTATCACATTCAGGGATCAGTGCACAAGCAACCCGAGGTGTTACTGTTCCCCTGAGCATTCCAGTGCAGTGCCATTCACTACTCCCTTGTCTTGTTCCTTCTTCCTCACACTTGTGAATGTTAAATTCCATCTGCCACTTGTCTGCCCATCTGATGAATCCGTCTACATCCTCCTGTAACCTAAGATGTTCTTCCTCAATGCCTGGTCAATCTTTGTGTCATCTGCAAACTTACTTATCATCACCCACTCAATTTATTCTATTGCATTTACCAGTAAGAGAGCCAGCACTGATCCTCTGTGGTACATCACGGGACGCTAGCCTACAGTTACACAAACAGCCTTCTACCACCACTTTGTCTCCTACCACTAAGCCAATTTTGGGTTCAACTTGCCAAGTTACCCTGGATCTCATGCACTTTTGCCTTATTTAACAGTTCCCCATATAGGATCTTGTCAAAGGCTTTGCTGAAATCCGTATAAACTATATCAACTACCATAGACTACCCTCACCTACATACTTGGTCACCTCCTTAAGAGATTCAGTCAAATTTGTTAGGCATGCCTTCTTTCTGCCAAAGCGACACAAATTATCCCTAATCAAACCTTGCTTCTGTAATTGGAGATTCATTCTTTCCTTTAGAGTTTTCTCTAATACTTTTCCTACCGTTGATGCGAGACTCACTGGCCTGTACTTCCCTGTTTTGTATCTACCATCCTTCTTGAGAACCACAGTAGCTGTCCTCCAGTCCTCTGGCACCACCTCTTTGGGCAGAGCGGAATTTAAAAATATGGTTCAGAGCTCCGACAGTCATTTAAAACTGAGGTGAAGATAAATTTCTTCACCCAGACAGAGTGGTGAGCCTGTAGAATACACAAGCACAGAAAACACTTGGGGCCAAAACAAGATTTCAGGAAGGAGTTGGATATAGTGCTTAAAGCTAAAAGAATCAAAGGAAAAGAAAGCAGGAGCAGGATATTGAGTTGGATGAACAGACATGGTCATTATGAATAGTAAAGCAGGCTCAAAGATCTGAATGGCCTACTCCTGCTCCTATTTTGTCTGTTTCTATATAATTCATCTGCACTTCAGGATTTGTTTACTAAGCTTTTCAAAACCTTCAATACTTCTTCACTCCCAGTGTCCAAATCTGTTTGTGACATCCACCTGGGCATAATAGAAAGGAGATAACCAACAGGAAATCTCTGCCCATCATCTTTGGCTCCCTCCATGAGCTATTTTCTCAAAGCGTTAATTTTATACCTGTCCCTAGTACCTTTCTGGTGTTGAACCAGATCCTGAACCACAATTGGTCTGTTATTTGACTCTGGAATGGATTCTCAACCATGGCCACTTCTGAATTCCTCCAATCTTCAAATGGCTAGCCCTCTATCCTAAATATATTTGGATGTTAATGTTATATGGAGAGGTTTTCTGATTTAAGTTTGCCTAATTTTCATAACTCTGTCAAGGTGTTCAAACTTTCTGCTTCTACAGTTTCAATTTTCAGGCTCACCAAGAAAAGCAGCTCCAAATGCTGGCAGATAGATTTCCTCAGTCCATTCTGTCCCTGGGCCATGTTGCAGAAGTGGTATGGACCGACCAAGACAGTACCAGCCGTCAGACAACAGGTAGTTGATACAGCCTCTTAACTGCTAATTGAGACCAATTAAGGGAGGCCAGATAAAAAATTGAGGTTCCTACAGGAGTGAAAGGGGGGATGTAGGAATCAGTTTAAGTGCTAGATTGCAACACCCTCTGATTTTATGGTGGGGACCAGTGCTTCACGCATGCCAGAAGGCCCTTCCTTTCTGCCTAGGCACTACAGCTGCAATAGCCCTCCCTTTTTCTCTCACTGGAGCAAGTGGCATGCCCTGGATTTGCATCTTTTTCCTGGGCTTTTTAACATTGCCTCTGTCAAAACATTCACCTTATTCACTTTTAATGCCAATACATCAACTAAATGTATCCCTGGTGGAAACCCCTACCTGATAGAGAAATTTCATCTCATCTGAAGGAATGGCCTAGACATTCAAACAGGTCATTTGTAGGTATGTAGTACTACGTTGGAAACAGTTGATTCAGTTGCTGCACCTGGATGATGAGTTTTGGGGGCTTCTAGTCTCATTCCAGTGAGCTGCAGAGTGTAGGAGGCAGCTGAAGTGGGCTTAAAGATGGAATGGCTGCAACACTAGCATCAGATAAAGTAGGTGTTCCCTGTTGAAGTTTCTCATGCTAATGTGTATGCACCCCATCAAAGTGAAACTGTTTAAAAAGAAAATTACTAAAAAAAATTAAATGTGTGGTTGTTGGAATGTGGAATGTACTGCCTTGAGGCCATAAACGCAAAGACCAGCTGACATTTGTAGATAGCTTGGGTGTTATCCTTTGCTTTACAATGCTCAAGTTTAAAATCTGCGAAATGCCGATAATATTTCCATGCCAGTCCTAAACTTATCATGCAAATGTAAAGTTAATTGCATTACTAGTAGATACCAAGTGTGATCCTCCCACATTTCATGCATTCTTTGAGAGTAACGTATCATTAGATATTCATGTAGGTGAAATGGTTTGTCTCAGCTTTTTCTAGCCCACATCCCCTACCCATATGACAACTTCTTTCATCTTATACCTTGGATTCATAATTACAAGTGTCAGTCCAAAAATGGAGCCCTATTTAATTGAATCACTGATTTTTTTTTTACTCTTGAATTAAATTAATTCCTTTAGCTTTATGTTCTACAAGGTCAGTATTGTCAGAAATGAAACAAGAAAGAAACTAGTGAAACAAAAGTGATTTCTACAACCAAATTTGACCTAATAAAGCTAGCTAATTGAAAAGAATTTGATCAAATTATCCTTGTAGGGGTCAATATATGACCATTACGAAGTTCTGAGTGTATTGTAAATGAGGCAGGTTCTATAATGGGCAAGTGATCTGTCGAGACACTTTATAGTCTCAAGGATTCAAAAATGAGTTCCTCAACATTCAGAGAATGACCTCTGTATTCTATTTTTCTGACATCCCCACCATCTCCATGTTTTATTTGTCTCTTGATAGCTTTGCTCTCAGCAGGTTGGACTAATTTTCTCCTTTTCACAGACAAATTTTCTCCTAACATTTACACTTTCTCACATATCTTCACACATTTACCACCATTATCACTGCCTTTGTCTTTTGCTATGGGTACATTCGCCATCTGTTCCATTTGCTCTTCCATCCCCTTTATTTCTGTCATGAAGATGCCATGTCCCAGCTGTTTTCATTTCCGAAAAAGTCATATTGTACTTGAAACATTAATTCTGTCTTCTCTCCACAGAAGCTGCCAAACTTGCTGAGTTTCTACAGTACTTTTGTATAGGTGATTTGCTCAAGCAGATTTTCACAGAATGTGTGAGTGTTACAGTGCACAGCCTGTCACGTCAGAGCTGAAACAATAAGGATGAAAATGATTCCCTGTGACGTAAGACCAGGACCTGGCATGTCAATGACCTAGCTGACATTACACTGACTGAACATGTCATTGGAGTCCACTGTGTGTTTTGAGGCTCTGTAACACTGATTAAAATGGAATGAGATAAGTATCCAAAAAAGTAGAATGTAAAAGCAATGGGATGGATTCAAATGAAGAGGCCAAAGAGCTAATTTTAACACTGGGGTGAATGGCTGATTCATCTACACTGTTTAATTTCCGTGATTTTTCAATTCTCAAATTCATGCATGGGTTGTTTTATCAAGTATTGATTCTTTTGTGTGTCTATGCAGTCATTAGAAATAAACAGTATTATCATGAATCAATAAACCAAACTACACATGCATTACATTTTATTCTCTCTATTTTGCGTTATTAAGAAGTAATGCAAACTGCAAAGTCTACAACTATAGAGATAGAGGAAATACATGATGTTTCAGCACAAAACGGGCACTAGGCACATGAACTTAAGTTTGTGATAATCAACCAAAGCAGAAGGTCTCCTGAATAGAAAGTATGGTTATCAGAGCCATACCTACTACCAGTATCCACCTATCACCATCATTCTGCTAGTCCCCTCCTCCTCCCCCATTTATCTGCAGCTTCCGCTACCCCCACATCCAGTCCTGAAGGAGGATAATACCCGAAATGTTGACTGCTTCTTTCCTCCAGGTGCTGCCTGGCCTGCTGTGTTTTTCCAGCCTCTTGTTTTTCTATCTTGGTTATCAGCATGATTGCCCTAGTACAAAACATTTTATATCAAATACCCTAAAGTTAATTCATTTACACAGCTGTCCTACAAACATCTGTAATCTTCTTCCAGAATGTTTTTTTCTCTAATGTTGTATATCCAGCATGTAAGGTTAGATTTGTGGTCAGAATGTAATGCTCTCCCCTGGACAGGTTTGGCGGCAGGGTGGCATTGAAATGAACAGGAGCATACCGGGTGAGGACCATTCTGCCTTCCCACCTCCTCCCACCCCACAAACATGAATGTTCCAATTACTGCTCATTTATGGATCTCATCCTGCAGCAGTTGCTGGGGGACTTGGCATGCGAGAAGCAAAAAAAAAGCTGCTTCAGACGAGCATTTCTCAACCTCCTCAGTGTCTGATCAGGGCACCCAGCACTGGGGAGGATGGTGATCTGCGGTATGTTGTTATTTTACCCTTGTTTATCATTCCATTCTGACCCCATGGACTAATTTGGCACAATCATGGACCTGTTCCTGGCTCCTTTGGTTATTCTGAGTCTCAGGTGGATACATTAGTGTTAGCAGTCAACACCTACCCCACAATGGTGCTACTGAGAAAAAAAAGCTGCCAGCATCTAATTGGATTGGGCGACCACCCTGCTGGGGGATGGTACGTCCACTGCTGCCCAGTTAACTGTGGATACTTAGTGCAGGAGACTTCTGTGTGGGCTACATGAATTCCTTAAGTGGTCAATTTGCGGCCTCTTCCTCAAACAATTGGAATGTTACTTGCTGTGGCAGAAGTCCAAACTGGGCCTACTACCTGGAAGTACCAATTGGTTGGATTGGTGACCAATCAAGAAAGAGTGCCTCCTCTTGGGGCTTCTTCTACCCATGGCAAGGTCTTCCCACTCACATTTCTCACTCTCCATCTGGCTCCCTCACCCCTTCCATCTGCCCGGGGACACTGGGAGACACCTGCGTTACCTTAAAGTCTGGGACCCATCATTCACTAGCTTCTTCAGAAAAGGATGCAGTACTAGCAATGGTCACCATCCCCAATCACATGATCAGCAGGATTTCCTCCTCAGAGGTGAGCAGAAGACCCACCTCAAGCTAATTTGCATTTCAATGATCATTAAATAGTGACAAATCAAACTTGTCATTTAAGAAGTCTGTTACATTTATGGACCACCAGTAATAACCAAAATAATATTAGACAAATTTAGACTTAAACATACTGTGACCCCTGAAAAAATCTAGTATAAAATGGTGACTGTCTGTAAGTATTAGAGTGACGTTGATTATATTCTCCGTAATTCCCAGAAGATGTAAAGATGCATTATTTTCATTTCATGCTTGCAGGGTCAAAACAAAATGAATGCATTGTGTTTACTTATCAAAAACCTGGATAAATTGCTGGAAATGTGTGCAAAAGGTATAACTTTTACATTTAACGTCCCAAATGGCTATACTTAACAACTTTATCATTTAATGATGAACTTTAAGCCCAGATGGGAAACTAAGGGAGCTGATGGCCTTCCTGCTTGAGTCTTCAAAATGTCTTAAGTGATTGTCACAGCCAGTCCTCTTTTACTTTCTGAACAACCTAACACATTTGACCAAAATTACGTTGGTCTTTAGCTGTTTGAGGATTCCAGGCCCTGGGATTTTCTATGTGATTAATTGTGACCAACTGCTTCTTTTCATTTGTGCCATTTTCAATATCAGTACATGCCATAATGGAAGTCAAAGCAATTGCATGAGCGAGAAAGAATCCTGACAGCAGAGGGCTGGACTCAAGGCCCTGAGTCACAACATTACACACGATTAAGATTTTGGTTTACCATAGAAGGTCTCATTTTCTTTCCACCAGGTTTTACTGAGTGGATCACCATCTCACTGAGTATTCAACTAATATGCGGTCAGACCCCATAGTTATTAAAGCACCTCAATTACCATACATGAATGAGAATTGTACAGGGATCAGGATATCAGGCAATTGCTACAGTATTCCCAGTCGCTGCTTTGCAGTAACAGCCCCAGTTAATTTAATCTCCTTGTCAAACTAGTTTCCTTTATATTAATTGAGAAATTATAAAATTTCCCTACACATGTTGTTGACCCCAGGTGAATAAAGTCAATTGTTATACATGTTAACTATGCTAAAAATGAAAATATCGACATTTCCATACATAGAATCATAGAATCCCTACAGTGTGGAAACAGGACCTTCGGTCCAACAAGTCCACAGCGACCCTCAGAGCATCCCACCCAGACCCATTCCCCTATAACCTGCCAATCTACACATCCCTGAACACTACAGGCAATTTGGCATGGCTAATCCATCTAACCTGCACACGTTTGGACTGTGGGAGGAAACCGGAGCACCTATATCAATGCATTTCAAATGCCTCTGAAATTTTGGGGTACCCAATTCTGGGGATACATGGAGTTACTGTGGATGCAAGATTCAGTCCCTGAATTTGAATGCTGAGGTCAGAGACAACCCTGTTATTACGCCTGAGGTTTTGTCTCCATAAAGCAGCAAGCTGGAGAGAGTACAAAGCATTCACATGACAACATGTTGTTGAAGATGTACTGACCAAGACATTAGCTTACATGAAAACTGCTGCATGCCAAAATTTTTTGGGTTTCAATGCATTAAATTGGAGTTGAACTGGTTAAAGACAAATCAAGCATGAGAACATCATCGATAAAAATGCCAAAAACAGAAGTTGCCGGCAAAGCTCAGCAGGCCTGGCAGCATCTGTGAAGAAAAAATCATAGTTAATGTTTCGGGTCCAGTGACCCTTCCTCAGAACTCAGCTTTTCCTGCAACTGGGGCAACTTCTTCACATAGACAGTGGTGCATATTTGGAATGGGCTGCCAGAGAAAGTGGTTGAGACAGGTACAATAGCAACGTTTAAAAAAAAAATTGGGTAGGTACATGAATGGAAAGTGTTTAGAGGGGGATATGGACCAAATTGCAGGCAGTTAGAACTTGTTGGGTGGGCACCATAGTCAGCACGGACCAGTTTGGGCCCAAGGGCCTGTTTCCATGCTGTATTACACTCTGACTCTGACTTTAAACTTTGTTTTTGTTCCTGATTTACAGACCGGCAGTTCTTTTGGCTTTTATTAAAAAAGGGCGTTGGGAAATTTCCTGCTCTGTTCAGAGGCTATTGATACAAAGCCCAACCAATACCTGCTGTTATTATTAAATTCATGCTTGAAACTACACTTTACTATCACTTCAATGCTCTGATCTAAAAGTATCCCTGCGTAACCCAGCGAGTTGATACATTGTGTATTAGAAAGAACAGGTTAGTCATGCTCTGGGTAGCATGCAAGAAATTTCCAATTAGTAACATTTGATCAAAAAATAGCAATTAAACACAAATTTGATTTGAGATTGCGTTTCCTCTTGGTTTCAGTTTGGTGTCTTTAAGGATAAGAAGTTCCATTCAGGATGTGAGGACTGATATCTTCAACCTCCCTATCACCATATCATTGCAAAATATATGCAGTCCCCAGGTTCCAATGTCCAGTTATTGCCCTGTGCCTTTGTAAATGATGCAATTATTTTGCAAATCAAGAACATAGGTCTACATCAAAGAAAAGTCTAGTTTCATTTACTTATCGAGCAAATTCAGATTTTATAAACACTGTTTTTCAGTACACACAAGAGGAATGCGTTTCAAAGACCTGAATAAAGGCAAAGTATTTTGGATGCTGGAAATACAAAACAAATTGAGAATGCTGCAGAAACTTAGCAGGTCTTGTAACATTGGTGAAGAGAGATACAGAGTTTATGTTTCAAATCTGGCACAACTCTTCTTCAGTTTTCTAGCCAACACTGCTTTCTCTCCACTGATGCTGCTAGACCTGCTGAGTTTCTCCAGCAATTTCTGTTTTTTGTTACAGATATAAAATGTCAGCAAAAGAACTACTTTGAATGGCTCAGCCATATCTTGTGACAGGAGGATCACACAGCTGATGCCACAAATGAGCCAGGTGGTCTTCCATCTAATTATCCTAATACAGCAATTTTCAAATAGGCTAAGGCGGCATTCATGAGCAGTATGCAACTCTATCTTGTGCCAAAGAAATCTGCCAAAGGTCAGAAGTAAAAATTGGAACCTTCTCTCCTGTGTTGTTAACGTACACTCCCCTCAACTCAACAGATATGGATCAGTTAAAATTATCTCCAAAATTTACTTCAAGCCAAATAATACTACTGTTTCCATGACAGCAAATAAAGTGAGAGAATAATTCATTGAGCTATCAAAAAGCACGCAGTGGCTCACATATGTACATCAGAGCTGCAGGACAACAGTTTATTTGTGGGTAAGTAGAGTAAATTTAATGCTTGCTACAATTATATTGGCTCTTGATGAGACCACAACAGGAGCATGGTTTGCAATTTTGGCTTACTTATCTGTGGAAGGATGTTCTGGCTATGAAGGAAGTACAGCAAACATTTACCAGACTGTTTCCTAGGATGAGAGCACTGATGGATGAAGAAAGACTAGACTGGATAGGACTATACTCACTGGATGGGAGTCAGTTTGCCTGGATGTTTGGTTTATGATGGAAAGTGGTGCCAACAGTGAGGGTTCAATTCCAATACCGGCCAAGGTTACCATGAAAAATTCTCTGTCTCTACTTTTCCCCTTGCCTGAGGTGCAGCTAACATTAAGTTAAACCAGCACCAGTCATCTCTCTCTCTCTCTAATGAGAGACTAGCCTTAAGGTCTGAGAGGGCAATGATGATTTTATTCACTGGAGTTTAGAAAAACATGGTGCAGCGTGGGGGTGTGTCATAGAAATTTATATAATTCCAACAGTGTAAAGTACATTCCCAATAACTGGGAAATCGAGAACGATGGGTCGCAGTCTAAGTGTAATGTGTAGACCATTTTTAAGGACTGAAATAAAGAGAAATCCCTTCACCCAGAATAGCAATCCTGCAGACTTCTCTGATACAGAAAGAAGTTGAGGCCAAAATGCTGAATGTTCTCAAGAACGAATTAAATAGTATTCTTAGGGCTAAGCAGCTATGATCATATTGAATGAGGGACCAAGGTCAAAGCACTAAATTTTTTACCTCTGTTCCTATTTTCTATGATTCTAAAACATTCTAGACAAATAAGTATTAAACAGCAGACTTTATCATTTGGCTGACTGACACACCATGCAGTTATTGGAGACTGTAACCGTTAAGACAGACCTTGGAGTGCAGATTCACTGTTCCTTGAAAGTGGAGTTGCAGGTAGATAGGACAGTGAAGGAGGCATTTGGTATGCTGCCTTTATAGGTCAGTGCATTGAGAATAGGAGTTGGGAGATTATGTTGTGGCTGTATAGGACACTGGTTAGGCCACTATTGGAATACTGCGTGCAATTCTGGCCTTGTGAAACTTGAAAGAATTCGGAAAAGATTTACAAGGATGTTGCCAGGGTAGGAAGGTTTGAGTTGTAGGGAGAGGCTAAATAGGCTGGGCCTATTTTCCCTGAAGTGTCGGAGGCTAAGGTGTGACTTTATCGGTGTTTATAAAATTACAAGAGGCATGGATATGGTAAATAGCCAAAGTCTTTTCCAAAAAGTCTAGTCCAAAACTAGAGAGCATAGGTTTAAGATGAAAGGGGAAAGATTTAAGAGGAACCTGAGGGGCAATTTTTTAATGCAGAGACTGGTGTGTGTACAGAATGAGCTGCCAGAGGAAGTACGATGACAACATTTAAAAGGCATCTGGATAGGGGTATGAATAGGAAGGGTTTAGAGGGATACGTGCCAAATGCTGGCAAATGGGGCTAGATTTATTTAGGATATCTAGTCAACATAGACAGGCTGGACCGAATGGTCTGTTTCCATGCTGCATATATCAATCACTCTTTGAGTCTATGACTCTATCTCACTTAAATAGAATTGTCCAAAGTTCCATATGCCTCACAGATTCTGGACATCATAAAATGCTGGAACTGCGCCAACAACAGTGTGGGAGAAAGGAATAATAAGGTACTAGATCCCCTTAGATCCAAAAAAAATTAAAGCTAAATAAAAGAAAAATACCACAGGACCAAGAGATATAAAAATGCAAGAAAACATAGGCAGGTCCAGCTGCACCTGTGGACAGAAAATAGAGGTGGCATTCTGAGTCTGAAATGATTCTCTTTTGGAACTGTATCACCAGTAAAATTAGTTGTTGAATTATTGAAGGCACAGTCCTGCTCTCTAAATGTAATACATGTAAAAGAATCTCAATTCATGTCTAAAGGACCCAGCTGGAACTTTGACATTAGCAAGGCAATCATTCTAGCAATGCTATTTTAAGGCCTCATTGAACCACAATTTTACTCCGTCAGAATGGGATAAAGCAGTTTGTGCTTCAGATAAACATTATTTGAGAATGAAATGAAAAATGAAATATACAAATATGTTACAATTTAGATAAGACAGGGCTTTCATTTATGAGGTATACTGTTTTGTTATGATCATCCCTAAATGCCTTTCAATGGGATTGAACAAAAGAATGTTAATCAAATTGTTCCCTTCTTTCATATTGGAACAATACTTGAGTTTATTACAACCTTGGGTTAAAGGATTGTCTGAAGAGAATGTGGAAGGAAAATGTGTTAGGGTTTATTGCATGCGAATCAGAGAACAGAGTTGATTTTCAATGCTTGTGAATTTAGGAAAGGAAAATTCAATGGGTTTTGTTGCTCCTTATCAGATTTTCTTTCATCTATTTCACTCAAGCAGTGCATTCAGACAGTAACGTTGAAAACATGCTCCAGCCTATCAGTAAAAGTCCTGAAACATCAGCCTTCCTGCTCCTCTGATACTGCTTGGCCTGCTGTGTTCATCCAGGTCCACACCTTGTTATCTCAGATTCTCCAGCATCAGCAGTTCCTACTATCTCTCTCAAAGTCCAACATAATGCTTTTTGTTTATGTGCATTGATACCTCTTAAAGCATATTTCTTCTCCTGAAGCTCAGTTTCCCTTTTTACCAGGCTTTAGCAGCTTGCACATTTCAGACTATCTCCTATCATTGGCACTATAAATGCAAGTGTTATTAACTTCCTCTCTAAGTTGTCAATTAGTCTCAATTTTTAAAAAAATCAGCAATATTTTTGTACCAAATTAGCATTTTATTGAGTTTTTATGGTGGTTAGCTAAAATCAACTCAACTATCTGATGCATACACATTCTTCAGATATCATAAGCACATACAATTCATTCTTAATATTCTCTGTAACTAGGTTTTACCAGAGCTTTACTTGTTCCTGCTTATAAGGTAATATAGTAGTTACAATTCAAAATGAAACAAATAGAAGGTATTCATTTTAAAGTTCTAAATAGCTGCCATTATCCATCAAAAAAAAGTTTCTGAGATATTATGTTATTATCATTGAGTCAAAGCTGGTATTGGATTTGATTATATTAAAACAAAACTTAAATAATTTGGCTGGTTTATAGTTTTTAAAGTATGTTCCTTCAATGCATGAGAATGAACGACGTACTTATTTTGTCATGCAAGCATACGTGGAATAGACTTTTATTAGACTATCTTTTAAACGGGAAAAGCTTCGGAAATCTGAAGCACAAAGAGATTTGGGAGTCCTCGTTCAGCATTCTCTTAAGGATAACATGCAGGTTCACTTGGCATTTAGGAAAGCAAATGCAATATTGCCATTCATTTCAAGAGGGTTAGAAAACAAGGTCAGATTGCATTTGGGGTATTGTGAGCAGTGTTTGGACCCATATGTGCTGACATTTGCCGCTTTGCTCTTTCTTTCTCCTCTTTCACCCAGCTTCTCTCTTTACTTTATTCTCTGGCTCTGCACTTGTGTGTGAGAACTATTGAAATTAACTTCTTCCAGAACTGTCAAAGCTCAACAATCTAAAATGTCAGCTCTTTTATTCTTCTCCAGGCATGCTGCCTGATCCGCTGAGTGGTTCCTGCATATCTTGTTTTTTGTCTTTATTTCTGGCATTTTCCGTTTTACTAAAAGAATAATGTTTGGGCACCTTAGTCACCTTGATTTGGTACCAATAACTAATATCCTCCTCATGCCCATCTTTCGAATATCTGACTAGCTTTTGAACATTGCTATTAATGAGAAGGCAGGATGATGTGGGGGAACCTGGTAGTGGGCAAAAAATCTGTGAATCTCAGAATTTGTAAGCCCTCTTAGCCTGAATAGCTGGTTTGAATTTAAACAGGTGAAGCTGGGTGATGTTTCGAGAGGTGGTGTTGGCTGGATGCCCTCTTTCTGCACTGTAACAATGTTATGATCCTGACAGCAGCCAGAGAAGCTGCCTATTTTTAGGCAACAAGTGAGAAAGGCATTGTACCAATGATTTCATAGAATAATAGAATCCTTACAGTGTTGGAAGCGGGCCATTTGGCCCACTGAATCCACACTGACCGTCCGTCAAGAGCAACCCATCCAGACACACCCCTCTACTCCATTCTCATAACCCCACATTTCCCATGGATAATGCACCTAGCCTGCACATCTTTGGACTCTTTGGAAACCAGAAAGCCTGGAGGAAACTCATGCAGCCACGAGGAGCATGAGCAAACTCCACACAGGCAGTTGTCCAAGGGTGGAATTGAACCGAGTGAAGCTAACTGCTGAGCCACTGTGCTGCCCTGACATTTTCAAGTCATGTCTTTTACTTTGCAAATTAATGCCCTGTTTGTTTTTTAGCATAAATCTCATTCATCGAAGGAAGTGACTGCCTCATCAAATAATCCCTTGCAGGCCAGCACTAACTCAAACATGTTTTAAAAGAGTTCCAGGATGAAATATAAAACCATATCATTTTGGGATTAGCTGCCTAACATCATGACTCATCCTACACTTGCAAAATTTGAATGTTAGTGCCCTTCTCATCTACAAGTTGTTGAATTGGAATCATGGATAGCATTTAGTATCCGCGCCTATGGCAGGAGGCTGGTAGATTGGGTTTCCATTATAGTTACATTTTCACCTTAAGGCCACCTTTGGAAGGCCCATAAACCTTGCCATCAATTGAGATCCTTAAGTCACCAATTAAGGACTTCACCCCTTTGTCACTCATGTTGACACAATGTTGTCGATGAGCGCAACAAGCAAAAGTCTGAGGTGTACGGGGGTGCCCAGAATATCCCTCCACTCTGAGCCTTGAATGACCAACCTAAAATCAGAAAGTTATTGCTGACTCCAAATTCCTTTCAACCTGCAAGAAACCACTCCTGCCATCACTACCAGCAACTTTCCTCTTTAGAGGGGAGAAATAACAACTTTCATTCCCAACATTAAATACCTGCTTAGTATGGACAACTCTCACCTCCTGTGACCCAAAGTGACCTGCTCTTGGGCCTAGTGGTGGGCTTAGTCCTGACAAGAAGGACTTGATACAGAAGCAGTCCAGAATTATACCCTTGCCTTCCAGGAGGTGAGAGCTGTCTGTATTAGACAGGTATTTAACACGGGGAATGAAAGTTGTTATTTCTCCCCTTTCAAGACAAAAGGTGCTGGTAGCAGTGCACAAAGGGCACACTGACATGGTGCAAATGAACAAAATTGCCAGGAGCAACTATTAGTGGCTAATTCTGGTCTCACAGGTTTAAAGTGGGATCAAGTGAATCCTGTGTGTTAATAAGGAAGGTGTCGCCATTATTGCTCCTTCATCTATGGCAATGGTTTCAATCATTATGACAGCAGATTCACGTTGATTTTGCAGGATCCGTGAAGGGGAAGATGTTACTAATGTTCATGGATGCCCATCTGGAGTGGCCTGAGGTGGCAGTCATGAAGACGGTATCACTGGATTGAAATACTTGTCAGGTTTGGGAACCATGTACAAGTCATGAGTCACAATGATCCACAGTTTGTGGCGCAAGAGTTGGAGGAGTACCTGGAAAATCACGGATTCAGACATGTGCGATCAGCTCCGTATCACCTTATGACAAACAGTCAGGCAGAGAGATTTGTAAAAAACTTGAAGCAGGCCTTAATACCTTACAAGGGGAGAAATCACCAGGACAGTGAATCAACAAGTTCCTCAGCATATATAGGAACATGCCACACTCAACGACCCAGCGCTTGACAGTGTCCTTAATATTTAATTACCAGTTGAGAACCATGTTTGACTTACTGCAGCCAAAAACACCAGAGAGGCGGTAGAGTGAAGCCAAGAAGGACAGATGGTCAGAAGTATGGGAACATCATGGTCAAGTGTATTTTGAAGAGGCAAGACCATGTAGGCTCAGGATTACATTCCTGAGGAAAATTGGATTCCAGTGATGATGGTGGTTCAAACAGGAACATTGTTGTACATGGTGCAGACCAGGGATGAACTGGCCTCGAGGAGACAAGCAGGCCAGCTGGTCACTGTATCTCACCCCTGGGGTATATCCCTTAGAATACCCAGCCAGTCCAGATGGGACCAATGGTGTTGACCAAGTCATGTGTCTCTGAGCCAGGGGTTGGCATATCCATGGAGGAGACAAAAGCAGCATCTCAGAGGAACAACAGCCAACCAGAGAGCTAATCTCTGTACATGAATGAATAAATACTCAAAAATAAATTCAAAAGTACACAATTGTGTTTTATTTTGATGAATTTGTCATTTAAAATACTTACTATTGATAAAATAGTAAAGTTGCCTTTTTCATTGTTTTTGCTTGTTCTAACGAAAAGAGCAAGTATTCCTATATAATGTGTCATTTCATTCTCTTTCACATTGTCATTCAAAATATGTCTGTTTTGCGCAAGTTAACTGAAACAAAAAATGGTCAAACTAACCAGGTGAATATATATTTTTCTTGAATATTTTATATCATTAATAATGTATATTTATAAAGAAATTAATAAATGTTGTACCAAAGACAACTAATGTTAAATTCTGAAAATGTATGCTGCCTGTTAATTTAACTAATAAATGCTCAAAAAATGTAATTATGTTATCAATGTGTGCATACAAATGTATTTATTTCTTCTGAGTTTGTAATTTGTTTGTTTCCCATGGTCGATAAGTTAGCTGATTATTTGCGTTGATATTGTACTTAATACACTTTAATGGAATTGAATGTGTGAAAAAGACACCATCAGGATTTTGTACTTTATCAGGGGAAGAATAGAAGAACCTTTGCACTTACGCAGGAATTGTAAGAGACTGAATTACCAGCACCAATTCTGTTCAATGCTTAGCTATTAACATATTGCCCAAATTTGCTGGAAATGAAATACTGGAAGTACAGTTGTGCAAAGTCATTTAAGATTGAATAGTCAGAGATAATGGGAACTGCAGATGCTGGAGAATCCGAGATAACAAAGCGTGGAGCTGGATGAACACAGCAGGCCAAGCAGCAACTTAGGAGTGCAAAAGCTGACGTTTCAGGCCTAGACCCTTCATCAGAAAACGATTGAACGGTCCCTGTTCTAATGAAAAACACTGCAATGTGTGTTCACTTATTTTCTTGTTCTTAGAAGTACTACGGTAATATTCAAAGTATAATAGTGCTTACTACTTGAAGGTTATTTTGTTAATTAAGGAGTAATTTCCTGGCTTCATTTTAATACAAGAAAGCATTTACTGTTGAAACACCAGCTCCTCTGATATAAACTGCTTGTCAAACGAACAAAACAGTATAGATATTGATCTCCAGGTAGACAACATTTAAGATTTGAATAGAATTCATTGATGAAAAATGTTATAACCTGCTGACCTCCACACCTGCATTCCATACACTCCCAGACAGCAACACTTTTGCGTCAAGAACCCAAATGGTATAATTTGCCATTTGGGCTTGCCTTAGGAAAATGTTAACACAGTAATGCTTTCCAAGTGGCAATGATCCTTGAGTCTTTCTGCTATAATCACCTTGTTATTGTTTCTGATGAGATTCCGTGGAGTTTGTTCCTGCTCACTAAAACCTTGTGCGTTTGAGGTGGCTATTGATATCTTACGATTACGTTTATTATTAAAATAATAATATGATGAACTATTAACTCTTAACACAAAGGAAAGTATCAAATCATTTTCCATTCATAGGGCCACCAAGAATATCCTTGAGATTGAGTCGTTTTTTTTTCCAGCCCCACCTTGATGATACAAGCAACCTGAATTTTTCGCTTGTTCATGTTACACTTCAATTTAAATTCCATTCCACTCCAGATGCTTCAATGGGTGGAAGATGGCTTGTCGATTTGCTTTATGTTAAACTTTTGACTTTTATACAACCATCAAAACTTTTTGGCGAATGAATAAGCAACATCAACTTTAACCTCAGTGTCAAAAATATGATACTATGAATTTAACATAGATAGTAAAGCATATCAGGACTAAATATAGTTACAACTGAAGGTAATTGTCAGGTTACAGTTGACAGTAAATGACTTGACAGGATGTCTCATCAAATGAAATACATGCTGTGACAAAGTTAAAGTTGGGATGGAATTAAAGCTCTTCACCATATACTTGAAAAGGAACATTTTAAACAAAAAGATCCACCACGTCTTCATCTAAATGCAGCTGTTGCGTTTCCCCAGCCTTGGGACAGGTAAACTTAAAAAAAAACTAAATGACATTGAAGGTCACAGCCTCATTTCATAATTACCTCATATTGTTTATCCACCCATTTCCCTGTGTTAGTTAAAATAGAAGTGGGCAGGAAACATTTTGTTCAGACTAATCCAACCGCCTAAGCAAACATATATTTTTCTTTTGGCTAATGCTGCTCTGAGTTATAATGAACTTGCGATGAGCTCAGCTTTACATAACGCCTTCATTGTGGACTTGTTGGGCCGAAGGGACTGTTTCCACACTAGGGAATCTAATCTAATCATCACTCCTCATAAGAGTAACCCTTCATCTTGAGACCATTCTTGTAAACCTCCTCTGGAGCCCCTCCAATGCCAGCTCATCTTGTTGTGTAATAGTACTCATTTTCGAATCAAACAGAAAGCAAATAGAATTGATATCAGTTAAACCAAGTGACATTTAGCTTAAGAACTGCAGATTCTGTAAATCAGAAAGAGAGACAGAAATGGCTGGAAAAGCTCAGCAGATCTGGCAGCAGCTGTGGGGAGAAATCAGAGTTAATGTTTCAGATTTGGAGACCCATCCTCAGAACTGAAGGAATCTAGGAAAATATCAGTTTATATGCAGAAGATAGGGTTGGGGGGAGGGGTTAAAGAGTAAATGATAAGTGGGGGTAGATAACAAAGAGAGAGAAGAACAGTTGAACAGATGAATGTGTAGATAATGATTTGGTTAGGAGGGTAAATGGTTGTTAATGGAGACCATTAGTGTCTAACAATAGGTAGTGTGTAATAGCAAACTCTGTGATAACAAGGTCTGGTGTGTGGGGTAAGTGTCTAGGACAAGTGAGACTTCAGGCCCTAAAATTACTGAGCTCAGTACTGAGTTCTGAGGGCTGCAGTGTCCCCAAGCAGAAAATGAGGTTCTGTTCTTCCAACTTGCACTGACCTTCACTCAATCATTGCAGCAAGCCTGAGACAGAGATATTGCCCAAGGAACAGGATGGTGTGGTAAAGCAGCAGGCAGTGGGTAGATTAGGATCCTTTTTGCAGGCAGAATGTAGATATTCTGCAAAGCAGTCACCCAGTCTACACTTAATTTCCCCAAATGTTGAGTGTGGACAGTTCAGGTCTTTGCCCCAGGAAGAAGCGGAGAGCCCTGAGACCATTCTGGTGAGGAATGGTCGTGTAGAGGGATTGGACATCCACAGTGAAGAAGAGGCAGCTGAAGTTTGCAAACTGGAAATTCTGAAACTGGTGTAAAGCTTCAGAGGATTCACAGATGGGCATGTGCAGGAAGTGGGCTAGGGAGAGAAAGCCAAGTCAAAGTAGGAAGAGATAATTTCTACTGGGCAGGAGCAGGTGAAAACAATAGGTCTGCTTGTAGATTTTTGGAAGGAGGTAGAACTGAATTATGCATAGCTGGGAGACTAACAGCTTGGAGGCAGTATGGGGGAGATAACCACTTGAAATTAATTCAGTTGCCGTGTTCTATGGTGGGATTAGAAGCAAGATAGAAGCAGGAATCTGAGAGCTGGCACTCAGCCTTTGCAATGTAGACGCCAGTATGCCAGACTACAACAGCACCACGCTTATCAGCAGGCTTAATAACAAAGTTAGGGTTAGATCCAAGTGCATGCAGGACAGTCAGTGCAGAGGGAGACAGGTTGGATTGGGTGAGATGGGGGGGGGGGTGATGTGGGCAGCAGATTATTTGAGATGACCAATGTCACTTATTCAGCAAACCTGTTGCTCTGTTCTTTTTTGTCTATGGTAGAAGACAGGAGTCAACATTTCAAATACTAAGAGATAGTAGGAACTGCAGATGCTGGAGAATCTGAGATAATAAGGTGTAGGGCTAGATGAATACAGCAGGCCAAGCAGCATCAGTGGAGCGGGAAAGTTGACATTTCAGGTCCAGACCCGAAATGTCAGCCTTCCTGCTCCTCTGAATGCTGCTTGGCCTGCTGTGTTCATCCAGTTCTACACCTTGTTTCAAACATTAACTTTGCCCATCTTTGAAGGAATTGTAAATGACTCAGGTAGCTAGTGCAGCCTTAGCTAAATAAATATTTCAAGGCAGGTGGGAGTTAACTTTCTGAAGTAGGGACACACCTAAATAGAACAATTGCACTGCTGAAACTGGTGAGAGATCTAATTCAGTTTCAAATTTGTAACAACACTACAAGCTAGTTGAGCAAATTTTACATATTTGAACTTGGCAGCATTTATATTTCTGTGGGATAAGATTATGCTGAAGACAATTTAAAATAGAAGCTCACTTTTGCTTATTAAACAGTGAAGAAGTAATTGGTTTTTGAATACAAAAGTAAGTTAAAGAAAGATAAAACTTAAATTCGGGGTGAATTTCAGCAAATATGGGAAGAATACAGCTAAACAAATTCAGTTCAATTACTTTCCTTCTAGGAGAAATAAAATGAGTTAGTTTGATATCCTCAGCAATTCAGGGGACCAGTACTATTTTGTCACTGCACATATAAAATAGTACATTTACAATTGCCATGTATATCAGACATTCAAAATCAAAATTATGTGGATACTGGAAATTTGGAATAAACACAAAGAATGCTGATGAATCTTGATAAGTCCAACATCTGTGGCTCCACAAACACCCTCATCCTTAGTGATGGAAGTAACAAATGCATCAGTGAAAAAGATAAGACTGAAGCATTTACAACAAACTTCAACCAGAAGTGCCAAGAGGATGATCCATCTTGGCCTCTTCCATTGGTGCCCAGAATTACAGACTCCAGTCTGATTCACTCCACATAATATCAGGAATCGGTTGGAGATACTGCTTACTGCAAAGGCTGTGGACCCTGGCAACATTCTGGCCATAGTATTGAAAACTCGTGCTCCAGAACTTGCCAATTTTCTGAAGATGGGTCTAGGCCCAAAACATCAGTCTTCCTGCTCTTCTGATGCTGCTTGGCCTGATGTGTTCATCCAGCTCCACACTTTGTTATCTCGCAAATCTTATAATGTAAGTAAACATATATCCCTTTGGTAGATTAACATGTGTGATTTTAAATATGGTTCCCTACACTACAAACTCACAGTTGTAAAGCAAGTTGATTTTTATTATTTAATTGAAAGCATTAGAAATTGTGGCAAATAAAATACAACCAACCATCGCATAAACAATGACACACTATCTTAGATTAGCAACCAGATTGTAACAGAGGCCACAGTAAATGAAAATAGTCACCACCATTTATTAAGGCTGTTTACTTCTACCTCCATAACATCACCTGATTCTACTCAACCTGTTTCAACTCATCTATTATTGAAACCCTCATCCATGTTTGTGTAATTTTGTACATAATTTTTATTATAGGCAACATTATAGGGGTTTTTAATTAACCTAATAAGATGTTTAAAACACATGCCTGGAACAGGTTGGACTTAAAGCCAAGCCCCCAGCTGAAAAGGTAGATGCAGAGAGGATCAAAGGTCTTGATGTCAGAGTAAAGGGCCACTTATTTAAGGCAGAAATGAGAAGGAATTTCTTAGACTAGTGTATTTGTAGAATTTTTTTATGGCTGAATCATAAATCTATTCAAGGCTGAGTTGGATGGATTTTTAATCAATAAGGGAATCAAGATTTATGATGATAACGCAGGAGAGTAGAATTGAAGTGGATCGGATTAGCCACAATCTAATTAAATGTCAGAGAGTATTTGATTGGAAAAATGGCCTACTTCTGCTGCTGGGTTTTATGGTGTTATGGTATGAAAAACAGTTGAAAATGCTTGCAATTTTCATTTAGCTAAGAAATTAATGGTAGGGCTTTGCGTAGTGTTGTGGAACAAAGAGTCCTAGGGGATCAGTTACATAATTCTTCGAAGTTTGAATCACATACAGGTTTAAAAGGTATTTGTTATTCTTGCCTTTATTGTTGTGTCCACTGAATATAGGAGGTGGGAAGTCATGATGAGTTTATACAGGACATTGATGAGGCCTCTTCTCGAGTACTATGTCCAGTTCTGGTTGCCCTGTTATGGGAAGGATATTATCAAGCTGGAGAGGGTTCAGAAGAGATCTATCAGGATGTTTCCAGGTGTGAAAGATTTGAGTTATAAAGAAAAGCTGCATATCTAAGGTTTTGGAGTAGATTTGTAGCTTGGGTTGTGGGTGTTGAGGTTGTTGAGGTTGGTTGCGAAACAAGAAACCAGCTCAGCGAGCCAACCAACCTCAAGAAAAGCTGGATAGTCTGAGACTGTCTTCACTGAAGAGTAGGAGTTTGAGAGGATAGAAGTTTATGAAATAATGAAGGGCATAGATAGAGTTAA
This sequence comes from Stegostoma tigrinum, assembly GCF_030684315.1. NCBI lineage: Eukaryota > Metazoa > Chordata > Chondrichthyes > Orectolobiformes > Stegostomatidae > Stegostoma > Stegostoma tigrinum. The sequence goes on from NC_081383.1 coordinate 23,664,849, forward strand.
AGATAGTTGTCTTTTTCCCAGGATGGGGGGATTTCAAGATGAGGGGACACATTTTTAAGATGAGACGAGCAAGATTTAAAAAAGACATGAGGGGTATTTTGTTTTACATAGAGGGTGGTTCATGTGTGGAATGATCTTCCAGAGGAAGTGGTGGATGTGGGTATAATTACAATGTTTAAAAGACATTTGGATAAGTACATGAATAAGAAAGGTTTGGAAGGATATGGGCCAGGAGCAGGCAGGTGGGCCGAGTTTAATTTGGGATTAGAGTCAACATGCACTGGTTGGTTCAAAGGGCCTGTTTCCACTCTGTGAGACTCTATGTTGTGATTCAGAATGTTTTAGGTCATGTATTATACTCCAGAAACTGGCGAACACTGTAATGGTCATCTTCCGTATCTATTTTTTCTTATTACAGAATGATTATATTTTATAACAGGATTACTTTACACTCTGTTTTTGTGATTTTCCTTCAGCAGAGGAACAATTTAGTTAAAGTTCATGCAAATCTGCTGATATTATAAATTAGGAGAGCCTAACAGAGATGCACACCAACAAATCACAGGAAAATAACAACTAACTTGAAGTTAGTCAAAGTGAAGATATAAGTATCATTGAAGTACATTGGAAGGCAAAGTGTCCAGATTGAGGTGGGTTTATTGAGGAGCTCTATCTTTCGACAACATTAAACTCTGGGAACTTAATGCTGAAACAAAAAAGGAAAATTGATGGAAAAGCTCAGCAGTTCTGGCAGCATCTGTGGAGAGAAATCAGACTTAATGATTCAATTTGAATGACCCTTCCTCAGGATAGTCTGATTTCTCTTCACAGCTGCTGCCAGTCCTGCTGAGCTTTTCCACCAATTTCTGATTTTGTTTCTGATTTACAGCATCCTCAGTGCTTGTGGTTTTTATTAAATATTTAACTCACTACCACATCTCTTCTCGGCATACTCACTTTGAAGAAATTCTTTTCCTGTCTCCAGGAAGTTAATGCTGGCTGTTTACAATTCCCATAGATAGCAATTACAAAGGCATTTTGCATAACACAATCCCTCTGTTGTCAGACTTGGTGGTTTAACTGATAATTTGCACCTCCTCAAGGTAATGAATGCTGGTTACAGTTTGTACTAATTAACATGAACTACAGCAGGAACGTGGCTCTGCCTGGGTAATGAGAGACATGTCTTTACAACAGTAACAATTACTTGCAGCCTTATGGTGATTTTAACATTATGTATCATCACAAGTATTTAAAAGGAGCATAATCAAGCAAAATTTGGCACTGAGCCGCATGTGAGAGTTTGAGCCCAGGCGACCAACAACTTGTTCAAAAACAGAGATAACAAGGTGTAGAGCTGGAGGAACACAGCAGGCCAAGCAGCATCAGAGGAGCAGGAAAGCTGATGTTTTGGGTCACGACCCATCTTCAGAAATGTTCAAAAAGTTATGATTTAAGAACTTTCCTAAAGAAGGAAGATGTTGGGGAAGTGGAAGGAGAGAAGCCCAGAGTCTGGAGCTTCAGTGGGGCAATTGATTTTGAGACCACTCTAGGGGGGAGTACGAAAGGAGCAAATTACTTCAGATGATCAGTGGCTGCAGGGATATGGAGAGAATACCCTGGTCTTGAACTAAGTTGTGGACTTAGACCTAGATTTATTCCATAACTGTGTTTCAGGCTTCACCAGGTAAGCAGAAATACTGGTGTTTGGTCAGTATTAAAATCCAAGACATTGCTTTAAGAGGCAGGACTTCAGGAGAAGTTATAGTTTTCTCTCTACACACTGATTTCTCAAAAAATCATCACAGTGTGGAAGCAGGCCATTCAGCCCATCAACACTCTGCAAAGCATCCCATTCAGACCCAGAGATAACAAAGTGTGAAGCTGGATGAACACAGCAAGCCCCCACTCAGACCCATCCCTGTAACCAACATTTCCCTATGGCTAATCCACCTAGCCTGCACATTACTGGGCACTATAGGCATTTCAGCATGGGCAATCCACTTAAACTGCAAATCTTTGGACTGTGGGAGGAAACTGGAGCATCCGGAGGAAGCCCATGCAGACATTGAGAGAAAGTGATTTTTGGCTTTACAGTACACAATTTTAAGACCAGAGCAGGTTGTTAGGCACCCATTACTATAGGCCCCAGCCCTTTCAAATTCCGATTTTTCTTAAATTGTTGAACACAATTCCAAGAATTTACATGAGCATATCCAATCCAAAAATTGTCTAAATAATTCCATCTCTTCCAGTTTCCTTCACAAAGCCCTTAAATATAGGTGTGTATCCCAATAAAGTATACCGTTCTTTAAAGATGGAAGTCAAAAAGGCACAATGTATTCCAAGTGTGGCCTTGATCAAAGCCCGCAATTAAGCAAGACTTCATTATACCTGAACTCTAATTCACCCTGGCAGTAAACACTAACATGTAATGCACCTTGTCAATTGCTTACTGTACACTACGTGCTGATTTTGTTAATTCCCTGTATGAACTCACCCTGGTTGTTTTGAACATCAAAATTTACAAGTTTTACATCTTTTAAAAAAACAATCTCCTTCAGGTTATGGTACTTTTCCAAACTATTGAAGACATCTGATTTTTTTTTAAAATAGCATGCGTTAATAAGCTTAGATTTCTTTAAGTTATTTACCTCATATTGTGCCTTTATCAGCGCCCATTTTTGCAACGTTTTTGAATCAACTGTGCTCAATGATGCATGATACACCTCCGGAGCAGGTGGAACTTGAACCAGTCTCCTCGCTGAGAGCTCAGCGGCACCCCCATGGCACCAAAAGAGGAAGTAGCCATCCTTTACCTTCAAACTTGGCTCAGGCATTCAAGCACTGGTAAATTAGATTGAAGGATTGAAAACATTTGCTATTTCTTTCTGGATAGCTGGACAAAATAATGTTCACCTCAATTATTTGTTTAATTTATTCATTTGTCATTAAATAAATTTGTTTGATCATTGTATTCATAAACAAAGATTGTTATGATGGCCTACTGCTTTTTGTAGAGGGGAGATAGAAACTGCATAGATGTAAGATAATGCTCAGAGTTTGAGTGCTACACAAAAACATTTTTCTACATCACTTTAGGTACTTAATGACAACTATCTAGATGTTACAGAGAGTGAAGATATTCTGGAACTCCTGGGCTATTGAAATTATGGAGGTAATCTCAGGAATGGCATCTAGACATGCAGTGAGAGAAGAATTCAAAATGGACAACAGTAATGGTATATTCCGGTTCTGAGCTGAGGGCTTCTTATTTCCCTTTTCCAGAGTTGAAAGGTGCAGTTACTGAACAACAGCTGTGCTCTCATCCCTTGGTTCCCCTTACAAAGTCTTGCTTGGTTTATGAAAGCTTTCAAATTAGTTGGCTCCTTTGCTAACCATTGGTACCATCCCCTACGCAGTGACCCCTAATCCTAAAGTTATGAACTTTGTCAACATCAGCAATACATGTTTAGCATAGGCACATCTCAGGACAGTGTGATGCTCCCAGTGTTCTTTCATCAGATTTTTGTTCTTTAACTTGAATCTCAGAGATTTTCAGTCTTTCCTATGTCATCCTCAGTCCTACCTATGCCTTAGTGTTCTAATCTGTAATTAAAACAGTCATCAATACTCCTACTCCTCCTATCTTGTCCGATGGAATGTTCAGTAGCTGGCCCTGCCCTCACCTCAGCAACATTATTGAAGCACTGTTAAGTCATATCACACATAGTTATTTATATTTGTAATTCACCAGATTTGTTTCGTGCTTTTACCTACAACTCAGACTTGCGACAATTTGTTTGCCAAAACTTCTACATTTTCTACTTTTGACCATCCTTGTTATCTCCGTTATCTTCCACTTTCATCCTATTGGTTTTGCTTTCAATTCTGCTTTTGCATCTTTGTACCATCTTCTCAAAGCTCTGCCAGATTAATTTCAACTCTTCCCCCATAACATTCGTCACTCTCTTTGTAAGAACATTGTGCGTCAATACAATCATTGAGATGTTGGCTAACAGAGTGTGAAGGGAGGCTCACAATCAGACTGTTTTAAGAGCGGGCACCATTATCATTGACACCAACAAACTGTATGGCTCCAATGAGAGTTCTACTGCAGCTAGCCATTTCAGGGCCAGGTTACTTTATGATTTAACCTTTTTGATGCCTCTTTTTACGGAAAATTTCATTTTACAAAGTATCAGCATTGCATCCTTCTAAAATATTTATTTCTACATAAATTTGAGAATCACAATTTTCTTTGATTGACAAGTCTTTCTCCTGGCTAGCATCTGTAACACAAAGCAAAAGACTGGAATTAAAATGACAGTGGGACAGGAACAATCTGGTAATTCAACTACATCAATTTCAATCACTACCATCTAGCTTTCATTGGTTTCTCCTCTCTTCCAGCCTCAAACAAGTTCCAAAGTACTGGGAATCTGATATCTGACATCATATATTCATCTGTGCGGCCATAAAATTGACTTTTCCCATTCCTATGCGATTCTTAAATGAAACTGAGAGCAATTCACTGATTATTCCTCTTTGGGTCTTTTTAATCTATTTCCAAATTGTTGAGATCTCTTTTACATGATGACGTCATTTCCATTTCTTCTTGTGCCAGTGCTTCAAGGATGAATTATGGAGGTAAATTTAACCCATGCATGCAGGGAGAACACAGTGAATGTAAGGGTAAGATAGTTTCACAGTAGCTTCTGGCCTGTTCTCATTAGTTTTTATCTGGCACCAATTTCATTGTTCTTTTTTAGCCAGCTGAGGCAAATGGTGAACTGAGGCAATGCCCATGAACTCTTTTAAATTTGTGTACTCTCAGGTCTTTAGGATTGCTTTATCCACTTGTAAAATCTCACAGAGTTGCTTCCTCAGGTGAACTGGAAGCAATGTATAAAGGAAAGCCTATTTGCAAAATTATTGGATCATAAGTATTGAAATTTTTGTGTGCTATTTACTTTATGAGGTTTGGAACATGCCAATTGTATCTATCTGAGTTTTTGATTACCCTGTTGTAATTTATCAAGGATGTTATTAAAAGCACTTTGATTTAGTTAGAGAAATATAGAGTCATCGAGATATACAGCACAGAACAAACCTTTCAATCCAACTTGTCCATGCCAACTAGATATCCTAAATGAATCTAGTACCATTTGCCAGCTTTTGGCCCATATCCCTCTCAACCCATCTATTCACGTACCCATCCAGATTCCTTTTAAATGTTGTAATCGTACCAGCCTCTACCACTTCCTTTGGCAGCACATTCCATCCATGCACCACCCTCTGCATGAAAAAGGTGCCTCTTAAATCTCTTTTCTATCTTTCCCCTCTCACCTCAAACCTATGCTGTCTAGTTTTGGACTCCCCCAAACCAGGGGAAAGACCTTGCCTTTTTACCCTATTCATGCCCCTCATGATTTTATAAACTCCAAGTATACCCCTCAACCTCTGACACTCCAAGGAAAATAGCCCCAGTCTATTTAGCCTCTCCCTATAGCTCAAACTATCCAACCCTGGCAACTTGCTTGTAAATCTTTTCTGAATCCTTTCAAGTTTCGCATAATCCTTCCTTTTGCAGGGAGACCAGAATTGTACGTAGTATTGCAATAGCGGCCCAACCAATGTCCTGTACAGCTGCAAAATGACCTTCAGCTGCTATACACAATGTGCTGACCAATAAAGGCAAGCATACCAAACGCCTTCTTCACTCTCCCATCTAACCATGACTCCACTTTCAAGGAACTATGAACGTGCACTCCAAAGTCTCCTTGTGTAGCCACACACCCCAGGGCCTTATCATTAAGTGTAAAAGTCCCACCCTTGTTTGTCTTTCCAAAATGCAGCACCTCACATTTATCTAAATTAAACTCCATCTGCCATTCCTTGGCCCATTGGCGCATCTGATCAAGATTCCATTGTACTATGAGGTAACATTCTTCACTGTTCATACACCTCCAATTTTGGTATCCTCTGCAAACTTACTAACCATATCTCCTATGTGAACATCAAAGTCATTTATATAGATGACAAAAAGCAGTGGACCCAGCACTGATCCTTGTGGCAAACTACAGGTCGTAGGCCTCCAGTCTGAAAAGCAACCCTCCACTACTACCCTCTGTCTTCTGTCATCAAGCTAGTTCTGTACCCAAGTAGCTAGCTGTCCCATTATTCCTTGTGATCCAACTTTACTAAACAATCAACCTTGTAGAACATTGTCAATGGCCTTCCTGAAGTCTATATAGATCATGTTCACCGCTCTGCCTTCATCAGTCCTCTTTGTTACTTCTTCAAAACACTCAATCATGTTAGTGAAACACGATTTCCCATGCACAAAGCCATGTTGATGATCCCTGATCAGTCCTTGCCTTTACAAATACATGTAAATCCTATCCCTCAGGATTCTCTTCAACAACTTGCCCACCACCAATGTCAGGCTCGCCAGTCTACAGTTCCCCAGCTTTTCTTTACCACATTCCTTAAATAGACGCATCATGTTAGCCAACCTCCAGTCTTTTGACACCTCGCCTGTGGCTATTGTTGATACAAATATTGCAGCAAGGGGCCCAGGAACCTCTTCCCTAGCTCCCCACAATGTTCTAGGATACACCTGATAATGTCCCAGGGATTTATCCACCTTTATGCATTTTAAGAGGTCCAGCACCTCCTATTCTCTAAAATGGACATTTTTCAAGATGTTGCTATCTATTTCTGTATGTTCTTTATCTTCCATATTCTTCTCTACAGCAAACACTGATGCAAAATATTTGCTTAGTATCTTCTCCATCTTCTGTGGTTCCACACAGAGGTGGTCTTGATGATCTTTAAAGGGCCCAATTCTCTCCCCAATTATCCTTAATGTATTAGTAGAGTCTCTTTGGATTCCCCTTAACCCTATTTGCCGATGCTATCTCATGTCCCATTTTTGTCCTCCTGATTTCCCTCTTAAGCATACTCCTATTGCTGGATGTATGTTCTCTTCTTATTCTTGACCAAGACATTAATTTCTCTAGTCACCCAGCAGCCCCAACACCTACCAGCCTTGCCCTTCACCAAAACAGAAACTACAGTCTCTGAACTCCCGTTATCTCATTTTTGAAGGTTTCCCATATTCTAGCCGTCCCTTCACCTGTGAACATTCACCCCCAATCAACTTTTGAAAGTTCTTGCCTAATACTGTCAAAATTTGCCTTCTTCCAATTCAGAACTTTAACTTTTAGATCCAGTCTATCCTGTTCCATCACAATTTTAAAACTAATAGAATTACAGTCACTGGCCTCAAAGTCCTCCCCAGCTGACACCTCAGTCACTTGCTCTGTTTTATTTCTGAAGAGTAAGACAAGTTTTGGACCTTCTCTAATAGGTGCATCCACATACTGAGTCAGAAAATTTGCTTATTTTCATTAACAAATTTTTTTCCATCCAAGCACTTAACACCATGGCAATCCTAGTCTATGTGTGAGAAGTTAAAATCCCCTACAATAACCACAGATGATGGATTGGGAACAACCACAGCAATAGTATCAGTTGCACTCCAATGGGTAGCACGTCGCCTCTGAAGTCTAAGGGCCAGAGGTTTGCAGTCAGGGCAAGTCAGGAGCAATTCAAAAAGGGTTGGCCAGATCAGTTTCTGTGATTTCTGCTCCCATTTTCAGGGCTGACAATTTTCACTGGCATGTGATACAGTGCCCACACCCTGCACTCCTTATCTGGTTGGCCCCAGTGCAGGAGGAGACATCTTCTAGCCACATACAATTTTCGTGAGGTCAGGATAATTTCTCCATGACTGGTTCACAGATATTCAGAAGAATTGTGAGCAAGTGTCTGGACTGGGGAGCCTTTTGAAAGATAAGCTTTTAAAACTGTCTCCCTCACCCCCAATCCCACATGTTACCACTCCCATTATCCCCTCATACACTCCATGCCAACTCAATGGCCACTCAGGTATCCCAACCACTCCTTTTGTTCCTCATAAACTGCATATCATTCAATACCAACTCATACTTATTTACACAGTATGCAAAATATATAACCAATGAGTTATAAAGTAACAATAGCAAGCGTACAGCTTTTGAGGAAAAAACATCATCCATCTAGAAATGTTCTTTGGAAAATCAAACTGTTGTTTCCACAATGCTACAAGCATGTTAATCAGATAAATTCAGGTATTAATGACTGGTTTCGAATATTTCACACCATTACTCTTGTTCAAAAATACATTGAGGCATTGATAAAAGAGTTCAGAAAAGAACAATTTATAGCCACTAAGGTATGTCAGTGAAGCGAAGTTAACAATTTACTTCACTTGTCAATACCGATTTGCTATTGAGCTATTGCTTTTATTTCTGGGCTCTTAAATGCTGTAAGCCTATCAGCCTCCACCACCTCAGTTGACAGCTCTCCATACATGCACCACCCTCTGTGTGAAAAAGGTGCCCCTTAAGTCTCTTTTATATCTTTCCTCTCTTACCTTAAACCTATGTCCTCTAGTTTTGAACTTCCCCCATCCCAGGAAAAGGCCTTGTCTATTCACCATAACCATGCCCCTCAAGATTTTTTAAACCTCTGTAAGGTCATCCCTCAGCCTCCGACATTCTAGAGAAAATAGCCCCAATCCATTTAACCTCTCCCTAAAGCTCAAACCCTCCAGCCCTGGTAACATGCTCATAAATCTTTTCTGAACCATTTCTAGTTTCCCAACATCCTTCCTAAGGAGGGAGACCAGAATTGCACGCAATAGTTGAAACGTGGTCAAACCAATCATATCATCTCAACTCCTATATTCAATGCACTGACCAACAAAGGTTTACCTTAAGTAAGATCACCAATAATAAAAACATCCCAATGCTATATGTTGGGTGTTTGTAAATTGGCTGATGTGCTTCCTATATTGCAACAATGACTACACTTTAAAAATACTATCTTAGCTGCAAAAACTGGATGGACTTCCTTAGGTTATGAAAGACATTGCTTTATGTTTCCTTAAAACAGCTGGAACTGGAGGAGAAGCTTAATAAAATTTAGCAGATAAAAAATAAATGTGCTCACATGAGACCATATCCAAACCACAGAGAGATTAAGCCAAGATAATCATAGACATCCGCACGCTCCTGCAATAAACTAATAAAACTTACTGCCTAATAGTTTCACAGATGTTTATTTTCAGCTTCTGTTTCTGACATTTATTTAAAAATTGAGACAGTCAGATGTCCTTTAGTTGGTGGAGCCCAATACAAACTACACTAAATAACAAGGAGTCAATAATTGCCCGGTAACTAACTAATTTTCTAAAGACAGTGAGGAGATGCCACAGAAGAGATTGTTATACAAGGTTTGAGCTCATGAGATTGTGGGTAATATATTAACAGGGAGTGAAGACAGCAGAAGAAAGAGTAGGAACAAACAGGTCATATTTTGGATGGCAGGTTGTAAATTGTGGGATATTGGAAGCTGTATGAGAAAGTGAACTGTGAGGAGGATTGAATGGGATGTATGCTGATTAAGTGAATGAAGTAGAAGGTGGTAGATGGAGCATATTGTAAAAATATGAGAAATTATCCATTTTGGCTGGGGGAAGAGAAGAACAGTGTTTTCTAAAAGGGGAGTAACAAGCAAATGCTGGTATTCAAGGATTTGAGCAATCATGTGCACAAAACTCAGAAAGTTAATATGCAGCATACTGAAAACAACTAAGTAAGTAAATGGTTTGTTGATCTTTATTTTAAGGAACAATGAATGAGCAAGGACATTTTGCTGCAATTATATAAGGTTTTGCTGAGAACAATTTTCTTCACAAAGCAGTTTTGAATTTTTTCAAATTATTTACCCCAGAAGGCTACTGATGCTCAGTCATTAAATATAATTCTCATAGAATACAATCTACAGTTTGGAAACAGGCCCTTCAGCCCAGCAAGTCCACATCAATCCTTAGAGCATCCCACCCAGACCCATCTCCCCATAACCCACCAAAGCTACATATCCCCGAACATTATGAGCAATTTAACATGGCCAATCGACCTAACCTGCACATTTTTGGACTGTGGGAGGAAAACGGAGCGCCTGGAGGAAACCCATGCAGACACGGGGAGAATGTGCAAACTCCACACACACAGTTGCCTGAGAGTGGAATCGAACCTATGTCCCCGGTACTGTGAGTTAGCAGATCTAATCACTGAGCTACCATACTGCCCCAGTAATTAATACTGAGATCAATAGAAGTATGACACTAAAGGAGCCAAGACATAAGGAGAGAGAGTAGAACAAGTGACATTGAGTTAGAAAACCAAACACAATCTCACTTGAATAGCTGAGATAAATCAAGGGCTGATACAGAATAGTAATATCCTCTTTAATCAATTCTACTGTGTCTTTTGAAGAAGTTTTGCCTATTCATAAACTGTGTCAGGTTTCAATTGCAAATTCCTGCCTAATTCTGGTGGGTAATAATCAATGAGGAGGACTTCTGAGTTTATGCTCACATCATTTAGTTCACACCAAGCTGACGTTAGTCATTCACTTTTGCAAAATTAGCCAGGTCCTTAAGGGCATTTCCATAAACACAGGTTTGTGCTATACACCCAGTTTATATACGCCTAAACTATTATATGGCATGTGATCCAGGCAATCTGAAGCCACAACCCAGAAGGCTACCTATAATTAATTATTCACTCTATTCAACTCCAACAATCACAGAGCTCTGTTTAAGTACACTCCCAATTCAGCGATAAATAAATGACCACTTTTAGCATTTTCACATGATTACTAATCCTAAGCACTCAGTAAATTATGTTTTGATAACCACACACCTAGTGAGCATGAAAACTTGTCATTTCACACACTAGACACCTGTCAGTATTTTCTCTGACATTTGTTTTGTGATACTTCCTGACTGCTTTGAACTAGAATTAGCCAAACCTGATTTATGCATCCTCCCCAAAAAGGTGTCAAGAAATAACATGGGCAGTATGTGTATGTACTTGCCAATATTATAATGGGATTAGTTTCACTTGCTGGTTCAGAGCAAGAGAAAACAAGTCAATGAATTGCAAAAATCATCGCTGTCATTGGATTTTCACATTCTTCAATTTCCAAAAAAGAACTTGTAATGATGCCAGTGATAATGAGAACTGCAGATACTGGAGAATCCAAGATAACAAAGTGTGAAGCTGGATGAACACAGCAGGTCTATCTCTCCCCAGTGATATAGCAGATCTACTTGAATCCAGGGAAAAAGACAGAAGTCACGTGACAACAGGTTATAGTCCAAAAGGTTGAAATAAAATCGCAAACTTTCGCAGCACTACTCCTTTGTTAGGTGAAGTGCTCTGAAAGCCTGTGATTCAAATAAACCTATTGGACTATCACCTGGTGTCATGTGGCTTCTGATTTTGTGTACCCCAGCCCAACACTGGCACGTGCACATCATCATTCCAGGGAACTCAATGATAAGAGGTTGTAAAGGAATTTGTGAAAGGTTTGGAGATCTTCTGTTACATAGAGGGTTTCTGTCTGTTGGAATTTAAATGCTCAAGAGCATGCAATTAATCATTCTCAAATCTTGCTAGTTAACTGTCAAAGCATTGGGTTACTCTGAGGTGTTGTCTTCGCAGTGTGAAACAAAATGTTAATATAAAATGAAAGTATAATTCTGTTTGAGAGAGAGTAGGAACTGCAGATGCTGGAGAATCTGATAAAACAAGGTGTGGAGCTGGATGAACACAGCAGGCCAAACAGCATCAGACGAGCGGGAAAGCTGACATTTCGGACCTAGACCCTTCTTCAGAAAGGGGGGAGGGGAAGGAGGTTCTGAAATAAATAGGGAGAGAGGGGAAGGTGAATAGAAGATGAATAGAGGAGAATACAGGTGGGGAGGAGGCAGACAGGCCAAAGAGATGGGGATGGAGCCAGTAAAGGTGAATGTAGGTGGAGAGTTAGGGAGGGGATTGGTTAGTCCAGGGAGGACAGGCAGGACAAGGGGACAGCATGAGGTTAGTAGGTAAGAGATGGGGGTGAAGCTTGTGGTAGGAGGAGGGATAAGTGGGAGGAAGGACATGTTAGGGAGGCAGGGACAAGCTGGGCGGGTTTTGGGATGCAGTAAGGGGAGGGGAGATTTTGAAGCTTGTGAACCCCACACTGATAACATTGGGCTGCAGGGTTCCCAAGTGGAATATGAGTTGCTGTTCCTGCAACCTTCAGGTGGCATCATTGTGGCACTGCAGGAGGCCCAGGATGGATATGTCGTCTGAGGAATGGGAGGGGGAGTTGAAATGCTTCGTGACTGGGAGGTGCAATTGTTTCGTGCAAACCGAGCATAGGTGTTCTGCAAAGCAGTCCCCACGCCTCCACTTTGTTTCCCTGATTTAGAGGAGGCCACAACGGAAACAGCGGATGCAGTATACCACATTGGCACATGTGCAGGTGAACATCTGCTTGATGTGGAATGTCTTCTTGGGACCTGGGATGGGGATGAGGGAGGAGGTATGGGGCAGGTGTAGCACTTCCTGTGGTTGCAGGGAAAAGTGCCGGGTTTGGTGGGGTTGGAGGGAAGTGTGTAGTGGACAAGGGAGTCCCAGAGAAAATGGTCTCTCTAGAAGGCAGGTAGCAGTGGGGAGGGCAAAATGTCTTGGGTGGTGGGGTCGGATTGCAGATGGCGGAAGTGTCGGAGGGTGATGCGTTGGATCTGGTGGTCAGTGGGGTGGTCCGTGAGGACAAGAGGGATTCTGTTTTGGTTGTTATTGCAGGGAGGAGGTGTGGGGGATGAGTTGCGGGAAGTGCGGGAGACATGGTTGAGGGCGTTCTCGACCACTGAGGGGGGGAAGTTGTGGTCCTTGAAAAATGAAGGCATCTGAGATGTACGGGAGTGGAATGCCTCATCCTGGGAGCATGGGGGAAACCAAGCAGAGGCTTGGGGACTGCTTTGCAGAACACCTATGCTCAGTTTGTACTAAACAATTGCACCTCCCAGTTGCAAACCGTTTCAACTCCACCTCCCATTCCTCAGACGACATGTACATCCTGGGCCTCCTTCAGTACCACAATGATGCTCCCCGAAGGTTACAGGAACAGCAACTCATATTCTGCTTGGGAACCCTGCAGCCTAATGGTATCAATGTGGATTTCACAAGATTCGAAATCTCCCCATCCCTTACCGCATCCTAAAACCAGCCCAGCTCGTCCCTGCCTCCCTAACATGTCCTTCCTCCCACCTATCCCCTCCTCCCACCTCAAGCTCCACCCCCATCTCCTACCTACTAATCTCATGCCATCTCCTTGACCTGTCTGTCCTCCCTGGACAGACCTATCCCCTCCCTAACTCCCCACCTACACTCACCTTTGCTGGCTCCATCCCCACCTCTTTGACCTGTCTGTCTCCTCTCCACCTATCTTCTCCTCTATCCATCTTCTATCCACATCCCCCTTTCTCCCTATTTATTTCAGAAACCCTTCACCTCCCCCACTTCTGAAGAAGGGTCTAGGCCTGAAATGTCAGCTTTTCTGCTTCTCTGATGCTGCTTGGCCTGCTGTGCTCATTCAGCTTTACACCTTATTTAATTCTATTTTTCACCTTTGGTAACTTTAAACACCTACACCGATGATGCACATTTGTCTTTGTTCTTTAATTGCTGGATGCCATTGGCACATATTAGCTTTTCATGGGTGTTGGCTTCTTACATGGGTAAGAAAAAATATTTTCATCAATCATCTCATGATGTTTCTTTCCAAATGAAAAGGCCTGAGGTAAGAGTGCTGCATAACAAGAGGTTAGAATACCACATCTTGTCCTGTTGGGATAGAAATCAGCGTTAGAGCTCATTTTACTTATAAAGTTATAATTTCTTGGGTCAGTATTCTGAAAATATTATTTTTCAAATATGTATTAGACAGTACCTTGGACTTCTAAGCAGTTTGCTTTTACTAAATTATGATATTTTTTAAGCTTGACTAGTAAGGTTGATCTTTAAGTATTAGAGAAATGGAGATTTAAGAGACAGCTGTAATATTTGGTGATTTTAGTGCTAGTTATGGGTTTCTATTAATTTCAGTCTGAAATACTAAAGATAATATTCTGGCATAGACAATAAAAACAAGAATTGTAAAGGAGGAGGAGTAGCATTGATAATAAAGATTATCATAGGGACAATTGTGGGAAAGAATCCTGAGTCAGAAAATCAGTTTGGGTTGAGATGAAGAACAGCAAGGATGAGAAAACACAAACTAATTCTGTGAGAGATAGTAAGGACTGCAGATGCTGGAGCCAGAGATAACACAGTGTGGAGCTGAAGGAACACAGTAGGCCAGGCAGCATCAGAGGGGCTGTGACATGTCTGAACATTAATAATTTTAATTTTCTACCATAAGCATGTAGATTTTTCAATATTAAGGTTAATGTTTGCAGCAGATAGGGAGAAAATTATGCTTCTTCTGTTATGACCAGTTGAGGAATGGTGATTTTGTTTCATCTTTTCAACCCCCGTGGCTGACCACAACAATGACTTAATATGATTTCATCATGAAATTGTACAACTCTGCAAGTAAAGTACAGTTGAATAATTTCAATTGTAGTAGTAGCAAATTAAATAGTAAAAGCAAGAGCAATTCTATTATCTGATAATACCAAGAAAAAAAAGACATGCATTAAACATACATCCACACCGTTACAAAGTTAAAAATTGAATAGTGTCAGAACAAAAGGAAGATGAAAGAAATGATTGGTTTAAATTCCTTAAGATTCCCTTGATGTGTAAGGTGTGAAGCTGAGACCATGGTTGGTAGCTGGTGTGCTGGATTACTAGCAGTAGCAATTACTTCAGTTATCCTTTTGTTTAATGTGCTGTAATGCTTCTTACCAGCACTGTCATCTGGTGCTTTTTCTTCTTTAAAGAAAGGGAAGAGCTTTTTCAGTTGATTTCGGGTCCAGTCAAAAATCTGTCTTCTCTCTTCAGCTACAATCAATTGCTTGTAATATAAGCTTCTAAAACAGAAATTGGTGGAAAAGCTCAGCAGGTCTTGCAGGATCTGAAAAGAGAAATCTGAGTTAATGTTGCGGGTCGGGTGACCCCTCCTCAGAACTGATGGTTGCTAGGAAAATGCCAGTTTATATGCTTAAGGCAGAATGGGAGTTGGGTAAGGAATAATTGATATTTGGGGATAGAGCCCAATGAGAGAGAAGAACAAGTTAGACAGACATAGAAGTGGATGAGAATCTGGCTCGGAGGGTGAATAGCTGTTAATGGAGACTCTTAGTGGTCAACAATAGGTAGTGTGTAATAGCATAACAAAGTGTGAAGCTGGATGAACACAGCAGGCCAAGCAGCATCTTAGGAGCACAAATGCTGACATTTCGGGCCTAGACCCTTCATCAGAGAGGGGGATGGGGAGAGGGTTCTGAAATAAATAGGGAGAGAGGGGGAGGCGGACCGAAGATGGATAGAGGAGAAGATAGGTGGAGAGAAGAGTATAGGTGGGGAGGTAGGGAGGGGATAGGTCAGTCCAGGGAGGACGGACAGGTCAAGGAGGTGGGATGAGGTTAGTAGGTAGGAAATGGAGGAGCGGCTTGAGGTGGGAGGAGGGGATGGGTGAGAGGAAGAACAGGTTAGGGAGGCGGGGATGAGCTGGACTGGATTTGGGATGCAGTGGGGGAGGGGGAGATTTTGAAGCTTGTGAAGCCCACATTCATGCCATTGGGCTGCAGAGTTCCCAAGTGGAATATGAGTTGCTGTTCCTGCAACCTTCGGGTGGCATCATTGTGGCACTGCAGAGGCCCATGATGGACATGTCATCTGACGAATGGGAGGGGGAGTTAAAATGGTTCACGACTGGGAGATACAATTGTTTATTGCGTAATAGCATATTGTGTGATAGCAAGGCCTGCTGTGTGGGGATGGGGCCTCGGACATAGGAGAGTTCAAGCTCTAAAGTAATTGAAGTCGATATTGAGTCCTGAAGGCTGCAGGGTCCCCAAGTGGAAAATGAGTTGTTATTCTTCAAGTTTACGCTGAGCTTCACTGGAGCACTGCAGAAAGCCTGAGATAAATACATTGGCCAGGGAACATGGTAGAGTTCCAGCAAAGCTCAGCATCTTACTAATGCAGTTGCAGCAACACTCCCCTACTTTTACATTCTAATGCTCTAGCAATAAATGCCAGAAGTTCAATTTGTCTTCCTTATTACTTGTTGATCTGCATACTTTTTTTGTGACTTATGCACGAGGACACCTAGATCCCTCTGCACCAAAATACTTTGAAATCTCTCTCCATTTAGATAATTTGTCTTTCTATGCCTCTGACCAAAACGGATAACACCACACTTATCAATGATAAATTTCATCTGTCAAATTTTGATCATTCAGCTCATTTGTCCATATTCATCCATCTCAGCTTGGTAATTGCAAATCTTCCTTTCCAACATATGAACATTCTCATACAAGTGCAAATAAAATAGGAGATGAGGGTCTTTTCAAACCTCCCCCCAGGCATGCGTAGTGAACTAAGGGGTTTGCTGGATGGTTTCAGTGCCTTTGGATTAATTGTTAACTTCAGTTTGTCTGTCTATTGTCTAATTCATGTTGAAACATGGGCTCTTATGGTCAGGTGATGCCTGTGGCCATTTGTTATGTGTCAGTGCTTCTGGTTCCTTTTTGTCAAAGAATTTCAGTTTATAAAAATTGAAATTGGTTTACCTTGGACAATGGAATTTAAAAACCCATGTGCTTGGAAAAACAATATATTTGTTATCAAGTGTGAAGGTGAGTTACGTGGCTGAGTGAGGTTATATGAAACATATAACAAAGGTAAGCGTAGACATAGTGCTTGAACTATATTAATGAAAGCTAAGACTTTCATAATTATACAGGAGTTAGAATTAAATGTCACCCATCCCAAGTCATGGAACTATTCCCATCTATCAATATTTGACAACGTGATTATCTCCAAGAATAACTACCCTTCACTCAAAAAAAATACAACTTGCTAAATAATTTCTGGTCAAGTGTCAACTGTTTCTGACTTCTATCTGCTTAAACTAAAGGTAAAACTAAAAGAATGTGACTGTTCCAGAATTCACTTCTGCCTGAACGGCTGCAAATATCTAAATATCATGCTTGTGACAAAGTCTGGAAGCAACTGCTGACATTATGCCTAATTAAAGGCTCTTGGGTTGAGTAAAACTGTGAAGGTATTTATCTACATCATTCAATTTTATATTTAGTAACATGCAATACAGCAGGGATTGTCAATTTAGTATAAATGAATCTTACTCAATTCACAACTGACAAACAAGAGAAAGGCAGGCTCATTTATGAAGAGCAACTAAAAAGTTTACTGAAAACCAAACTGTTATCCACATGTCAACCACTGTTGAAACTAGACTCAATGATGAAATATTAATTTAAAATGGTGTCAATATATGCTGAAATTCACAGGCATAAATTCTATTTCATCTCAGATTGCATTAAAGAAATTCCCTTCCTTTTGAAGACACAAACAATAAGTAGCGTTAGGAAAGAACACCATCACTTATGTTACAATATGTAACTTTCACTTTCCCATCTACTTTTGTCACTGTTTCAATGACACAATTTGACATGATGTGTTCATTGGTCAGAAGTAATTGATTAAATTATTATGGTCCAACAAGATTACTTGTCTAAAATTGGCCGTACCTTGAAATCTACTGAAGATGCTGTTAATATATTTCCATTGTTTTTTCTTTTATTCCTGCAAAGCATAGTACTTAGGAGCATTGTTGGATTATTATCAAAGCATTATACAATGAGTTTTCCATTTGGGATTCCTGCTTTCACAATCTATCTACTGGAAAATGAGAAACAGCAGTATACTGTACAGGGAAGGGATTACTCAAAGAGAAATCAGACTATTCTGTACAATGGGAGCTTAAAACAGTTCTTAGAAACGGTGTCTAGCTGGCATAACCATGTTTCTACTATTTTACAATGTGTTTAATGAACTTTTGAATAATTTGCAGCAAGAACCAAAGAGATTTTGAGGATTTCTGTCCACAGCAATTGCATGGATAAGAGCACAGAACAGCACAGAGTGTAAAACAAACTTTTACAGACTAACTCCAAAAAAGCGAATTAGATCTGCTCATAATTGATATCCAAAAATGTGTACTACAGGTCCTTCCACAAAATCTGTTAGCGATTTATAAACTGGCTTCAGAAACCAGACTAGAAACGTATAACCGATCAACTTTCTGATGCTAAGCTACCAGCCAGAAAATTAACCCATTGCGCAGATGTGGGACGGGGGTCACAATTGACACCTTTTGCTCTAAAATGGAAAATTCCGAAAAATAGTGAGGAGGTGATCTGATTTTTTTCAAGTCTGCCATTTGTCCTGCTTCTTGATTGAAAATGTTAGCAAGATAATTTTAATATCGCTTTTTCATATATTTACTGAAACTGGCATTATCTCACTGAAACCTTCAAAATGGAATTTTATGTGACAGGACAATTAGAGTCTCAAATGTAAGGAAACCACAATAGAGCCACTTAGTTACATCAATTAATAAAATTTGCAATTTTTCTGACAGTCCTGCAACTCAACACTATCTTCAGATACTGTGTTGTTACAAAATAATCTCTTCACCTCACAAACATATTGCTACAAACAAGATAACTGCTTCTCATTGTGGTGTAACAGCATGTAAAGCAGTCATTTGGCTGATATATTAACCATTTGGTTTGCAATTGAGTCACAGTGTGGTTGAATGATACCACAGAGATAATCCATGCCCTTCATAACTCTGTAAGTCTTCTAGGAAACACCACTATTTTTTAAAAAATAAAAGCACTGCAGATGCTTGAAATCAGAAGCAAAAACAGAAAATTGCTGGAAAATCTCAGCAGGTCTGGTAGCATTTGTGAAGAGAAATCAGAGTTCTTAGATACTGTTCTTTGACACTTAAATCCTGCTATTTGTCTCTAATGATAAGTAACATTTTATCTTTAGGCCAGATTTTGCTTTTGAAAAGATACAAATGGATGCTGATGTCAGGAAATGGGAGCTGTTTTCACTTCAAGGAAATGAAAGAGAAACTACTGCAAGATTTTACAGAAGCAGCACAGACTGCCTCCATTTAATTGTCAGGCTATTTTTAATTTTTTTTTGAAGAAGTGAGAGATGATTCACTTGAAAGACAATATGAAATAGGTGGGACAATTCGAAACGCGGAGCAGGAGGAAAGGGATCTGGGTGTATATTTGCACAGATCATTGAAGGTGGCAGGATAGGCAGATCAGTTATTAAACATGCAGTGTCCTCAGCTTTATTAATAGTGGAATAAAGTACAAGAATTACTATTTGGAAGGAAATATTTGCAAGGTTAATGGGAAATAATGCAAGAGATTGGTAATGATGCTCATTTGAAGAGTCAGTGCAGGCAATTTTCATTTTAATTATTTTCTAAAGAAGCAGAAGATAGGAACATAGAGACTCAAGAGGCCCCTTGATAAATAAATATGACGACCCTTGAATGAACGAGCCTATATGCCTGTTGTAACACCAGAAGGTTTTAGCTTAATTAGAAGCCTTCCATAGAGGTGGCACAGTGGTTAGCACTGCTGCCTCATTGCACCAGGAGTCCAGGTTCAATCGCAGCCCTGGGTGGCTGCCTGTGTGGAGTTTGCATTTTCTCCCTGTGTCTGCATGGGTTTCCTCCAGTTCCTTCCCACAGTCCAAAGATGTGTAGGGTAGGTGGATTGGCTATGTGAAATTGTTCACAGTGTCTAGAGTGGATCTGGGTGGGATGCTCTTTGCAGGGTCAGTGTGGACTCAGATGGCCTGCTACCATAGTGTAGGGATTCTATGTGGAAATTTGTTAGGTTCAAATAAGTAGTATTGATAGGAGTCAGCCCACCGGCCGTGTTGTAGCCACTAGGAGAGCACTGCAGATAAATACTAAGGCAGGCAAGGGCACTCACAAGACAGGGGCTACTGAATTGCACAAATGTGAACAGCTCATGGTTGTCTGCATAAAGGTTTCCTGTTTGATAAAGGTGTTACATAAAGGTTACTGTTGATTGCCTCTATTGTTTATGGTACCCAGATTTCTCTGTTGGGAAAAGCAATAGCATTTCTTGCCAGCTAAGAAGGCACACTGACTCTGGTAGGAGCCTGAGCCCTTTTCGTGATTTTTAATTGACTGTGCGCTTAAGAGCTT
The DNA here is from genome assembly GCF_030684315.1 of Stegostoma tigrinum. NCBI lineage: Eukaryota > Metazoa > Chordata > Chondrichthyes > Orectolobiformes > Stegostomatidae > Stegostoma > Stegostoma tigrinum. The sequence continues at coordinate 23,685,042 of NC_081383.1, forward strand.
TACTTCACAGTGAATTGGAAAGGGCATCCATGGACTTTCTAGCCCAGGACGTAATTGCTGTGATGTTGCGAAGGATGTCTCACCGGTGACAGATCATTAATAGCCCTTCCCTCCATCTGCCCCACCACTTCCAGGGAGGAGAACTCCTGCTCAACATTTCAGGTTGAGATGACCTTTTAGCTGGTAAACATACTTTTTGCTGACTTGGATATTAAAGGAAGTTGCACCTTAATGAGTTGTAAATGTCATATATATGGAGACAATATCAATAACCCTGGGTTAAATCAGAAGGTGCAGATGTGGACTTGAATGTCAACAATGTTCATGGTAGAAGCTGATTACATGATTTGTGAAAACAGTATCGGTGAATAGCAGAGAAAGCAAGAACTGCAGGTGTTGGCATCAGAGATAACACAGTGTGGAAGTAGAGGAACACAGCAGGCCAGGAAGCATCAGAGGAGCAGGAAAGTTGTCGTTTTGGTTTGGTATCCTTCTTGAGCTGTGTTCCTCCAGCTCCACACTGCGTTCTCACTGGTAGATAGCATGTGCATAATGAGTAACAGCAGCACCGATAGGAACCAAAGAACACTGTATGTAGCCATGGAACAGAAGCCATTGGAAAAATTAAGTATCTACAGCACAAATCTAAATAAGCCAGTGGGGTTCCAAAGGGATCTGTTTATAATATGTACTAAAGAATTGGATGAAGGAAGTGAATATACTTTAGCCAAATTTGCAGATTGCAAAAATAGCTGTAAAGGCAAGTTGTGAGAAGAATTCAGAGACATAGTGACAGATTAGGAAGTGGGGAATGATTAGCAGATGAAGTATAATATGGGAAAATGTTAGGGAAAACATTTTGCAAGGAGTTGGAGTAACACTGCAGAAAGCTGCAACATAAAGGAACTTGGGAGTATTTGTGCATGAAACAAGAAAAGCTAGCACACAGGTGCGGCAGATAATCAGGAAAAATAACGGAATGTTGGTCCTAATTTGAAAGGGGGTTGGCGTATAGGAGTAGGGAGGTCTTGCTGCAACTGTACGAGATGCTGGTGAGACCATATCTGGAGTACTGAGTGGTTTTGGTCCCCTTATTTAAGAAAATATATTATTTTATTGGAGGCAGTTCACAGAAGGTTGGCTGGAATGATCCTTGATATGGAGATATAAGGAAATTGGGGTTGGAGTTTCAAAGAATGAGAGGTGATTTCACTGAAACATATAGGACTCTTCAGGGGCTTGACAGTATAAATGTTGACAGGATGTCTCCTCTCCTGGGAGAGGCTCATGTTAGAGAAAATAGTCTCAACTAAAGGAGCATAAATTTAAGAATGAGATAAGGTGGAGCTTCTTCTCTCAGAGAGTTGTGAGTCTTTTGAATTCCTTGCCACAAAAAGCTGTGAGAGCTTCCTCCTTGTGTATATTTCAGGCTGAGAAAAATAGATTGTTGATCAGTGTGGGAATCATGCATTTTGGGAAAATGCAGAAAGGTGGACGTGAGGAATGTCAAATCAGCCATGCTCCTATTGAATGGCAGAGTTGGCTCAAGGGGCTGAATGGCCTACTCCTGTTCCTATTCCTTATGGTCTGATAGGAGATCAGTGTTACATTGGAGGGGCAGGTGTTTGAAGGATGTTCATTTGAAATTGTTAACAGTGGTAATGGTAATTTGGAGTAACAGTGAGCTATAGTTGCAATTAAACAGGTCCAATAATTTTAACCAATGAAATTATCTTGTCATCATCAGGTCATAGGTGTTCTGGAATAGCTTCTAATAAGAAACTGACAGGAATTAACAATCAAAGTTGCAAGCAATGTTTCAGGATTTAAAAAAAAATAGAATATTTCCAAAGGCTCAAAAAAGCGAAGACAGTTTGGGGCTGGATGAACACAGCTGACCAGGCAACATCAGATGAGCAGGAAAGCTGCTGTTTCGGGTCAGGACCCTTCTTCCGAAATGAAGAAGGGTCCCGAACTGAAATATCAACTTTACTGCACCTCTGATGCTGACTGGCCTGCTTTGTTCCTCCAGCTCCACAATGTATTATTTCAGACTCCAGCATTGGCAGTTCTTACTATGTCTAAGACAGTATGAAATATTTCTGGCTGTAAATAATGACAGTGATGCTTGTTATGCTGTTGCCTTTATGTTTTAAGTGCATCCATGTGAGTGAATTAGAGTGGGTGGCTTAATGAGTGAGATCAGGAAGTTGTTGGGAGTAGTGAAAAGAAGACACAGAAGCTTTGTGCAGGCTTCCAGCTTCAGGCCCTCTACTTCCTCTGTGTCCTTATGACTAATGAGGTCCAATGCGTTTTTTTTATTGGAAATTTCTGAGGCCCTCCTCAGCTTTAGGTCCATTTCCATCAGTTCTGAATTATACAGTGTCACATCAGTTTTATCCCCTCCTCCTAAATATTATTAAATGCTGCTAGGTTACACAACAAAGCATTTAGTTCTAAATTATAGCTTGAATTTGTGCCAATTTCAAATTCAAGTCACATTTGATCAGCTCCGATCAATTTGTTTACGTTCGTGCCCTGAAACAACAATAGACAAATGACAAGTAACAAGGAAACATTTTGTGCAAATGTAGAACTGGGACAATTCTCTTGTTGTGGGAAATTGTTGGACAGTGTTTCTTTGGTGACAGTGGCTTTCCACTTAACTGTTCTCTTGACCATGTATCTAAACTCCATTTGAGTATACAACCTCAGCTTGCAGTTCAACTCCAATACCAAAGAGTTACATAGCCAAGGGATTATGTATGAGATGTTAAACAAAACGGATGTATAAGTTTTCTCAGAATACATTGACTAATAATTTGTTCATTGAATGATATCATCAAAACAAATTTCATTGATTTTATCTTGCTGTGTTGTAAATTAACACCATATTGACATGCATAATACTTGAAGAGCATTTAACTGGAAATGCATTAGATTCCCTACAGTGTGGAAACAGGCTCTTCGGCCCAACAAGTCCACACCCCCCCCCGAAGAATCCTACCCAGACCCATCCCCCTGTAACTCACTCACCCCTGAACACTATGGGCAATTTAGCATGGCCAATCCACCTAGCCTGCACATCTTTGGACTGTGGGAGGAAATCCACGCAGACACGGGAAGAATGTGCAAACTCCACACAGACAGTTGCCCGAGGCTGGAATTGAACCTGGGTCCCTGGTGCTGTGAGGCTGCAGTGCTAACCACTGAGCCACCGTGCTGCCCTCCATATTTGCTGTGCCACCGTTCCACATTTGTAGTTGCGTTATCCTTTGGACGGTGTTCTATCATCTACTTCTTGCTCATCTTGTTAACTACTTCTGGCAGGCATATGTCACTGACTGTTAATCTGTTTCATTTTATAGATGCAGAACTATTGAGTTTGAACAAGGGCTAGAATTTGACAGCTTTAATCCTTATCCTGTACAGAAAAGTACAGGCAGTAGCATTATCTTTCAACACTTCCAGAAGGTGTTTTCTGTGCAGTCAGATTTAGTGTTGAATTAACCTTTAGCAAGTTTGTCTCACACCATACCTATGCTCCTTAGGTATACATTTATTGCTTTTCAGATATCCTGAGGAACATGCAGCTGTTGTAGTGACACGAAGGAAGGAGACAATTGAGGACCAAAAAAAATCACAATTTCTTATACAAGTATGCATAAAGAGGACAAAGCTCAATCTTGTTACACTTTGCAATCACGCAAGGTTCTCAGGTATCCCTCATTATTATATGATTATAAGTTACCTGAAACTAATAACGTTCTTTATAAGTCTATGAGAAATTGGACAAGTTTCTGCAGTGATTACATTCTTTGTGAGACTAATCAATTCTTCCACTTGGCACATTCCAGAATGATCATACCTCTTTATGTTTCAAAAGAGATCTCCACTCCAGCTATGTATTGTGATTATATCTTGAACACGTTACATGCATTGAATTGGTCAGGTCTCTTTTCGTGATTTTAACGTTGATGGAGGACAGGAGAAGGGCCAACTGCGATCCCTCGTCTCTCCTCCCATTCTCCATTTTCCCTCTTCCCTCTCCTGCTTTCCTCTCTACTTTCCCTCTCTCCTCAGCTCTCCCTCTTCATTGCCTCGATTCCCCCTTGCCTCTACACTCCGCCGCCCCATCTCCCCTCCCTTTCTCCCATCCCCATCTCCCCTCTTGCCCATTCACTGCTCTTGACTCTCCACTCCCTTTGCTTCCCCTCTCCCCTTTTACCTCCATCTTCACTCCCTGCTCCCCCCAACTCTGTTCCCTCATTTGTCTCATTCCTACCCCTCTTCACTTTTCGCTCTTCCTATTCCCTCTCCCTTTATCCCCTCCACCCTCTTCTCACTTCCCACGCACTCTCCACTCCCATCCCTCTCCCTCTCTACCCTAAACCTTCCCATTTCCCCTCCCATTCTCCTCTATTCCCTTTTTTCTCCTTCTTTTCCTCCTCCCATCCCACTCCCATTCCCATTCTCTACTCCTCCGGCTCCCACCTCCTTCTCCCTCCTCCTCTGCTCCTGTTATCCCTTTACCTACCTCCTACCCTCTACCTCTCTCCCTTCCCCCTTTTTCTCTTCGGTCTCTTCCCTCTCCCGTTGCTCTCCTGTCTCTCCTTCCCCCTTCACCTACCCTTCCACCCTCCACTAACCTCAGCCCCCCCATTTCTCTTCACCTATCTTCTTTAACTTCCCTCCCTTCCCTCTCCTCTCCATCTTGTTCCACCCATACCTCCCCCTCTCATCCTCCTCCTATCCTCCTCTTCCACTCCCATTCTCCACACCCTCCTCGTCTCAGATTTCCCCTTCTCCCTTTCTTACATTCTGCCCCCTCTCCCCCATTCTCCCCCTTCTTCTTGCTGACACAATTTAAAACTGAGCCTGTGACATGCTGATTCACGAGTGAGCTAATTTTAACAGTGCATGTTGCACGACCAAGTTGTGTCAACAGACATGGTTCATCTCATTGCTGTTTCATTATAACAATTTCTTCCAATGCTTCACTGGTTTTCCACTTAACACATATTGTAGTGATCACACCATCCTTTGTGATTTTAAACAAATTTATTTTCCAAGTTACAGTATTTCTCAAGTCCCTTTGATCTTGCAGCCATACGCAACCCGTATGTATAGCTACCTACTCATTTTCATATCAACATTTTTTCCTTTCACAGCTGAGCGGGTCCAGCAGATTCACTTTACTTTCCACTAGAGATTGTCCAATTTCAGGAACTTTCAGACTTATAATTGCTAGATTTGGTTTATAGAACATAGCACATAGAACAGTACAGCACAGTACAGACCCTTCAGTACATGATGTTGTGCCAACCTGTTATCCTACTAAGATCAAACTACCCTGCTTACCAACATTTTACTATCCTCCTTGTGCCTATCCAAGAGCTGCTTAAGAGTACCTAAAGTATCTGACTCCACTACCACTGCCAGTGGTGCATTCCATAGCCTACTATTCTCTGTCTGAAGAACCTACCTCTGACATCTTCCCGATACCTTCCTCCAATCCCCTTAAAATTATGCCCCCTCGCAATAGTCATTTCTGCCCTGGGAAAAAGTCTCTGACTATCTACATTATCCATGCCTCTCATCATCTGAACACAGTATTCCAAGTATGGTCTAACCAGAGGTTTATTGAGCTGCAACAGAACCTCATGGCTCGTAAACTCAATTCCCCTGCCAATGAAGGCCAACACATCATACACCCTCTTTACAACCTATCAACTTGTGCAGCAACTTTGAAGAATCTATGGACTTGACACCAAATCCCTCTGTTCCTTCACACTGCTGAGAATCCTGCCATTAACCCTGTATTCTGTATTCAAATTCAACCTTCCAAGATGAATCACTTCACACTTTTCTGGGTTGCATTCCATCCACAACTTCTCCAACCAGCTCTGCATCCTGTTAAGATCCCATTGCAAACTACAACAGCCCTCCACACTGTCCAAAACTCTACCATCCTTCATGTCATTGGCAAACTTACTAACTCACCCTTCCACTTCCTCATCCAAGTCATTTATAAAGATCACAAAGACCAGAAGTCCCAGAACAGATCCCTGTGGAACATCACTGGTCACCGAGCTCCAGGCTGAATACTTTCAATCTACTACTACACTCTGCCTTCTATTGGACAACCAGTTTTGTATCTAGACAGCCAAATTTCCCTGAATCCCGTGCTTCCTTACTTTCTGAATGAACCTATCATGTGGAACTTTATCGAATGCCTCGCTAAATCCATATATACACCACATCCACTACTCTATCTTCATCGATGTGTTTTGTCACATCCTCCAAGAATTCAATAAGACTTGTGAGGCATGATCTGCTCCTCACAAAGCCATGCTGACTACTTCTAATCAAACTGTGTTTTTCTAAATAATCATAAATACTATCTCTCAGAATCCTCTCCAATAATTTTCCCACTGAGGAAGAAAGATGCTGGTCTGCAATTTCCAACATTATCTCTATTCGCTTTCTTGCACAAGGGAATGACTTTTGCCACCCTCCAATCTTCTGGTACTACTCCAGTGGACAGTGAGGAAGCAAAGATCATTGCCAAAGGGGCAGCAATCTCTTCCCTTGCTTCCCATAGAAACCTTGGGTACATCCCATTTGACCCAGGCGACTTATCTATCCCCGTGTTTTTCACGATTTCTAGCACATCCTCCTTCCTAACATTAACCTGTTCCAGCTTATCTGCTTGAATCATGCTGGCCTCACAAGTGCCAAGGTACCTCTCACTGGTGAATACTGAAGCAAAGTATTCATGAAGGACCTCCCCTACCTCCTCTGACTCTGCACACAAGTTCCCTCCACTATCCCTGATTGGCCCTACCCTCACTCAGATAATATAGAACATAGAACATAGAACATTACAGCACAGTACAGGCCCTTCAGCCCTCGATGTTGTGCCAACCTGTCATACCGATCTCAAGCCCATCAAACCTACACTATTCCATGTATGTCCATATGCTTATCCAATGATGACTTAAATGTACCTAAAGTTGGCGAATCTACTACCGTTGCAGGCAAAGTGTTCCATTCCCTTACTACTCTCTGAATAAAGAAACTACCTCTGACATCTGTCCTATATCTTTCACACCTCAATTTCAAGCTATGCCCCCTCGTGCTCGCCGCCACCATGCTAGGAAAAAGGCTCTCCCTATCCACCCTATCTAACCCTCTGATTATTTTACATGTTTCAATTAAGTCACCTCTCAACCTTCTTCTCTCTAATGAAAACAGCCTCAAGTCCCTCAGCCTTTCCTCGTAAGACCTTCCCTCCAGACCAGGTAACATCCTAGTAAATCTCCTCTGCACCCTTTCCAAAGCTTCCACATCCTAATCCTCTTATTCCTCACATAAGTATAGAATGCCTTGGGGTTTCCCTTGACCCTCCCCGCCAACATTTTCTCATACTGCTTTCTAGCTCTCCTAAGTCCATTCTTTGCTTCCTTCCTGGCTACCTTATAGATAACTAAAGCCCTGTCCGATCCTTGCTTCCTCAACCTTAAGTAAGTTTCCTTCTTCCTCTTGGCTAGGTGTTCCATATGTCTTATCATCCAAGGTTCCGTCACCTTATCATCCTTTCCTTGCCTCAATGGGACAAACCTATCCAGCACCTGTAGCAACTGCTCCCGAAACAACTTCCACATTTCTATGGTGCAATTCCCTGAGAACACCTGATACTAATTGGTGCTCCGTAGTTCTGGCCTAACAGCATTGTAATTCCTGCTCTCCCAAATAAACACTTTCCCATACTGACTGCTCCTATCCCTCTCCATGACTATAGTGAAAGTTAGGGAGTTGCGATCGTTATCACTGAAATGCTCTCCCACCGAGAGATCTGACATTTGGCCTGGTTAATTGCCAAGCAGTAAATCCAATATGGCCTCCCTTCTAGCTGGCCTATCTACATACTGAGTCAGAAATCCTTCCTGAATATACCTTACAAAACCTGTTCCATCCAAACTATTTGCAGTTAGGAGGCTCCAGTCTATATTAGGGAAGTTGAAGTCATCCATAACAATAACCCTATTACTTCTGCACTTTTCCAAAATCTGTCTCCAAATTTGTTCCTCAATGTCTCTGTTGCTATTGGGGGTCTAAAGAAAATTCAAAATAAAGTGACTGCTCCTTTCCTGTTTATGATTTCCACCTATAATGTCTCAGTGGAGAAATCTTCCTCCACAACCTCCCTTTCTCCAGCTGTGATACCATCCCTGATAAGCAATGCCACTCCCCCGCCTCTTTTACCTCCATCCCTATCTCTTTTGCAACAGCTATACCCCTGAGCATTCAACAACAATTCCTGCCCCTGTGTTATCTAAGTCTCCATAATGACCACAACATTGTAGTTCCAAGTACTGATCATTGCTCTAAGTTCATCACCCTTATTCCTGACACTGCTTGCATTGAAGTAGACACACCTCAACCCATCGCACTGACTGCCACGTTGCCCAATCAACTGCTTATCTTTCCTCATAGACTCTCTGCTTGCTCTATCCGTCTGTACCCCGGCTACCCTATCCTCTGAGCTGTAGCTCCGGTTTCCATTCCACTGTCAAACTGGTTTAAACCCTCCCAAACAGCCCTAGCAAATCTCCCGCCCAAGATATTGGTGCTCCTCTGGTTCAGATGCAACACGTCCTTCCTGTACAAGTCTCACCTTCCCTAGAAGGTAACCCAATGATCCACAAACCTGAAGTCTTCCCTCCTACATCAGCTCTGTAGCCATATATTTAGTTACGCTCTCTCTCTGATTCTAGCTTCACTAGCCCTTGGCACAGGCAGTAATCCTGAGATTACCACTCTGCTTGTCCTAACTTTCAGCTTCCATACTAATTCCCAATAATCATTTTTCAGGTCCTCATCCCACTTTCTAGCTATGTCATTGGTCCTGATGTGTACCATGACTTCTGGCTGCTCTCCCTCCCCTTTAAAAATTCTGAAGACCCAATCCAAGACATCCCTGACCCTGGCACCCAGGAGGCAACATACCATCTGGGAGTCTCACTCGGTATCACAGAATCTCTTGTCTGTTTCCCCTACCAGTGAATCTCTTATCACTATCACTCTATTTTCCCCACTTCCCTTCTGAGCCACAGAGCTGGGCTCAGTGTCAAGGACCTGGCTGCCATGGCTTTCCCCGGTAGGCCATTCCCTCCTAAGTATCCAAAGTGGTATTCTTATTATTGAGGGGAATGGCCACAGGGGATCGCTGCACTGTCTGCCTATTCCCTTCCCCCCACCTGACAGTCACCCAGCTACCTTTGTCCTGTATCAGAGATAATGGGAACTGCAGATGCTGGAGAATTCCAAGACAACAAAATGCGAGGCTGGATGAACACAGCAGGCCAAGCAGCATCTCACAAGCACAAAAGCTGACGTTTCGGGCCTAGACCCTTCATCAGAGAGGGGGATGGGGAGAGGGAGCTGGAATAAATAGGGAGAGAGGGGGAGGCGGACCGAAGATGGAGAGTAAAGAAGATAGGTGGAGAGAGTATAGGTGGGGAGGTAGGGAGGGGATAGGTCAGTCCAGGGAAGACGGACAGGTCAAGGAGGTGGGGTCCCCCACCCACTGCATCCCAAAACCAGTCAATTTCCCCCCCACCCACTGCATCCCAAAACCAGTCAATTTTCCCCCCACCCACTGTATCCCAAAACCAGTCAATAGCAGAGGTTCACCTGCACATCTGCCAATGTGGTATACTGCATCCATTGTACCCGGTGCGGCTTCCTCTACATTGGGGAAACCAAGCGGAGGCTTGGAGACCGCTCTGCAGAACACCTCCGCTCAGTTCGCAACAAACAACTGCACCTCCCAGTCGCAAACCATTTCCACTCCCCCTCCCATTCTCTAGATGACATGTCCATCATGGGCCTCCTGCACTGCCACAATGATGCCACCCGAAGGTTGCAGGAACAGCAACTCATATTCCGCCTGGGAACCCTGCAGCCATATGGCATCAATGTGGACTTCACCAGTTTCAAAATCTCCCCTTCCCCTACTGCATCCCTAAACCAGCCCAGTTCGTCCCCTCCCTCCACTGCACCACACAACCAGCCCAGCTCTTCCCCCCTACCCACTGCATCCCAAAACCAGTCCAACCTGTCTCTGCCTCCCTAACCGGTTCTTACTCTCACCCATCCCTTCCTCCCACACCAAGCCGCGCCCCCAGCTACCTACTAACCTCATCCCACCTCCTTGACCTGTCCGTCTTCCCTGGGCTGACCTATCCCCTCCCTACCTCCCCACCTATACTCTCTCCACCTATCTTCTTTACTCTCCATCTTCAGTCCGCCTCCCCCTCTCTCCCTATTTATTCCAGCTCCCTCTCCCCATCCCCCTCTCTGATGAAGGGTCTAGGCCTGAAACGTCAGCTTTTGTGCTCCTGAGATGCTGCTTGGCCTGCTGTGTTCATCCAGCCTCGCATTTTGTTACCTTTGTCCTGTACTTTGGGTGTGACCACCTCTTTATAATTCCTCTCTATCACCCTCTCAGTCTCCCAAATGATCCAGAGTTCGTCCAGCTTCAGCTCCAGTTCCCTAACGTGGTCTGTGAGGAGCTGCGGTTGGGTGCACTTCTCGCAGATGAAGTCAGAAGGGATACCAGTAGTGACCCTTACCTCCCACATCCTACAAGATGAGCAGACAACTTATATAAAGGAGTTTCCAAATACCTTTACAATATTCCTCCTTTCCACTTTGTAAATCAGCAGGTCTTCAACAGTGTTAACATAATTTTATAGCCTACCATGCTTTCTATCCATTGAATTGACATTGTGTTATGTGTTAGCTTCTATAAAATACCTCCATCTCCGACTTACAGTAACTAAGTTGTCCTGTTTCAGACGAATGGCGAATATTGGAGAGAAGGGTGCCAAGAATAGAGTGTCAGTTGGGTATGGTGCCAGCTGGACTGGCCAACCATTTTGACTTGTTCTGCAAACCGCAGGTTGACAGGCCCATGCCAATTAATTCTCATGACACCCTTTAGCAGTCAATACTTGGCTACTTAGGGGCCTCAATTGATAACAGAATTTAAAACTGGTGGCGGAGGTAAGGCAATGGGTTCAGGTTTGTTCCCTGACTTTGTTTAATTTTTCCCTGCTGCCACGCTCACCACCATGGACAGTAGAAGATCCCATGTACGTAAATTTGGTTACCAATTGACAGAAGGTCTCAAAGCGGCTGTTAGGACCTGAAAATTGCAGAATATGGCTGCTGACTGCTGTACAAAAACAGGGCCTGGTTTGTCTATGCTGGGGAAGTACTGTTGGAATGATGGTACAGATCTACATTTCTGAAGGAGTTCTGAGTGGAATCTTCTTTCAGAAATCTGGAGCACACTCCTTTTACAATGATGGAAGGCTGGGTCACGTATTGGAAAATCCAGAACATTGTGTCTGTAAAAGCAGGTCAGAGACTGGGAATTCTGCAGTGACCGATGTCACTCCGCCCACCGCCGACACCACACTGCAGGTCCAGAGGAGAAAGTAGCACCCAGCTCTGCCGGGTCTTCACCATCCCCCCCCCCCCGCCGCCTCAGACCTCCCCATGACTGAGGACGAATGGTCAGTCCTGAGTAAAGGGCTCACCTTTGTCCCCCTCCACCCACACATCAACGAATACCAGTCACACTTGGACATCGAACAGTTTTTCCACCGCCTCGGCCTCCGTGCTTACTTCTTTAACCGTGAGCCTAACCCTCCATCTACTGACCCCTTCTCCCACCTCCAACACACCCCCACCTTCCTGGACAGCACCCCAAGGCCTCTTACCCTCCCTCAACCTTTTCATCTCCAACTGCCGTCAAACATCAATCACCTCAACCTTTCCAACCCTCTCACCCGCTCCAAACTCTCCACCCCCCCTCACCCACCTCAACCTCTCTACCCCTCTCACCCACTCCAAACTCTCCACCCCCCTACACCCACTCCAACCACTCCACCCCTCTCACCAACTCCAAACTCTCCATCCCTCTCACCCACTCCAACCACGCCACCCCCCTCACCCACTCCAAATTCTCCACCCCCCTCACCCACTCCAACTGCTCCACCCCCCTCACCCACACCAACCACACCACCATCCTCACCCACTCCAACCACACCACCCCCCGCACCCACTCCAAACTCTCCATCTCTCTCACCCACTCCAAACTGTCCACACCCTCATCCACTCCAAACTCTCCACCCCCTCACCCACTCCAAACTCTCCATCTCTCTCACCCACTCCAAACTCTCCATCCCCTCACTCAGTCCAACATCTCCACCCCTCTCACCCACTCCAAACTCTCCATCCACTCACTCACTCCAACCCTCCCACTGCCTAACTCACTCCAAACTCTTCTCCACAGAACGTACAGCCCTCCGCTCACTTGGCACCAATCCCAACCTCACCATAAAACCCATGGACAAGGGAAGCGCAGTTGTAGTATGGCGCACTGACCTCTGCATTGCCGTGGCCAGATGCCAGCTCTCTGAGACCTCCCCCTCACGCCCTCTTGATCATGGCCCCACCCCCTGACCACCAAAACATCATCTCCCAAACCATCCACAACCTCATCACTTTAGATGACCTCCCAGCCACAGCCTCCAAACTCATCATTTCCCAACCCTGCACCGCCAGCTTCTATCTCCTTCCCAAAATCCACAAACCTGACTGCCCTGGTCGACCCATTGTCTCTGCCTGCTCGTGCCCCACCAAACCTATCTCTATTTATCTAATCTCCATTTTCTCCCCCTTGGTCCAGCAAACCTACACCTATATCCATGACACCACCCATGCCCTCCACCTCCTCCAAAACTTCCGATTCCCTGGTCCCTAACACCATCTTTATCATGGACAACCAGTACCTACACACCTGCATTCCCCATGCAGATGGCCTAGAGGCCCTCTACTTCTTCCTGTCCCACAGGCCCGATCAGTCCCTCTCCACTGACACCCTTATATGTTTAGCTGAACTTGTCCACACCCTTAACAACTTCTCTTTCAATCCCTCCCACTTCCAACTGATAAAGGGAGTGGCCATGGGTACCCACATGGGCACAAGCAATGCCTGCCTCTTTGTAGGTTACATGGAACATTCCCTCTTCTATAGTTACACTGACCCTAAACCCCACCTCTTCATCCATTACGTCAATGACTGTTTTGGCGCTGCCTTGGGCTCCCATGAGGAGCTCGAACACTTCACCAACACCTTCCACGCCAACCTTACATTCACCTGGACCATCTCTGACACCTCTCTCCCCTTTCTTGACCTCTCTGTCTCCATCTCTGGCAACCACCTGGAAACCGATACTCCCTTCCAGCCCCACCATACTCAGCACTTTCCCCTGCAACCGCAGGAAGTGCTACACCTGCCCGCACACCTCCTCCCTCACTTCCATCCCAGGCCCCAAGAAGACCTTCCACATCTAGCAGATGTTCACCTGCACATATGCTAATGTGTTATATGGTATCCGCTGTTCCAGATGTGGCATCCTCTACATCAGGGAAACTAAGCGGAGTCTTAGAGACTGCTTTGCGGAACACCTACCCTTGGTTCACAACAAACAACTGCACCCCTCAGTAGCACACCATTTTAACTCCCCTTCCCATTCCTCAGACGACATGTCAATCCTGGGCCTCCTGCAGTGCCACAACGATGCCAATGAAGGTTACAGGTGCAGGACCTCATATTTTGCTTGGGAATCCTGCACCACAATGCTATCAATGTGGACTTCACAAGCTTCAAAATCTCCCCTCCCCTCACCGCATCCCAAGCCAGCCCAGCTTGTCCCCACCTCCCTAACCTGTCCTTCCTCCTACCTACCCCCTCCTCCCACATCAAGCCCCACCCCGTCTCCTACCTACTAGCCTCATCCCGCCCCCTTGACCTGTCCGTCCTCCCTGAACTGACCTATCACCTCCCTAACTCCCCTCCTACATTCACCTTTCCTGGCTCCATCCCTGCCTCTTTGACCTGTCTATCTCCTCTCCACCTATCTTCTCCTTTATCCAGCTTGAATCCGCTTCCCACTCTCTCCTTATTTATTTCAGAATCCCTTTTCCCTCTCCCATTTCTGAAGAAAGATCTAGGCCCGAAATGTCACCTTTCCTGCTCCTCTGATGCTGCTTGGCCTGCTGTGTTCATCCAGCTCTACACCTTGTTATACCAAATCACCTGTTGCCTTACCAGGGCCTATCTAGCACTAATATATAGTACAAGTCAGGACTGGATGGGATAATCTCTAATTCGTGGAATATGTAGTTCCAGCAACACTCAAGAAGATTAACACCATCTGGGAAACGAAAAAAAAAGCCTGCTTGACTGGCACCCATCCAATGCACCTTGGCAGCAGTGTACTCCACCTACAGGAAGCACTGCAGTAACTCAGCAAGGTTAAGGGTCCATATGCTTACCTGGCCATTGTGCTGCTCTCTTATTGGAGAGAGACAACTGGTCATTTAATCCGAGGGAAATCACTCTTCAAGCAAATTGAGAGGCTGAGAAGATACATTCTAAATGATAACATCAGCTGATGCAGGAATTGAACCCACACTGTTGGCATCACTGTGCATCACAAAAACCATTATCCAGCCAACTGGGCTAACTGACCCTCTACCAGAGATGCAGCAAGGTTCCTCCAATAGCGCCAACCAAACCTGTTGTCTGTACCACTTAGGACAAGGAGAACTGAAGCATGGGAAAACCATAATCTACAAGTTCCTCTATGTGCCACACATCATCCTGGCTTGGAACTGTATCAGTATTCCTTCACTGGTGGCAGGTCAATATTTTGGAACGCCTTTCCTAACCATACTCTGCATGTCTCTACACCCCAAGGGCTGCAGCAAATCAAGAAGGCAGTGGCCTGACACCTTCTCCAGGGGAATTAGGAATGTGTAATAAATGTTCGTCTACTCAGAAACATTAAAATCATGAACAAATGGGGGAAAAGGTATACATATCAGAAATAGAAATGTGTTTCCAAAAGTGCATGCCATGAAAAATGTGAAATACGTCTTTGCACATTAACAACAGATTAAAAGGCTCATAGGCTGATCAACGAAACGGTGAGTTCTGAGGTCACTGGCCTTGCAATGTTAACTGATTTCTCTCCACAGATGCTGCCAGACTTGCTGAGCTTTTCTGGCAATTTCTATTTTTGCTTCTTATTTGCAGCATCCACAAATCTTTCGGTTTTTAAATGGCAGAATTGCCATGGTGCTGTGCCCACAGTGGAACAGATGATAAAATAGGAATGTTGCAAGGGAAGTTAATGGGACAGCTCAGAGATTAAAATTACTCAAAACAAATAGCAGATAAGTAAATAATAAGATAAAGGGATCTCTAAGGCCTGAAGATGATTAAAGAGGGAAGAAGATTGCAGCCAGGTACGTCATACTTTTCCAATATCCCCTGTAAGCATGAATAGTTTCTTCAGATTAGAAAACTGCAAAGTCACAGCACAGCTTACAAAGGGAATGAGCACAAGTAATTGTGAACCCATCATTTTGACATCAATTATAGGGAAGTGACTGGAGTCCATCATCAGTAAAAGAAGGGTGATTTCTTTGGGGGCCTCCAAAGATGGAATCAGAGTCTGAGGTGAGGCAAACTATGAAACTACCAGCACCAGGTTATGTGTTGATCTCAGTACACCGAAATCAGAACCAGCAATAATAAACAGCATGGGAGTGCATCAGATAGCAATCCCAAACTCATTCCACATCAGCCCAATTTGACCAAGTAAACACTTGTTTAAAACTTGTAGAAGTGAGAGGCTGGGAGATTTAAAGGATACACATTTTGGAAGCTGTCAAATAGAGATTATTTACAAGGCTTTACAATGTGGAGCCAATCAGGGATGCCCAGGGCATCAGAGTGGCCTCAGAAGAGGAGAGGGTCAATAGAGAAGCAAAGGGGTGTCTTTTGTGTTCCCAGGGGGCAGGGAAAGTGGGCATTCAGCATTCTGGGTTAAAATGTGGTCAACAGGCAGAGGCAATCGCTTAGTCTAGCAATCATTAGCTTAACAGCCTGAAGACCCTGGTAATGTTCTGAGTTCAAATCTCACCACAGCAAATGGTAGGATTTGATTTCAATAAAAAGCTACAATTAATGATGCCAGCAAAATTATTGTCATTAAACCCATCTGTTTCACTAATTCTCTTTGGGGAAGGAATCTGTCATCTTTACTTAATCTGGCCTACACATGTGTACAGAACCCCAGCAATCTGCTCCACTCCTAACCTTCCTCTGAAATGGCCTAGCAAACCACTCAGTTATAAAAACTGCTGGGAAGCTTCAAAACAGGAATGAAATTGGATGGACAATCTGGCATCAACTGATGCAGGAAGTTAGTCGATCCTGAAAAGTCCTCCTGACTAACATCTATGAAAAGTGAACCTTTCTCACAGACTAATCAAACCTGACAGTCAGACTCAGCATACCTTGCAAACAATGTCCCAGATACCACCACTATCATCCCTGGGTATGTCTTATTTCACCAGCAAGAGAGATCCAGCAGATGAGTAGGGCAGAGGTATACAGTTGGAAGGGATTCGGTCCAAAAGGCCTCACAATTGACTTGGGATCCCATGAAGTATCATGGTAACAGGTCAAATATAAGCAAGGAATCCTTCCTATTCCTGATCCCTCTACTGATGTGTGACACCACTTGGAGGAAAAAGCTGCAGAAAGCTCTCTGGATAAGGTACTTCAATTCATACCACCAAGATAGACGACTACTGACTACTAAGCTGGTAAAATCGTCAACAATATAGCTGCAGGATTGGATCTGCAGCTGGTGATCAGGGAACCAACAAAAGGGAAAAATCATGTCTAGCTTCATCCTCAATAATCTGCCTGATAAATGCATTTGTCCATGGCAATTTGGGTAAAACTGTCCACCACACAGTCCTTGTGGAGACGAAGTGCCATCTTTACATTGAGACTAACATACATCATGTTGTGTAGCATAATCACCGAGCTAAATGGAATAGACCTCAAACAAATCTTGTTACACAAGGCCAGGTCATAAGGCACAGAGAACCACAGAAGCAGGACTGCAATATCTTTGCCTGATATATTCTGCACTGTAGCATTACTATGACATTGTTAAATGGAGAGTGGGGGAGGGCATTCTAGGAGCACCTTGTTTACCTAAAAATGAGGTGTCAACCTGGTGAAGCTACCCAAGCAGGAGTAGCTGTGTCCCAAACAGCGTAAGCAGCAAGTGGTTCCACAAAACAACAGATCAGACCTCTGCTCTGGAGTCCTGCTACATCCAGTCATGAATGGTGCTGGAGAATTGAAGAACTCACTGGAGGTGGAGGCTACACCAATATCCCATCCTCAATGATGAGTGTACCCAGCACAGCAATGCAAGAGGTCACACCGAAGCATTTGCAACAATATTCAGTCAAGGGCACTGAGTAGATGACCTATCTTGCTTTCTTCTCAAGTGTCCCAGCATCCCCGATAACAGTCTCCAGTCAATTCAATTCATTCCATGTGGTATCAAGAAATGGTTGGAAACTTACATACTGCAAAGGTTATGGGTCCTGACAACATTCTGGTAACAGTGCTGGAGATTTGTTCGCCAGAATATGTCAAACCCCTAGCCAAGCTCATCCAGTGCAGCTACAACTGTGGCATCTACTCAGCAATGTGGAAAACTGCCCAAATCTGACCTAAACACAAAAAGCAGGACAAATTCAACCCAGCCAATTATTGGCCCATCAGTTTACTCTCGATCTTCAGTAAAGTGACGGAAGGTGTCATCAACAGTGCTGTCAAACAGCACCTGCTTAGCAATGACCTCTCAGTGAGGCCCAGTTTGGGCTCAGCCAGGGCCATTCAGAATGAGATGAAAGTCAATGGAAGAGATGTTAGTGGTGGTGCAGAAGGTGGAAAGATGGTGAGGCATTCCAAGTGAGAAAGAAGGAAGTGCAGAGGGTCACAAAAGGTTAGGAGGTGAGTGAGAGGCATTTACTGAGGGTACTTCAGGCAATTGTAAGAGTGTTGGGCTATTAGCCTTGGTCAGAAGTTTATGCAATGGTGCAGCTACACTGAGTGTCAGGTAGCAAAGAGAAGGTGGTAGCACTTACCTTTGGAATGCAGATGATTATTAACCTTCTTTTGATATTTTTTTCAGCTGGATTTTTCTTCTCACTGGAGAAACTCTAATGAGCTGAGTAGCTATCTTGGTCCAGGCTGGCATCATTTGGTGCCACTTACTTTGGCAGTCTGAATGTGAAAGAACAGCCTTCCGCTCCGAAGCATTCAGAACATGGGAAGTTGAGAAGAAGCTATTGTACCAGCAAGAATTCACCCAACATATCTGGTGAACAAAGACAAAGGAAAAGTTTTACATCCCATGTATTCAACCGCATCCCACCCCATTTATCGTATGTGTGTGCACGTGCATGTGTGTGTAAGGGTAGTTTGTTCTGGGTTTAGCGTTTTAATTTGTACAGTTTAGTTTATTGAGTTGTTTTTTGCAGTTGGAATCTGATTACCTGTAATGGATAGTGATTGCCGTTAAGGACAGAAACCTGGTCAGTGTTTTCTTTCAACCTGGGGCAAAAAATTAGGTAGTTTTCAGATTATGTGCATTTCCACTTAAACTTTTACATTTTGCATTAATTCCAGGAATAACGGAATTGTATTTCCAGTGCACTACATCCCTGATGTGTGTTAACAGCTACTTTTGGTCTCTGCTTCTGTCTGCTGTTCTGTAGTCTCTTAGCCAGTGTGGAGAGATAGGGAGATAGCAGTGAGTGTAAGTAATGAGAGGATGGAAGTACAACATTGATGCAGAGGTCAAGGGAAGGAGAAGTGTCCGTGGTGGATATGTGCAGGAGGCACTTTAGCAAGAGGGATGGGTGAACTAGTAAGGTTTGTTGGTCTGAGGGTGATGCACAAGACAAGGCTGGGAAAGGCAAAATAAGGTGATACGAATATGCCCCACCTTTCACCTTTTCTGGGTCCTGCCTTTCAATCTCTAACAATACTGTATCCAGAAGGGAGGCATCAGGCCCCTGCTGCTGGCTTCTTCAACAATCTCCAGCCAAATGTGTTCTCTGCAGCAGATGTAGTTTTTCCATTTATGAGAAAAGAATTGTCCTGCGGGCCTTTTCGCTTTTCAGCATAAAGACAGGGACACATTTGAAAGGCGTGATATTGCTTTTCGCCTGTTGCCAATTTATCCTCAGGTCTGCTTTGATGCTTTGGCAGCATTTAATTCAGCTGACAAGGTTCTTGCTTGCCACTCAGTTAGAGAGCTGACAATTGCGTCATGTTGCCTGTTTTAAGAAAGCCCGTGATACTAAGTGCCTCACAGTAATATAAGTGAAAAGGCAGGCCTGATCATAGGATCCCTACAATGTGGAAACATGCCATTTGTTGCATCGAGCCCACACTGACTGTCTAAATAACATCCCACCCAGACCCACACTGGTATCGCATCCTCTGTAAACCTGCATTTCCCCTGGCTGATCAACCTAAGCTGCACATCTTTGGACTGTGGGAGGAAACTAAAGCACCTAGAGGAAATCCTGCAAAGACAGGAAGAATGTGCAAACTCCACGCAGACTGTCACCTGAGGCTGGAATCGAGCCCAGGTCCTGAGTGCTGTGAGGCAGCAGTGCTAGCAGTGATGGATGAAGGTACAGTGGATTGGTTAGCACGATATAGATTAGAGTTTAGAGCAAAGTGATGGGTGGGGAGGCATCTCATAGAAACCTGTAACATTCTAACTGGATTAGATAGGGTAAACGCAGAAAGGTGACCAGGGAGCTGAGAACAAGGGGTCACTATCTAAGGATATGGTGTAAGCCATTTAAGATTGAAGAGAAAATTCCTCACCCAGGGAGTGCTGAGCCCTTGGAATTCTCTGTGTTTGAAAGCAGCGAGGCCAAAACTGAAAGTTTTGAAAGGTGAATTATGTATAGTTTTTAGGACTAAAGAGATTAAAGGGTATAGGGCAAAATTGGAAACAGGACACTGGGTTGGATGAACTGCCATGATTAGACTGAATGATGAAACAGACTCAAAGGGCTTAAATGACTTACTCATGCTCATACTTTCTCTGTTTCTAATTGGCCTGCAGCAAACCTTCCTAATCAATGTCCTCGAGGAATAGCAGAA
Source organism: Stegostoma tigrinum (assembly GCF_030684315.1). NCBI lineage: Eukaryota > Metazoa > Chordata > Chondrichthyes > Orectolobiformes > Stegostomatidae > Stegostoma > Stegostoma tigrinum. The sequence goes on from NC_081383.1 coordinate 23,705,191, forward strand.
AACCCTGCCCAAAAAAAAGCTGCTGACCAATTAGAGGCTGTAAGCTGTCCATTGCAGATAGCACTCCTCAGGTAATGGTAGCTTCAACGGCTATACACCCTGGAAGACTTGGGAAAACTGATGGACCAAGACGACAGGAGAGTAATCGTGGGATGGGGTTACAGGGGACATGGGAGGAGTTCACCAGCAAGGGCAGGAGGCAGTTCTTGACATCTGTCCTACAACCCACTTCCTCACACTAGAGCCATTAGTCAGGTACTGTGCCTTTAAAGAATGGAACCTCTTCCACCACCACCCTGCATGCCCAAGAACCTGGGACCTGTTGCTGGCTTTGGTCAGTTTTGATCTTTAAACTTCTCACATAATGATTGGTCTTCCTCCCTGCCAGCTCAATTGATTCAATGCCCACTGTTGACACTAATTCCTGACTTACAGATCTTAGTTGGTGGCAGAAGGATGTCCAGAGCCTTCTCCCAAACCAGATTTAATCAGAGCGGAAATAGGAAGGTAGTAGGGGCCATAAGGCCAGAAGACATAGGAGCAGACATAGGCCATCCAGACCATTGAGTCTGCTCTGCCATTCAGAGAGATTAAGGCTGACCTGATTAACGTCAATTCCACTTACCTGCCATTTTCCTATAAGCCTTGATTCTTTTTATGATTAAGAATCTATATATCTCAGCCTTGCGTGAGATTCAGTAAAATGTTCCACAGTTTCACAATCCTCTGGGAGAAGAAATTCCTTCTCATTTTTGACTTATGTACGACCCCTTATTCTGAAGTTATGCCCTCTGGTCCTAAAATGCCCTAGAAGTGGAAACAGCCTTTCTGCATTTACCCTGTCAAGTCCTTTGGAAGTCTTGCACATTTCAATTTAGTGTTCAGAGATAATGGGAACTTCAGATGCTGGAGAATCCAAGATAACAAAGTGTGAAGCTGGATGAATACAGCAGGCCAAGCAGCATCTCAGGAGGACAAAAGCTGACGTTTCGGGCCGAGACCCTTCATCAGAGAGGGGGATGGGGAGAGGGTTCTGAAATAAATAGGGAGAGAGGGGGAGGCGGACCGAAGATGGATATAGGAGGAGATAGGTGGAGAGGAGAGTATAGGTGGGGAGGTAGGGAGGGGATAGGTCAGTCCAGGGAGGACGGACAGGTCAAGGAGGTGGGATGAGGTTAGTAGGTAGGAAATGGAGGTGCGGCTTGAGGTCGGAGGAGGGGATAGGTGAGAGGAAGAACAGGTTAGGGAGGCGGGGACAAGCTGGGCTGGTTTAGGGATGCAGTGGGGGAGGGGGAGATTTTGAAGCTTGTGAAGTCAATTTTGTCACCTGTTATTATTCTATATTCTAACAAGTGCAGGGCCAATCTACTCAATCTCACCTCATAAGATAGTCCATCCATACTGGTTTGCAGCTTAATGAACATATTCTAGACTGTGTCGAATGCCAGTATATGTTTCCTTATATTAGGGATTAGGGATCCAAAACTGTTTGCAGTATTCAAGCTATTGTCTGAGTAATACCTTGTATAGTTTTAGCAAAACTTCTCTACTTTTATACTCCATTCCCTTTGAAGTGAAGATCAATATTCCATTTGCCTTCCCTATTATCTGTTGACCTATACCAGCTGCATTGAAATTCATGGGCAAGGATTCTCCAATTCCTGTGTTCTGTCGCTTTCTGCAGACATTGTCCACTTCAGTAATATTCAACTCTTCTACTCCTGCTAAAGTGCATTGCCTAACATTTCCCCAAAGTATTTTCCATCTTTCAAACTTTTTGTCTACTCACTTCATCCACCTGTATCCCTCTTCAGGGTCTTTATGTCATTTCCTACCTGGTTGAATGGCCCCCCTGCTTCTAATGTCATTGCACAGGAAGGCACCAAATTACAACCAAACTTCCCATTCTGACCCTTGTAATGTTACTTTAAAACATACCTGTGCTGGAATACTGGGTTCTTGCTATGTTGCCAGCTTTCCCTACTACATATGGATTGGAAAATCAAAATATAGCTCAATCTCTTCTTCAGAAACAAAAATAGAAATTGCTGGAAAACCTCAGCAGGTTAGTTCTGTGGAAGGGTCGCCAGACGTTAAATGTTATTTCTGATTTCTTCCCATAGATGCTGCCAGATTTACTGAGCTTTTCTACTGATTACTACTTTTGTTTCTGGTTTACAGAATCCACAGTTCTTTTGGTTTTTATCCAATCTCTTCTTCTTTGGTTAAAATTAATTCTTAATCTGAGAAACATTTGACATTTTTCTAGTGTATAGTTGTGATATGATTTTATGAAAATGTCACTGTTGGGATTGTCTCTTTTAGTGAAAACAAAATTCAGATGGATTCAGGTCAAGTTAAAAAATACACAGGAACTTACTGCTCCTGCTCCCAGACTGACAAAGGGTAATGGAAAATTAATGCCAGAATGTTCCTTTAAGATGCACTTTTAAAAGTGCATTTAATTTTTCACATGTAGGAATAAAATATTGCATTTTATTTCTTCTGAGTTCTTCACCTCAACAACATCACTGTGGTTTGGATCATCCAGTGCGGAAAGGTTGAGCATTCAGCAAGCCAGAGGACAAACAATAAAGAGTTGAATCTTTAAAAGAATTGGTTTAAGTGTCACTTTTGTTGAGTTTCATGGAGGTTCTTTTTCTACACAGTCTAACAAGTTTCCTTGAGCCAATTGGCTTCATTAGCCATCTGTATACCTCTAGGTCCCCTGTCAATTCTGATTCTATCCTTATTCTCTACACCCCGTGGTCAGAATCCCTCATCACTACCGCAAAATCTTAGGTCGGCTGGTGCAAACACCATTTTTAAATGCCAGCCTTGCACTCAGTCAAGCAAAACCAGAGGGATGATGCATTTACTCGTATACACGATAGGGCAGCATTCTCTTGATTAGCTTCTCAGGGAATATAGGTGGAACATTTGTACATGCCACTATACATACCTACATCTATCACAGTTTCGACAGCAAGCCACACAACTTACTTGTCTTTAGCCAAATACCAGCTTACCCTCAGTCAGGGGGTTGCATAGCAGAGTTGAAGATATGTTCATCAAGGGTAGAGTTTGTCTCCCAGCAATCATTTTTGTAAGGCATCTGGCATGTCAAAAACATCAAGAACACAAGACTCATCAAGGATATAGACATCATAGCAGTTCCCAGAATAGCCGGTGCAAACTTCCAAAACACTGTACTCATAATTACAAATGACTTGTATATTGGTGGAATGGAATTGGTATTGGCCTCTCAATATTGGTGTGCATCCTTCTTGTTGTGCCCTGCATTTGAGAAAGCCAGCTATTTTTGCAAAGGCTACTGCCTGGGCTGCAGTACTGACCTGTTCATGGCGAGAAGAGCTGGATGGTGAGATTTAGCACAAACGGTTTCTGTAGCAGCTTTAAATAATTTGTGGGTGGATTATTAAGAGAACCCACACAGGTACCCAAGTGGTTCCTTGGAAGGAGTCAAGTGCATAAATAGTTGAGTGCTGCTGTTACCTTGATCATGGTAAGGGTATGATGGCCACTGACTCCTTCATTTCACAGGTCACACTCCCGAACTGGACATCGTTGCATGGTGCGACAGTAACAATAACACCTGCTGCAGCTGGATCCATCAGTTATGTCTGCAAAAAACCTGCACGGGGAACATAAAACACTGAAGAAGTCCTTAATAAGCAGTCAGCATTCGCATTGCTCACAAATCACGGTTTATGATACTGCTCCGTAAAGCAAGACATGGCATAAGGTTGTGGCATAGAGTTATACGGCACAGAATAGGCTCTTCGGCCCATCAAGTCTGTACTGACAATAACTACCACTAAAGTGCACTAATTCAAATTTCCTGCATTTGTCCCATATCCTTGAATGGTATGACATTGCAAATGCTCATCCAAATATTTTTTAAAGGTTGTAAAGGTTCCAACCTCCACTACCTTCCCAGACAGTGCATTCCAGATTCCTTTCACCATCCAAATGAAAAATATCTTTTTCTCTCAAATCCTCTCTGAGTCCGCTGTCCCTTACCCTGAAACTAAGATTCCTCTTAGTTGTCCTCTCAACCTTATCCATACCCCTCATAATCTGATACACCTCTATCATTTTCCTCCTCAGCCTCTCCGTTCTAAAGAAACAATCCAAGCCTATCTGGTCTCTCCTTAATGTTCAATTGCACCAACCGGGCATCCTGGTGAACTTCCTCTGTACCCACACTCATGTTATCACGTCCTTCCTGTCATGAGGTGCCCAGGACCGCATAATACACCAATGTTGGCCTAACTAACTCCAATATTACATCCTTGCTCTTATACTCTATGCCATGCCTGATGAAAGCAAGTATGCCTTTTTAACTATCCTATTCACATGCTGTGTTAACTTCAAGTAACTGTGAATAATTAACTCATGATCCCTCTGTTCCTCTCAGCTATCCAGTGTCTTGCCACCCATTAAATATTCCCTCATCTTGTTTTTTACTTCCCAAGAGCATCACCTTACACATATGACCAACCTATTGAGATCATACTGTAACCTAGAACCATCGTCTTCACTATTAGCCGTCCAATAAATCTTGGCGTTGTCTGCAAAATTACTTAAAATTCCACCATATTTTCCTCTGTGTCATTTCCATATATAACAAACAATAAAATCCCAGCACTGATCCTTGTGGTATGCCGCTGGACACCAACCTCCAGTCACTCAAACAGCCTTCTCTCACTACCCTTTGTGTCCTATTACATCACCAGTTTCTGATCTATTTCACCATGTCTCCGTGAATTCTATGTGCTTTAACCTTCTCAATCAGTCTCTCATGTGGGATCTTGTCAAAAGCTTTGCTAAAAGCCATCTAAACTACATCAACTGGGCTTCCTTCATCTACACACTTGGTTACATTTTCAAAAAATTTTAACATATTTGTTCAGTATGACTTCCCTCTTACAAAGCCTTGCTGACTACCTATAATTAACCCATGGTTTTCCACGTGGATAATAACTTTCTCCTTCACCATGGAGTCATGGAATGATTCCTTGATATTGTCCCTTATTCTGATGAATGCAGCATTGGTTGTGTCACAGAGACATAAGAAGATTGTATATGTGGCATGAGCACTGAGGCCTTGTGGTGCCACATTTCCCAGAAACGCATTATCACACATAAGAGTATGTTACATTACCAAGAGTTCAGGGTGAGAGGAATAAGTTCCATGTGAGCCTGTGAACTCTTGAATTAGCTTTGTACTGTGTGGTTTTCAGGTGCCGTGTAATGTGTGGTTACTTTTGTTTCACTGAGATGACTGCCTTCAATCTGCAATGACCAAAAATAACACAGTCAAGGTTGCTGTTGATCAATATCGGAACCACACACAGCTGCACACTGTGTGAATTTCACGCGCATAATTATGTGATTGTGAATAACTTCAGCCTGTATTCTGCAAGTGCGTGAATGATATCATCACCCCTTAAAGGACCTCTCGTCCATCAGAAATGTGTGTTGAGACAGAATACGTACACTGACTTCACCCACTCCAGCCATTTTCTATTCGTAGTTTGCATTTAGGAATTGTAAGAATGTGAAAGGTAACACAGGTCACACATGGAACGACAAGTCATTGGCTCAACCTAGTAATCAAGTTTGCCATGCAAATCTCTGTGTCTCCTTTTACCTGGCACTCCCTGGACAGTCCATCGCTTGATCCCTGACATGTTCCCATACACCACCTAGAGTTCCATCTATAGCTCTTGTCCTTATCCTCTTAACCCCATCCCTACACTTTAGTCCTATCTATCATCATAACCCATACTGTTCCAGTTGAGGCCATGGTGGATGTGACTGCAAATAACCCATTCCTCCCTCCTCTGTGAATAACAGCATCCCAGACCATAGCTGTATTCTTTGTTATTCCGTTTGCCCATTCCTTCCTCTGGGCCCTAGGACTGATTTTGGTCCACCTCCCCTGAGTGACTTGGACAGACAGTCTGAACGAGGACTGACCAAACCCTGACTACTGTCTGCAGCTTTCCACCTGATGGACAATGAATCACCCAACTGCTTGCTCTGGACATGCAGGATTGACCATAGCCCCTTCCACAGACTGTAGTAAGACAAATCCCCTGACAACAAAGCAGACGACTGACTGCATCCAAGCTCCTAGACTGATAACAGATGCTGCATGTACTAAACATATTGGCTGACCATACTGGGTTTCCCTGACTGTTGGCAGACTTCATTGTTTCAAGTGGAAACAAGGAAATTTGGTTTATACAGATGCAGTATGCATGTGGCATATTCCGCTGACAAATGCTGACAGTGAATTTGAAATTGACATTGGATGGTGTTCTGCAGCAATGCATCCACCCAGTTGATTAATGACTGCTGACAACCAGGTAAGATGCCTAGCTTTATATCTGCGCTAAAAAGTAAGGCAAGAAAGAAGTACTGTGAGCCTTAATGCTGTGGCTAAAGGGACAAAGTGCCAAAAGACAAAGCAAGGCAGGGATGCTGTGAGCATTGAAGTTGGTACAAGGCAAGCTAGTGCTGAGAAAGATAAGCAGCCCTGAGGTGTTCCCTGGTCCAAACCCTGAGCTGAATGCTGAACAGAGAACATAAAAACATTGCAATGAAAAGTGCTGGTGTGCTCAAAAGTACAGCAGTGATGTACAGAAGTGTACTGTAAGTAGGTCAAGATGTGCCAGGTATCCAAATTAGAGGCCTTAGAGAGCAAATAGTGAGCAGGAATCAATATGTAACCGTTCTATTTTCATGCAGGAAATCAATGTCTGAATTCTATCTGATGAGTGGGAGAATGGGGAACTGCATATTAATAAATGAGATTAAGCAATAAAGCGGGTGAAAGTGAATGATAATCTATGCAAATAGGCCTCTTGGCACTCACTAGCAAGAATCTTGTCTCACTGTTCAACACTTGTTTGGAAAATGGGACTTTTTACTGTCAATATTGAAAAAGCCTCAGTGGGCATCTCTCTCAAATTTCCTACCTTTCTTACCATAGCCCACATTGTTTAAGGGTTGGGAAAGTTCTGTCCCAATTGTAGCTTTAAATGATGAAAAATGAGGGCAGCACAGTGGCACAGTGGTTAGCACTGCTGTCACACAGCACCAGGGACCTGGGTTCAGTTCCACCCTCAGGCGACTGCCTGTGTGGAGTTTGCACATTCGTCCTGTGTCTGTGTGGGCTTCCTCCCACAGCTCAAAGATGTGCTGGCTAGGTGGATTGGCCATGCAAAATTGCCCGTAGTGTTCAAGGAGGTGTAGATTAGGTGGGTTATCGGGGGATGGGCCTGGGTGGGATGTTCTGAGGTTTGGTGTGGACATGTTGGGCCAAAAGGCCTGTTTCCACACTGTAGGAATTCAAATTCTAAAACTGAAAAGGGCATATCCATTATTCTTCAATAAAAGTTGTGGATAGGCAATGCTCCTTGTCAAAGCATGTCTCATAAATCTAGTCTAACATTAAACTGGCTTCAATAGTTCACAACATTGTCCAGACCAGGGATATCCAAATTTTTCCAAGTCTTAATGGAATTTTAGGAAGTTTGCAGTGTCTTGAAGAATATATCATGCACTTCAAAAAACAGAAGTAGCAGACGATGATCTCTTAAGGGCAATTAAGAGGGCACACAGAATAAGAGTTCACCTCTGTCTAATTGCCAGATTTGGATGATTAATGAAGTTGTCCTTTGCCAACATCCACTGAATTTGATTCCAGCCCAAAACCTGTTAGCAAGGCAACTTTTTAAGAAGTTAAATCCTGGAAATTTTACAGAATTTTTAAAAAAAAGCAATTCACCTTCTCCAAAAGATAAATGGTAATAATGGCTAGGTTTCTTCAGTTTAGTTTGAGATATAAGTGATTGCCTTTTATTGATTCCAATGACATAGTCCCGTTTCCAAACATGAGGAATAAAATAGAGACCAGACAATGAGAATAATCACAATCCCACCACGTGCATTTGAGGAAAATTATAAAGTAGAACAAAGGTTCATGTTGTAAACTATGAGTATTTAATGATTCATAGTATTTCTAATCCACCTTCAGGGATTTTTGTATTAAAGTTGCGTAATTTTTATGCACCTAGATATTCTTTGTCTGAACAAATGAAACCAGTTTTTACCTGGTATGTACTATTTTCGAAATGCCCAGAATGATAATGATAGGGTGCATTTCATCAAATAATGTTGCACTTGTGCAAGCCAAATTTTAATTTTATGGTTTTGCTTTGAATGATTGGTCAAGTAATTACTCTGAATGTTCTATTACTGAGTAATGCAAAACAAGAAGCCTTTTATTTAATCCTGTAATCTATACCACATTCATGGACTCGTTTTCTTATGTAAAAGATTTTACTCAGATACAGTGGGTTCCCAGTCTCTTACCACATAAACTGCAACCATCCAATGCTGTTAAAGAAACTCCAGTTCTGTTGCAGCATAGTATACATAATAACTGCATAGTATACATAATAATAAAACTTACTAAGGTTCAACATCTTAGATTCACAAATACAGTTAACTATCTTTTCTGCTTTCGTTGTGTACATCAGGATCGAGGAATTAGTGCCACTTTTTCGCAGATATGAAAATCAAAATTCCTTCACCAAATGCATCTTATTCCACAGCAGTGACTTCACTCCTGGTTGATCCACACTAATTCACCCTCTAGCTGCAAATTGATTTCAAAATCTTCATTCTTGTCTTGAGATCTGCTGCCTCCTCCCTTTGCAACATTGTTGGAACTATGACTGTGTTCAACTCTACCCTCTTCTAATATTATTCTTCAATTGATACCCCTCTTCCTGTCCTACACAGCGTGTGACACAGCTAATTGTCCTCTTCTAGCATTCTAGAGATTTTTTTTAAGTTGTTTTACTTTGTTCTCTCTATCTGTCTCTTTCTCTCTCACCATCATTAAAAGTGACCTGAAATCTATACCTCAAGGATACCCACTCTATGTCTATCTAAATATTATCCAAAAGATCAGTAAACAGGGAGCGTAGATTGAAAGCAATTGCTAACAAGATTAGAGGGGATATGAGGAAGCCAGAGTATGGTAGGAGTCTGGAACCTGTGCCCTGGTGGGTGATAGAAACAGAAACTCTTAACTCATATAAAAGGCTTTTGGATATGCACTTCAGTGCAGCAACCATCAGGGCTATGGATCAGATGCAGGAAAGTGGGATTAGGCTGTGTGGCTTGTTTTCTGCTGGTGTGGACATGGAAGGTTAAGTATCCCCTCTCTTCTGATAAACATTCTGTGATTCTATGAATATCTCCTTCCCTGTTACAATCCAAAACCTCCTTTCTGCGAAGTACTCTCTTCTGTCGTAGATTTGCTATTAGTTGTTTTGATCACTCTTAAAGATTACATCCATAATCTAGCACTGAAATAACAGATATTGAAGAAGGAATTTTACCTAGTACATAGTATTTAGAATTTAATTCTGTAATATGTTTCTACAGTAATATCAAGCACTGAAGATAAACCTAAACCATTGAAATACCCATTTATTTTTGACCATTACCTTTAAAAGAATCTTCCTTATTGTTGGAACTGACGATATGCATGGTTTATTGGCAAACTACTTGCATGTGAATAATATGTCTTGAATTTCCATTTTGAACCCACCTGTGCTTCAAGGCTCAAGTCAAGGCTTGTAATTAGACACCCTATGATTGAGTGACGTGTAACATATTAAAAGATTTATATATATATACATATATAATATGCAAGTGTAACCAGCCTCATACAGTTCTTATCAAGCGTCATTGTGTCAATTTCTTGCAAGTAAAATGTTTTCCAAAACATTTTATTCACAGTCACTGTTGTGGAATGTTTTAATTTTTTGGGTCTATCTCTCAGGTAAGAATAGTCTTCATTTATTTAATGCCTACATGCTCTGTTTTTATTTCTGATTTCCAAAATCTGCAGTATTTTACTTAAATTTAAAATGCAAATTTAAGATATTTAGAATGTTGTCCTTAGAATTTGTTTCCTTTGGTGTAGCCTACACGAGAACTTTGCTTTCAAGACAAAAAATAAGAACAAAGATATTCCTGAGAAAAGACTTCAGATGCAAAGAATTAAACTTACAAAATTGCTAATTACCATGTCTTTTATATGACAAATACATGTATCAGCATCTACATTCAATAATATCATAGAAATAATTGAACAAAACAATTTAACAATGGATTTGTTGAATTTAAGGTAAAAATTCAACGTAGCTTGACATGAATTGATACAAAATGCAATGAAATTTTGGCTAATTTTATTGATTAGTAGCTGTTTAAACAGTTACTCTTTGTTACACTATTTTCTGTGTCAGTCGTACAGAAAGAGATATATCTGTTCAAGGGTATTCTTTTAAATATCGTTTACATGGGATTGTATTGAAATAAGAAATACCTTGTGCCTGTGTATATACCTAGAGGCAACTGTTTGAGTCAGGTGAAAAAAAATCATTACAGGAACATATTCACCTTGAGCTGAGATTAGTTCTTCAATTCTTATGGTCCTCTACCCCAACTATGCTTTATAGACCAATGGTAGGTTGCTGCTTCAAATGCACTAATGGGCTTGATGTCATATCATTATCTTCCAGTCCATAACTGTCTTCTTCTGTATTGTATCATCAGTGTTTGCAAGCAGAATTGTGAAGTTCTAGAGAAGACATAGTACAGCCAAGATGTCCATTGTGTAGTTCATTATCAGTATAATTTCATAAAGATGTTAGCATCAGCTGCAGCTTTGTGTCAGCAAACACATTTCCAGAGTCATAATGACTGTGGGTTTAACTTCCATTGAGAAAGTTCAGCACAAATTCCCGGCTTACAGCCTTGTTAATAACTGAGGGAGTGATGCATTACTGGAAGTTCCATCTTTCAGATGGAAAGCTAAACTGAGGCCCAATCTAATCTCTCAAGTGGATATTGATGATAACATGGCACTGTTTTAGAAATGGTCCATTATTTGAAAATACATATTCTTTGGCGATTATCAAATTAGTGTTTGTGTGATCCAGCTGTGCACAAATCAGTGTTTCCTTCATTACACATTGAGTACTCATCAAATGTATTTAATTGGTTGTCCTGAGATTGTGAAAGATACTATGAATATAAGTCTTTCATTGTCAGGCTTTATCATTGTTCATATAAAATCAGTTTTAAGGTGATGTTCTGCAATAATGCAAACTTGGAAAAGAACAAAATTTGTACATGTACATCTTTCTTTACTTTCAAATACTCCAAAATATCTCACAAGCAATAACATACTTTTTGAACAATAGTCACTCTTATATATTAAGGAAGCATGCCAAGTTAAGTAGCAATACAATGAATTTCAATTTATAATTTTGCATCTTTTCAATGAATATAATTTCTAATTTGACCCCACTCAATTAATTGCTCTAGGAACATTATAAGGACTTGCTTAGTGAACATTTTACAAATTATATGGAATATTCTTTTTCTTCTGGTTCTACTCAGATCCCCTCTGTTGGCCCTTTCTTTGGCCCTACAGCAGAATTTATCCCTGATCTCAGCCTGTACCGTAAAATCTTCTCCACACTATTTCCAGTTTTCACATATTCCTCACCATCAAATCAAGCATTCTGTATTCCTTCCTTCTCCTCAATTTCTCTCACTTCATTTCTGAGGCAGGGCTGCTGAACATCTTCTACTGTATAATTACTTATTCCTGCAGCTGCCTTGACTACACACATTTCTAAAGGACGCTATAACATTGTGTCAGTTTCTGCAGTAGACAATCATAGAAAGAATCCCTACAGTGCAGAAACAGACCATTCAGCTCATCGAGTTTACACCAACCCTCCCAACAGCATCCCACCCAGTCCCAGCCCATTACCCCATCCCTGTAACTCTGCATTTCCCAAGGCCAATCCACATAACCTGCTCATCTTTGGCCTGCGGGAGGAAATCGGAGCACCTGGAGCAAATCCACGCAGATGCAGGGAGAATGTGCAAACTCCACACAGACAGTCACCCGAGGCTGGAGTTGAATTCGGGTCACCTGACACTGTGAGGCAGCAGTGCTAAGTCCTGTGCCATTGTGTCATCGCAATTCAGTAATCAAAGGGCAGAAATTCAAGATAATTTGAAAAAAAAATAAGAAGGAAATTAGGAAAAATGTTCTTACTAAATGAGTTGCTATGACTATGAATGCATTTTTTGATGGATGTTGCATGAATTAAATAGCAACATTCAGAAGAGAATTGGTTCTATGGTGGGGAGACTCGCAGCGCTTGATTCAGCATGCCCCAGCCAAGCATGGTTTTGATGGTGTTGCTTCCTCCAACGGCGTGGAAAAAGGTTATATATCCAACAATTTATCCCACCCACAGATTTATTATGGTAGTGGGATGAGCTTGTTTTGGTTTTTATGACAGTGAGCAGTGCACCCACACCTCATGTAAAATTTGATCCATGGAGGAATTACAGCACATGAGGAGACCTTTTGATTTATTTAGTCCATGCTGATTCTTTGTAGATTGCCATGCTTCTACTGCATTGTGAGTTTATTTCTCTCAAATACCCATCCATTCTCCTTTTGAAATTATTCACCAGGGCAGCACGGTGGCACAGTGACTAGCACTTCAGACTCACAGTGCCAGGGGCCTGGGTTCAATTCCAGCCTCAGGTGACTGTGTGGAGTTTGTATGTTCTCCCCATGTCTGTGTGGGTTTCCTCCCACAGTCCAAAGATATGCAGCCTAGGTGGATCGGCCATGTCAAATTGCCCGTAGTGTTTAGGGGGATGGGTCTGGGTGGGATGCTCCAAGGGGTGGTGTGGACTTGTTGGGCCGAAGGGCCTGTTTCCACACAGTAGGGAATCTAATCTGTTTCCACCATCCACACAGGAGGTGAGTTCTAGGTGACTGACTCTTGCTGTGTATATATTATATATATCAAGTTCTTCCTCATATCCTACTGCACTTATTGACCAGAATCTTAAATTTATGTCCCTTAGTCCATATGTCATCAGTAATGAGTACATTTTGTTTTAATTTTGTTATTTAAGACCTGTTATAATCTCAAAAATTTCTATCAAATATCTTCTCAATTCCTTTGGTCCAAGGAGAACAAACCGAATTGCTCTAAATTACCTGCATCTATTACCCTTCATACAAAGGCTCTTGTGGTCCAAAGTCATGGTATTTGTCCCTGTCCCTGAGTCAGAAGATGCAGTTTTAAATCCTTACTGCTCCAGAGGTGTGTAATATCAATTTTATTATCCTGAAACATTCAGGTAAATATCCTCTGTGTAGTCGCAAGGATTCTCACATCTTTGCTAAAATGTGGTGACCAGAAGTGCTCTAGTTGTTGCCTAAGCAACATTTTAAGCAGGTTCTTTTATCTGCTTTTATGCTCAAGTGATTTATTTATAAGTCCAAGATCCGATATGCTTTGCCAACTATGGTCTGAATATGACCTTCACAGCTTCAAAGATCCAAACGTATCTTGAATAAGGAAGCCACTTTTGCCATGTTCTAATATTGTTAGCTCACTTGCAGAATTTAACTCACAAGTATTAGAAAGCCTTCTTTATTTTCATGATATTCTCAATCTCTCTCCATATCCAATGGACCCTGGCTTATCTCTCCTATCTTTCACCCCTGTTAGAATGGATCTAATCTGCAACTGAAACATCTCCTCCATAATAGTCACCTATTATTCCATTACATATTTCTCCTTGACAATCTCTGGGTCCATTTCATCCAGGTTGATTTTCTGCCATCCGGCAAAGTTATCCTCTTTCAATTTAGAAGTTATAGTCTGTACTGTTCTATGCTTTTAATTTCCAGCTTTAATCTAAGCTTAAGGTCTAATGGTTACTCTTATTGAAGTGGAATTCAGTCAGCCTCATTTCTCAGCACTTGACCTCCATTTACTACCTACTAACCTCATCCCACCTCCTTGACCTGTCCGTCCTCCCCGGACTGACCTATCCCCTCCCCACCTCCCCACTTATACTCTCCTCTCCACCTATCTTCTCTATCCATCTTCAGTCCGCCTCCCCCTCTCTGCCTGTTTATTTCAGAACCTTCTCCCCAACCCCCTCTCTGATGAAGGGTCTAGGCCCGAAACATCAGCTTTTGTGCTCCTGAGATGCTGCTTGGCATGCTGTGTTCATCCAGCTTCACACTTTGTTATCTTGGATTCTCCAGCATCTGCAGTTCCCATTATCTCTGATCACAATTTCATAGTTCTTGAATAACTGTGACATTCCATCGAGGTTTGCTTTAGCAAATATCCTTGTCAATATTGAGAAATCTTATAGAATTTCCTCAGTTGAACTTGGCTTCTCAACTCTAAGCAAATTATTTTTAAAAGGAAAATGTATGCAGTGCGATGGAGAATTGTGGGAAGTTTCACAAATTAATTGTTCTTTCAAATGTCAGACACAGGCACAATAATGCTATTATTTAGAACAATTTTAGAAGTCTTAATTTTGAACTGCCTTTGCATTCTCCCATTTACCTCAGTACTGCATAGCTTTTCCAACAGCTGGCCACAGCCTGTCATACCGATTGACCCTCCTACCTGTGGAGCCTGGTCATCATCACAAATTTGAAAAGAGGCAGAAGCTGTTTATTGGTCCAGGACCAATTAACTTCACTTTGGTGAAAATATCAAAAGTAGGTAGGTATTAGCAGGGATTAGGTCCTTCATTTGATTCCAACGTCGGGAACCATGCTTGAAAATTTAGATATATATTTCTGCTGTATGGAGGGGGCACTTGGATAAATGTAGAATACAGTTTTCAGAAATGAATATAAAATAAAGCTGCAGAAGATCTTTGAATATGATGGGACAAAACAGCAAATTAAACCTGACAAGATCAGGAAGATACTGCAGGTGAGTAGATGACCAATCCCAGCATGACAACAATGTGAAGCCTGCCAAACACGGAAAAAAAATCTTTACAAAGGAATAAGGTTTACTTTTTTAATACAATGACAGAATATTTTTAACATTTTACTAATATTGTTCCCACAGATTCCACAAGTACGAAAGTGCCAAAAAAAGGTGTAAATTCAAGAAATATCCCAAAACCACCAGAGAGATTTTCAGGAGATATTCAAATGCAAAACATCTTGGGTGTACATCCCACAAATGTTTCAGCCAAATTAACGATTGAAACATCTTTCACAGATTTACTAAAATCAGATGTGAAGGAAAATATGGCAAGACGTTTGCGAAACAATGACAGAATTTGGAAAAGAAAAGGAAGAACGACTGCATGTAAACACAAATTACATGGCAAAAACATACATTCAACTGACGATTATCCACCAAAAAAAAGTCAAAATCATTTGACTAAAAAGGCAAACTTAAAAGAGGGGGAAACTAGTTCAGTAAGTTTGTCGACGGCAAAACAAAAAGGCAAAATTCTGTCAAGTAATCCACAACCAAAAGTGACAGGATCATCCTCAACTGATGCTACAACATTAAAACTAATGGAAGCATCTTCAACAACCAATCAAACATTGAAAACCATAGATCCATCATCAGAAAATACTCCAATACCAAAAGTGCTAGAATCATTCTCATCAAGTACTCCAGACGTGAAAATGATGGAATCATCAATGGCAAATAGGCCAAGTCCAAAAATGACAGAAACAGCCTCGAAAAATATGCCAACATCAAAAACAGTGGAAACTTTCTTGACAAATACTCCAACAACGAAAATAATGGAAACGCTAACGACAAATACTCCAAAATTGAAAATGGAGGAATCATCCTCGATAAATAGCCCAACATCAAAACTGGTGGAAAAATCATCGACCCATACTCCAACACCAAAAATGATGGCATCATCCTTGAAAAATGAAGCAGCATCAAAAATAGTGGAGGCATCCTCGACATACACTCAAACACCGAAAATGGTGGAATCATTCACATTAAATACTCCAACACCGAAAATAAAGAACACATCATCAAGCAATACTCCAACATCAAAAAGAATTGAAGCAGCCACAACAAATACTCTAAGATCGAAAACAATGGAATTATTCGCAGCAAATACTCTAACAACAAACATAATAGAAACATCCTCAATGAATTCTCCAACACAGAGAGTAATAGAGTTATCTTTGACAGAAACTATAACTCCAAAATTGGCAGAAAATCCACTGAAAGATTTCCCAACAGCAAAAGGAATTGGAAATCAAAAAGAAAAAACTACTCGATGTAAAGGTGCACATGGAAAACCAAAAAAACCTACAGAGGCTACAACAGCAAGAGGGATGTTGGACAGATCTCCATCAAATTCACCAAAACCAAAATGGGCAGAACCATCCTCAGCAAATTCTCCAACATTGAACATGGTAGAAACGACCACAACGAATGCTCCAACACTGAAAATGATGGTAGCATCCACAACAAATAGTCCAACATTGAGAGAGGTTGAAACATCCTCCACAAACTCTCCCACTCCAGAAATGGTGGAAACATCCACAACAATTACTCCAAAACAAAACATCATGGAAACATCCACAATCAATACTCCAACAGCAAAAATAATGGAATCATCCTTGAAAAATCATCCGACATCAAGAGTTGTAGAATCATCCTCATCATACTCTCTAAGTCCAGAAATAGTGGAACCATTCTCAAATATTACTCCAATGTCAAAAGTGATGCAAGAAACTTCAACAAAAACCCCAACAGCAAAAATGGTGGAATCATCCTCGACAAAAACTTCAACATCAAGAGTGGTGGAAACATCCGCAACAACTACTGAAACACTGAAGACAATGGAATCATCTTCAAAAAATAATCCAACAACAAAAGCAGTGGAATCATCCTCGACAAGTATTTCAACGCTGAAAATGATGGAATCATTAACAACGAATACTCTAAGACCAAAAATGGTGGAATCATTTATGATAAATACTCCAACAATGAAAATAATGGAAACGTCATCAAGCAATACTCCAACACCAAAGATAATTGAAGCTTCCTCAACAAGTACTCTAAGACCAAAAACAATGGATTTATCCTCAACAAATACTCCAACAACGAATGTAATAGAAAAATCCTCAACTAATTCTCCAACCCAGAGATTAGTAGAATTACCTACAACAAAATCTCGAACAACAAAATTGGCAGAAAATCCATTGAAAAATTTCCCTACAACAAAAGGGATCGGAAATCAAAAAGCAAAAACTACTCGATGTAAAGGTGTACATGGAAGACCTAAAAAACCTAAACAAGCTACAACAACAAGAGGGATGTTGGACAGATCTCCATCAAATTCACCAAAACAAAAGTGGGCACAGCCATCCTCAACAAATTCTCCAACATCGAAAATGATAGAAATGACCACAACAAATGCTCCAACACTGAAAATGATGGAAACATCTGCAACAAATAGTCCAAGAGAGGTTGAGAAATCCTCATCCAACTCTCCAACTCCAGATATGGTGGGAATGTCCACAATGATTACTCCAAAACAAAACATCATGGAAACATCTGCAATAAATACTCCAACAACAAAAATAATGGAATCATCCTCGAAAAATCATCCAACATTGAGTGTTGTGGAATCATCCTCGTCATACTCTCTAACACCAGAAATAGTGGAACCATCCTCAAAAATTACTCCAATGTCAAAAGTGATGGAAGAAACTTCAACAAAAACCCCAACAGCAAAAATGGTGGAATCATCCTCAACAAGTATTTTGACGCTGAAAATGACGGAATCATCAACAACAAATACTTCAACTCCAAAAGTAATGGAAACAATCTCGACAAATACTCCAACACTGAAAATGGTGGAATCATCCACAAAAAATGCCCCAACACTGAAAATAATAGAAACATCATCAAGCAATGTCCCAACATCAAAAATAATTAAAGCATCCTCAAAAATTACCCTAAGACAAAAATCAATGGAATTATTTTCAACAAGTACTCCAACAACAAACATAATACAAAAACCAACAACTAATTCTCAAACCCAGAGAGTAATAGAGTTATCTTCAACAGAAACTATGACTCCAAAATTGGCAGAAAATCCATTGAAAAATTTCCCTACAACAAAAGGGATCGGAAGTCGACAAGCAAAAACTACTCGATGTAAAGGTGTACATGGAAGACCTAAAAAACCTAAACAGGCTACAACAACAAGACGGATGTTGGACAGATCTCCATCAAATTCACCAAAACAAAAGTGGGCACAGCCATCCTCAACAAATTCTCCAACATCAAAAATGATAGAAATGACCACAACAAATGCTCCAACACTGAAAATGATGGAAACATCCACAACAAATAGTCCAAGAGAGGTTGAGACATCCTCGTCAAACTCTCCAACTCTAGATATGGTGGGAATGTCCACAATGATTGCTCCAAAACAAAACATCATGGAAACATCTGCAATAAATACTCCAACAACAAAAATAATGGAATCATCCTCGAAAAATCATCCAACATTGAGTGTTGTGGAATCATCCTCGTCATACTCTCTAACACCAGAAATAGTGGAACCATCCTCAAAAATTACTCCAATGTCAAAAGCGATGGAAGAAACTTCAACAAAAACCCCAACAGCAAAAATGGTGGCATCATCCTCAACAAGTATTTTGACGCTGAAAATGATGGAATCATCAACGTCAAGTACTCCAACTCCAAAAGTAATGGAAACAACCTCGACAAATACTCGAACACTGAATATGGTGGAATCATCCACAAAAAATGCCCCAACACTGAAAATAATAGAAACATCATCAAGCAATGCACCAATATCAAAAATAAATGAAGCATCCTCAAAAATTACTCTAAGGTCAAAACCAATGGAATTATTTTCAACAAGTACTCCAACAACAAACATAATAGAAACATCAACAACTAATTCTCCAACCCAGAGAGTAATAGAGTTACCTTCAACACAGACTCCAACAACAAAGTTAGCAGAAAATCTACTGAAAAATTTCCCAATAACAAAAGTGATTGGAAATCAAAAAGCAAATACTACTCGATGTAAAGGTGTACATGGAAAAGCTACAAAGCCTAAAAAGACTACAACGAAAAGAGTGATGTTTTACGGAGCTCCATCAAACACACCAAAACCAAAATGGGCAGAATCATTCTCAACAAAGTCTCCAATATCGAAAATGATTGAAACGACCACAACAAATGTTCCAACACTGAAAATGATGGAAACATCCACAACAAATAATCCAACATTGAGAGAGGTGGAAACATCCTCATCAAACAGTCCAACGCCAGAAAGGGTGGAATCATCCTCAAAAATTATTCCAACATCGAAACTAATAGAAGAAACCTCGACAAAAATTCCAACATCTGAAATGGTGGAATCATCCTCCACTAATACTCCAACATCAAGAGTGATGGAAACATCTTCAACAAATTCACCAACACCAACAACAGTGGAAACATCATCGACAAAAACTCCAATACCAGACACTGTGGAATCATCCACAACAGTTATACCAACATTGAAAGTTATAGAAACATCCTCGAGAAGCGTTCCAATATCAAAAGTAATGGGAATATTCTTGACAAATATTTCAACATCAAAAATGGTGAAAACATCCTCAAAAACCACTCCAACATCAAAACAAGTGGAAACATCCTCGACAAATACATCAACTCCGGAGCTGGTGGAATTGTCCTCAACACATACTCCAAGTCCGATAATTTTGGAAACAGTCTCAACAAATAAGCCAAATCCAAAAATTCCTGAAATACCCTCAACAAATACTCCAATGTCAAAACTAATGGAAACATCCTCAATAAGTACTCCAACTGTGAAAATGGTGGAATCTTCATTGCCACATACTTCAACATTGAGACTAGCGGAAACGTCCTCAACAAATACACAAAATCTGAAAATTGTGGGAACATACCCAAAAAACACTCCAATGCCAAAAATAATGGAATCATCCTCAACAAAAATCCCAACATCAAATCTAATGAAAAAATCCTCAGCCAATACGCAAACATTAAAACGAATAGAAACATCCTTAACAAGTACTCTAACTCCCAAAATAGCGGAATATTCATCGACAAATACCCCAACATCGAAAATAATTGAAGTATCCTCAACATATACTTCAAGGCCAATAACAATGGAACCAATCCCAACAAAGACTCCAACAGCAAAGATAATAGAAGCATCCTCCCCTAATGCTGCAACCCAGAGAGTAAAAGAGTTTTCTTCGACAAAACCTCCAACAACAAAATCGGCAGAAAATCCATTGAAAAATTCTTCAACAACAAAAGGAAATGGACATGAGAAACGAAACCCTAAACCATGTAATGGTGTACATGGAAAAATGACAAAACCTACAAAAGCTACAACAACAAGAGTGACATTGGACAGATTTCCATCAAATTCACCAACTCCAGTTTGGGCAGGAGCATCCTCAACAAATACTCCAACAACAAAAATGATGGAATTGGTTTCAACAAGTATTTCAACACCAAAATTGATAGACACAGCCTTAACACATACTCCAACACCAAAATTGGTGGGATCATCCTTGACAACTACTACAACACTGAAAACAGAGGAAACATCATCAGCAAATACTGCAACAACACGACAAATGGAAGAAACATCCTCAACAAATATTCCAACACCGAAAATGGTGGATATATTCCTGACAAATACGACAACACCAAAATTGATGGAAATATCCTTCAAAAATACTCCAACATCAAAGATAATGGAAATATCCATGACAAATACTCCAGCACCAAAAATGGAGGAAACATCCTCAACAAATACTCCAACAACAATGATGTTGGAATCATTCTCAACAAATACTCCAACATCAAAATTAGTGGGTTCATCCTCAACAAATACTCCAACACGAGAAATGGAGGAAACATCTTCAACAAATATTCCAACACCAAAATTAATGAAAACATCCTCCAAAGATACTCCAACATCAAAAGTAAGGGAAGTATCCATGACAAATACACCAACACCAAAATTGATGGAAACATCCTCCAAAAATGTACCAATATTGAAAGTAATGGAAGTATCTACAACAAATACTCCAACTCTAAAGATGTTGGAAATGTCCTCATCAAATACTACAGCATCAAAATTTGTGGAATCATCCTTAACAAATACTCCAACATCAAAGATGATGGAATCATCGTCAACAAATATGCCAACACCAAAAATGATGGGATCAATCTCAACAAATGCTCCAACATCGAAACTAATGGAAATATCCTCACCAAAAACTCACACATCTAAATTGATAGAAACATCCCCAATTATTACTGTAACAACAAATGTGATGCAATCATCATCCACAAATACTCCAACACCAAAAATGGTGGAATTATCCTCGGCAAATATTGTTTCTATCACAGAGCAACCAATTGTCCCTGTTAGAAATAATGACGTTCATAGACCCAATCCACCCATGAGACCTAGTTCAACAGCTCCAAATGTGGAGGTATCGCAGAAAGCACCTTCGACTCAGATGCCGACACTTCTAACAACAGCAGAAACAGGCTTAGGTCCGTCCAGTACTTGTAAGTAAACTACATTGAAACCTATGTTGTAATGTTGGTGCAGTGATTGCCAAATCGCAATTTTACACTCAATTATTTTATTTGTTGGATGGAGGCAGTGGCCTATGGATGCTGAAGTAGAGCACTTTATCTTACAAGGCTTTAATGAAAACTTTGGACACTCCCAGGGTGGTCCAAAGTACATCAGTACTTTTTGAAGAATTAGACATTAGAAGAGCTGGAAATCAGCTAGACTTGGAATGGAGAGGTGAACAAATCAGATAAAAGCCACATTCAAGATAACAAAGTGTGAAGCTGGATGAACACAGCAGGCCAAACAGCATCTCAGGAGCACAAAAGCTGACGTTTCAGGCCTAGCCCCTTCATCAGAAAGGGGGCTAGGGAGAGGGTTCTGAAATAAATAGGGAGAGAGGGGGAGGTGGACTGAAGATGGATAGAGGAGAAGATAGGTGGAGAGGAGAGTATAGGTGAGGAGTTGGGGAGGGGATAAGTCAGTCCAGGGAGGACGGACAGGTCAAGGAGGTGGGATGAGGTTGGTAGGTGGGAAATGGAGGAGCGGCTTGAGGTGGGAGGAGGGGATAGGTGAGAGGAAGAACAGGTTAGGGAGGCGGGGATGAGCTAGGCTAGTTTTGTGATGCAGTGGGGGGAGGGGACGAGCTTTATTTAAAAGCGTGCATAATTCTGAGCAATTATAAGTTAACATGAATCATGATTAGAAGAAATTTCCAATGAACTGTACACATTCAAAATTCCTACATGAATCACACAATAGCCTTAGATAATTTGAATTGCCCAGATTTTTTTGCATCGAATCAGTGACAACAAATAAATAGGGAGAGAGGGGGAGGCGGACTGAAGATGGAAAGAGGAGAAGATAGGTGGAGAGGAGATTATTAACAGTGATCCACAGCGATAACTTTCTTTGACAGTACAATCTATTTCTATTTCCAGATCATAATGAATCACTTCTGCTGACGAATAAGTAAAGTTTCTAATTTCTTTTGCATAAAAGATAACATACTTAAGTCACATCATTCTTGTTAGATGAAGTTTTGGCAAAAGCTCTTCCTATGCCTAGTAATGTAGTTTAATGTTGATTACTAATCATGCAATTTTTAAAAAAAGTTCACTGAAATGAAAGCTTAGCTTTGTTATCAGAACAAAACTGACTGCCAAAAGAAAATCTTGTACACTGCTGAAAAAAAAGTCGCATTTTATTGAAGCTCTTTGTCTTGCTCTCATCGGGACAACTTGCAAGAAACACCAATGTAAAGGCAACATATATAATATGTAGAATGAGAGGAAGTTCCTGTTTGGTTGGCAAATGTACTTTGATAGGTAGAAGTGTTAGCATGGACAATGTAACAGTTAATGATGACAACAAATTTTCGATTAACTACCAACTTTGATAAAATTGTAAACAAGGCAGGTTGACTCTGATTGATCGAAGCATTCCTTAAGAAAGGGAACAAAGAATTATTGTCATTGACTTTGTTGGATTGAAACAAGTGTAACAAACAAGGTACAGACAATACCGAAGCAATCCAAGCTTGCAAAACTCTCGGCACAGTATTCAAATGTGGCTATGATTGCTAACCAATTTAGCATTCTCATCAGGGCTCACAGTGTGATATACTTGCATGTCTGGAATGTTTCACTTATTGAAATAAAGAGTAGACAGATAGAAAAAAAATTATAAAAACACACTGAGCCTGTTTCATCTCAACAAAATAAATGCAGCTAATCTGTGTTTCATTTCTCAGGGCACTCACCTCTCATATGTTTTCCCCACAATTTTTTTTTCAGAATTGTCCCAATGAGTGGAGACAAAATGCTTTGAAAAAATATTTCTTCTTTCAGTCATAAAAGAGAGCCTCCAATCACGTAATCCCTCCAGATTGATAGTTGTTGCTTAGATGAGGAAGCAGCGTATTGAATACAAATCAGACATTGGGATTGAGTTGCTTTGGAATTTTTCCCCATTGTTGGATCAGCTGTGTTTTAAGTCAGGAGTGGAAAAGAGACCTTCCCATACATGCTTATTTGTGCATTTTGTGCACTGAGCTGTTTTTCTCTCATTCTCCAGCTATGAGGCCACTTGTGACTCCAGTGCAGACTTCAACAGAAGAACCAAAACTTGCTGAATACAATCTGACATTTATTTTAAGCAGTCCAGCATTCCAGGAAATTCAGTCAAGCACTTCTAACCAGGCAAACCTTTTGGCAAATGAGGTGAAACAATTGCACAAATATACTTGATGGGGACATGGAAGGGTATAATTTATTTTTTCTCTATCTAAATCAATGTTTATTCTTTCCCAATAGCTCAACAATCTGTTTACGAACAGCAGCATAAATGCTACATTCTCAGGTTGCACAGTTAACACATTAAGGTAAAAAAACTGTTCATATTAAATATTCAAAAGTAAATCCTATGGAGTTGTATTATATTGTCAGATTATTGCATTGAATGTAAACTTTGCAGCTATCCAGAATGGTCGAGAAAAATCTCCTAAAAATATTTTTGTTAGGAATTCCAGTACGTAATAGATCTCTTGAATTTACATGTTAGTGACATAATTATTCATTGTGAGAAATAGGCTGTTGCCTCAAATAATAGAAATTAATATTCCATTTTAGAGTTTTCACAGTGTTGTGATTGGTGACATTAGCAAAGTGGGAGCAATTTGTTCTTTCAAAGCTGATTTTACGGTTCAGCAAGTTGATAAAGCAATTGGGTACATATCTTTGAAAACAAAATAAATGGCAACATGGCCATTGATACAAAAACATTATAAATGTCCTTCCAGTTGAGTATGATTTCTGGAATATTGCATTGAATACAAAATCCTCAGGTATGCAGAATGTGCAAGTTATGAACCAAGGTCTGGTGTGCAGAGTAACCTTAATTTCACTGAACATTGACAGCTGTCAAATAATTCACCTTTTAAAATTGTCCACCACTGATGCCATCATTCATGTCTTGATGGTTAAGAGAACTATAATGTGCCTAAGTACCTACCTGAAATACTAATCTTCTTCTCATGTTTTGCAACAGAGTAAATTGTGACAGGAGCAGAGTGACATCAATATGTTCCTTCAAACATGATTCCAGCAAGCTAAAGATTGACACAATACTTATCTATCATTTGTTTGAAATCAAGACCAAAGACATTTCTTATTTGGGGTCATATGCTTTGGACAATGATAGCCTCTATGTAAATGGTACATACCAATTAATTATTTTTCTTTATGACATGGTACATGTGCTGTTTTAGGTAGGAGACAGATGCAGTTGTAATGCAGAACACAAATCACTAGTTGCAACAAAGCAAATCAGTTGCTCAATGGTTAATTGGCCAGAGTGACTGAATTCATGATAGCTAATGCAATATTTTGCTGATAAATGACTTCCTGGAAAATATGCATATTACTACAATCTTCTCTAAGCAAAAAATTGCATTTGTACAAATTGTGTAATTGAGTAAACAATTTATGAATTGTTAATAATGCAAGTAATGACAGCAACAGAAAGATATTTTTTGTGGACAAAACCATTTGTTGAAATCTAGGAACATGCAGAATTGTATAGCTGAGTTTAGAAATTAGATGAGCTATTTCAAAAGAGGGTCAAACCACATACTCCATTTATCTCTAACAACAAAGCAAGAAAAAAAGACATGGATGTGATAAGAAACAGGAGTAGGCCATTCAGCATCTTGACCCTGCTCCACCATTCAATAGGATTTTGGTTGATCAACAATCCTCACATCTACTTCTCCTCACTTTCCCAGCAACCCTTCATTCCCGGCCTGACAAATACTCTATCTTTCTCAGCGTTACATTTACGCAAAGACCCTGCTCCATATCTCTCTATGGCAAGGAGTTCCAAAGACTCAAATTTCTCTGAAAAAAGAAATTCCTCCTCATTTCAACCTTAAATTGATATCCCTTTAATTCTGAAACTACGCTTTCTGGTCCTAGACTCTCATGTGAGAGGTAACATGCTCTCAGATATTACCCTGTCAAGCCCCTGAAGATATCCAATATGATTCAATGAGAAGTCCTTTCATTCTTTTAAACTCCATTGAAAGAGTGTCAACCTGTTTAATCTTTGCTCATTAGTCAATCCCTCCATACTGGGGAAACATTTAGACACGTATTCCCCACCCCTCCCTTGTCCGCCTTCCACAGAGACCATTCCCTCTGGGACATCCTGGTCCATACTTCCTTCACCCCCAACATACCCCCAACCACCCCTCCACCCTGCCCCCCTGCACCACCCCCAACTCCCCCCCAACAGCCCTACAGCACCTTCCCCTGTAACAGGCGAAGATGCAACACCTGCCCATTTACCTCCTCCCTCCCCAGAATCCAAGGGCCCAAACATACCTTTCAGGTGGAGCAACTGCACTTCCAATAATCTAGTCTACTGCTCTCGCTGTTCACACTGTGGTCCCTACACTGGGGAATCAAAGCGTAGACTTGGCGACCACTTTGCAGAACATCTACGCTCTGCTCGCAAAAAAGACCCTAAACTACCTGTTGCCTGCCACTTCAATGCACCACCCTGCTCCCTGGCCAACATCTCTGTCTCTGGCTTGCTACAGTGTTCCAGTGAATCCCAATGCAAGCTGGAGAAACAACACCTCATTTTCCGCTTGGGGGCCCTACTGCCCTCCGGACTCAGTGTTGAGTTCAATAATGTCAGGGCCTAAGCTCTCCCATGTCCCAGCCCCCCCCCACCCCACACACCAGGCCTTGTTACCACATAGCCTGCCATTACACGCCCCCTCCCCTAACCCTCCCAGTCTGATCGTTAGCAATTCCTTTGTCTGTCTGACTGTCTTTCCCTTTAGGATCTATCCTTTCATTTACTCCCTATCCCATTCACCTCCCTATTTTCTGCAAATAAACTGACGTTTTCCCAGCCATCATTAGTTCTGAGGAAGCGGCACTGGACCCAAAACGTTAACTCTGTTTTCTCCTTCACAGGTGCTGCCAGGTCTGCTGAGCTTTTCCAGCAACTTTGCTTTTTCCTCCATACTGGAGATCTTCCCAGTGAACCTTCTCTGATCTGCCTCCAATGAAATGTTATCTTTCTTAAATAATGGGAGCAGACTGCTCACATTTAGTGGGGACGGGAATATGTGTCTAAATGTCTAAATCTCCGGATGTGGCCTCACCAGAACCTTGTATAGTTGCGGTAAGATTTCCCTCCTCCTGTTCTCCAACCCTCTTGAAGTGAGGACCAACATTCCATTAGCCTTCCTGATTACCTGTTGCACCTGTGCGTTAGCTTTTTTATGCACATGTATCCTAAATACCTTTGTGTTGCAGTTTTCTGCAGAATTTCTCCATTTAAATAAAATTGTATTCTTTCGTACTACCTTCCAAAAGGAGCAACATTGCATTTGCACATATTTTACTCTATTTGCCAACTTTTTGCTCACTGAATAACCTGATCAATATCTCTCTGATATTGCTCAACTGATTGAGAGGCTGAGCACAATATAGACAGTGTGATTTTTGTGCTGATGTAGAACATTGTGGGAAATATGTATTTTCCCATGATCACATTCACACAGACTATGTAGTTGATCCAATGAACTATCAATATGTTTATATAGCAACATATTAAAAGAAATCAAAATACATTTTTAATAGTTTAATCTGTCTGCTGCAAGGTGGCAATGTCCCAGAATGGATGATCAACACAAGGAATTTGAAAAACTAATTCAAAAGAGGGATTTACCAGTTAGCCTATTTGTCTCTACCCACAAAACATGAAAGGCATTAAAAAGACATATTGGTGATAAATGTACTAAATTTTCAGTCCACACTTGTTCAGCCAAAAGCTCTATATTGACCTCCCAGCCACTAAATTAACTGAAGAATTTTCCAAAATGACCTCAGTCCTAATTTGTGTAGAAATTTAAAAAATAAATGTGCAACACTTGCTTCTCAAAGTCATTGTATAGAAAAATGCACTTTACTGGAAAGTTCTCACAGAAAGCATTACACATCAATGTTTACATTCCAAACAAAGGATAATCAAATGGTTGGTTAATTTGATTATTTGGTCATAATAATCTATTTACATTTAAATGTTCTCCTACCATTGATGAACAAAAACATATATAAATATTTCACAAAATCATCAACGGATGTTATTGACATCTTGACAGCTCTCAAATCAAACATAATGCTGTCTCTAAGTGATTTGACATTCAGTAGATTGGTTGCTATTAATACGTTACTTCAATTGTTATGTATTTAATTAGAGAGATTTATTGTGATAACCTGTGTGACAAGTTGCTATTTTTGGTTTCTAGGTTACCATGAATCACCTCATGTAACTGGTGAGTATAGACACTATTCAATTTGCTTTAAAAATTTTCTACTTGGGCAAATTTATTGTGGATTGATGAG
The DNA here is from genome assembly GCF_030684315.1 of Stegostoma tigrinum. Lineage (NCBI taxonomy): Eukaryota > Metazoa > Chordata > Chondrichthyes > Orectolobiformes > Stegostomatidae > Stegostoma > Stegostoma tigrinum. The sequence continues at coordinate 23,733,195 of NC_081383.1, forward strand.
AACTTGATAAAGATTTCACTATGATCTAATGAATGTTTCACTAATAACTTCAGTAGATTTTCTGACTCATAATATTGATGAATAAATACATAAGAAAATCAATTTCTAATTCTTAAAAGAACTGTATTGAAATTGTGAAAAATCTGAGCTACAGCCCGTTCCTTTCACTATACCATATTAAGAATACATGAACTATTACTATGCATTAGTCCACAGAAGTAGATTGAATGATAATTAATTGTTGCAATCAATTTGCATTGGGGCCTCCTTAAGCAGTAGGATATTTCTCTTTCCATGACATGGCATGGAATAAACTTAATTTCTCTTTCTCTGCAGCTGCAATGCCATTTGAAATTTCAACACAGACTCCAACAGAGGAACCAAATCCTATTGACTTCAATATGACATTTATCATCAGTAGACCAGCATTTCAAGATATTGAATCAAAATCTTCTAATCAGACAAGCGTAATTGCCAATGAGGTAAGATAATATACAATATATCTAGTTTCTGGGGAAAATTAGCTTGCTTTGTGTCTTTTGTTTCTCCGTCTAAAACAATGCTTGTTATTTCCCTGTAGCTCAGTGACCTATTTAAGAACAGCAGAGTAAATGCAACATTCTCAAGCTGCTTAGTTCAATCTTTCAGGTAAGGACATTTATCATTCCTCTTAAATACCTACAGCATTATTCAATTTGTGCCATGCTTTCAGAATATTGAATTTAATGCAAAATTTGCAAAAGTCCAGAATGAACAGGAGCCTTTATTCTAAAGAAATGATGTGCATAGAATTGTTCATTCCACGAAATACTGTTTTGTCAAGAAATTATTCATCTCTTAAATTTGTCCATTGATGATATCATTCTTCTTTGTGATCATGATAAATATATTGGATCAAAGTATCCACTTTAAATATTAAAATTCTTTTGATGTTTTTCAGCATGGTAAATGGTGACAGGAGCAGAGTGACGGCAACATGTTCCTTCAAAAATGCTTCTACCCTTCAGGAGATTGACAGAGTGTTTCTGTATCATGTGTTTGAGAACAAGACGAAAGGTGTTTCTAACTTGGGGCCATACACATTGGATAATGACGGCCTTTATATAAATGGTACCTGTCCAGTTATTATTCAGTTTAGTTGCAGAACTAATGCTTTGTTTTGGGCAGTAGATTGACAAAGTTGACGGGAACAAGTGGAATGGTGTCATACATGTACTCAACTGTAGTACAACACTGTGTAGACTCATTGATGGACAATGCAATTTTTTTTACTTTAAATGAATCTCAAGGGAAATAGGTATATTCCATCAATAATTTTCTGCGCAACAAATTACTTATGTATAGATGAGATTGTTGATCCAATAATCTACAAATTATATTAATAATGTGGCATTATGACACCAGCAAACAGATATTTTTAGATAATTAAACTATCTGCTGCAGGTAAGAAGGATTCAGAAAAACCAAATTTTTAAATTTTTGAACTCTTATCAAAAGAAGGCCAGCAATCAATTTATTTTATTTTCTGCTTAAAACAAACAATAGACAAAATGACATCCATGACAGGTAAATTAAATGCTCAGTCAGTTCTTATGCAATGGTGGAGCTACCTATTGACTTTTCTACCAACAAAGTAGGCGAAGAGTTTTGTCTGATGGACTCAGTCCTCAATATAGTTTTGAAATGTCTATAATATTTGCAGTAATAATTGGTCAAAGATATTATTTGGACAATGCAATCTTCAGAAAAGAGGTAGCAGGAGGCATCACAAATTAATTATAAACAATATTCGAATCAAAAGATAGACTCATTTCACTGCTTCACATATTTACATTTAAAAGTGTTCTCAAGATTGAACAAATATTAGGTTCCTTACAAATGTCGAAAATGCCTATCCAGATGTAAGTGCCATTTAAGAAATCAACCACAACACTGTTCTTGGAGACTTGGTATTGGCAAAATTGCTATTCATGTCTTCCCTACAATTTAGCAAATTTAATTATTGAGATCATTTGTGATAACCTTGTGTAACAACAAACCTTTTTGTATTATAGATTACCATGAGAAACCTCAAGTAACCAGTGAGTATTCAATCTTTTCAATTTGTCGGGGGAAATATTTTTGCTCATTTAATTATTTTTGAACTTATGATAAATGTGTGTTACGATAGTTTGAACATTTCATGAGCAGCTTTATAAGGACATAAGAACTAGAAGCAGGAGTAGGCTATCTGGCCCCTCGAACCTGCCCCGCCATTTAATAAGATCATGGCTGATCTTTGATCACCAGCTCCACTTTTCCGCCATAACCCTTAATTCATTTACTGGTCAAAAATGTATCTAGTCTTGCCTTAAACACATTCAGTGAGGTAACTTCAACCGCTTCACTGGGCAGGGAATTCCACAGATTCACAACCCTTTCGGTGAAGAAGTTCCTCCTGACCTCAGTCCTACATCTGCTTCCTTTTATTTTGTGGTGATGTCCCCTAGTTCTAGTTTCACCTGCTAATGGAAACAACCTCCCTGCCTTCAATTTATCTGTTTCTTTCATAATCTGATATGTTTCTATCAGATCTCGCTTCATTCTTCTGAATTCCAATGAGTATAAGCCCAGAATATTCGGTCTCTCCAGATAATCCAACCCTCTTAACTCTGGAATCAACCAAGTAAATCTCCTCTGCAACCCCTCCAGTGCTAGTATATCTCCTCTCAAGTAAGGAGACCAAAACTGCACACAATACTCCAGGTGTGGCCTCACCAGGACCCCTGTACAGCTGCGGCATGGCCTCCTTGTTTTTAAACTCCATCCCTTGAACAATGGCAGACAAAAATTCCATTTGCCTTTTTAATCACCTGCTGCACCTGCAATCCCACCTTCAGCGATTCATGCACAAGGACACGCAAGTCCTTCTGCACATTAGCGTGCTGCAATTTTTTACCATTTAAAACATAATCTATTTTGCTGTTATTCCTACCAAAATGGATGACCTCAGACTTATCAACATTGTACTCCATCTGTGAGGCCTTTGCTCACCCATTTAGACTATCTATTTCCCTTTTCAGACTTTCAGTGTCTTTTGCACACTTTGCTCTACCACTCATCTTAGTGTCATCTGCAAATTTTGACATACCACGCTTAGCCCCCAACTTCTAATCATCGATGTAAATTGTAAACAATTGAGTTCCCAACACGGAGCCCTGAGGCACACCACTAGCCACTGACCGCCAACTAGAAAAACACCCATTTACCAATCCTCTATCCATGCCAGTACATTACCTGTAATACCATGCAACTTTATCTTATGTAGCAGCCTTTGGTGTGGCACCTTGTCAAATGCCTTCTGGAAATCCAGATACACCACATCCACAGGTTCCCTGCTGTCCACCGTGCAAGTAATGTCCTCGAAGAACTCCACCAAATTAGTTAAACATGGCCTAGCCTTCATGAACCCATGCTGGCTGATCCCAATCGGACAATTTTTATCCAGATATCTTGCTATTTCTTCCTTAATGACAGATTCAAGCATTTTCCCCACTACCGAAGTTAAGCTAACTGCCCTATAGTTACCTGCTTTTTATCTACTTCCTTTTTTAAACAGTGGCGGCACATTGGCTGTTTTCCGATCTGCGGGAACCACCCCAGAGTCCAATGAATTTTGGTACTGCATGTGCAATTTCCCCCATCACCTCTTTTAGGATCCTGGGATACATTTCATCAGGGCCAGGAGACTTGTCTACCTTTAGCCCCATTAGCTTGCCCAGCACTGCCTTCTTAGTGATAATGATAGCTTCTAAGTCCTCATGCTATAACCTTCTTGCTATTAGTTTTCGGCATGTTATTTGTATCTTCCACTGTGAAGACCAACATGAAATAAATGTTTATTGCCTCAACTATTTCCTCATTCCCAGTTATTAAAATGGCCTTCTCATCCTACAAAGGACCAATGTTTACCTTTGCCACTCTTTTACGATTTACATACTTATAGAAACTTTTGTTGCCTGTTTTTATATTCTGAGCTAGTTTACCCTCATAATCTATCTTACTTTTCTTTATAATTATTTTTGTGGCTTTCTGTTAGCCTTTAAAGATTTCCCAGTCTACTTGTTTCCCACTACTCTTTGCATTTTTGTACGTGTGTTTTTTCAATCTGATACTTTCCTTTATTCCCTTACACATCCATGGCTGGCTGTCTATTTTCCTACAGTTCTTCCTTATCACAGGAATATATTTCTGCTGAGCACTGTGAGAAATTGTTTTGAAAGTCCTCCACTGTTTCTCAATTGACCCACTATAAAGTTTGTGCTCCCATTATACCTCAGCTAACTTGTTCCTCATTCCTTTATAGTCTCCTTTGTTTAAGCACAGGACATAGGTACTGGATTTAAACTTCTCACACTCCATCTGTATTTTAAATTCGACCATACTATGATCGCTCCTTCCGAAAGGATCCCTAACTGTGAGATCATTAATTATTCCTGTCTCATTACACAGGATTAGATCTAGGATAGCTTTCTCCCTCGTAGGTTCTATTACACATTGCTCAAGGAAATTAGTGCAGATGCATTCTATGAACTACCTATCAGTGACTTCTTCTCCTTGCTATTCCTAATTTGCACCCAAATGGATTCAACCTTTTGTTCAGTAGAACCTATATCATCTCCCACGACCGCCCTGATACCATCCTTAAAATTCAGAGCAACACCACCTCCCTCACCATCCTGCCTGTCCTTCCAAACAGTTTGATACCCCTGGATATTTAACTCCTAGAGATGACCATTCTATAACCATGTCTCTGTAATGGCCAATAAATCATACCCATTTGCCATGACTTTCACTGTCAACTCATCCACCTTGTTTTGAATGCTCCGAGCATTCAGATAAAGTGCCCTTATGCCAGTTTTTGCACCTTCCTTTTGGTTCCTATTACCTCCATTACTAACAGCTCTTGAGTTCTCCTTCCCTTTACCTTTTTTCCTAAATTTCAATGGAATTAAAGCTTCCTCGTCACCTGCTAACCTGCTGCTTTGCCTTCCATTAATTGTTATTCTCCCTCTGCACTGACTTCTCCCTTCCCCCCTACTTACTGGTTTAAAGTCCCATTAATTACCCTATCTACCCTTTCTGCCAGAACACTGGACCTGGCTCTGATCAGGTGGAGTCCATCCCAGCGGTATAGATCCCTCCTGTCTCAGAACTGATATCATTGCCCCATGAAAAGGAAACCCTCTTTCCCACACCACTCTTTTAGCCACTTGTTTACTTCCCTGATCCTCGCCTCCCTATGCCAATTTGTACATGGCTCGGGCAGCAATCCAGAGATTATGGCCCTTGAAGACCTGTTTTTGAATTTTGTTCCTAGCTTTTCATAATCCCGAATCAGGTCGTTTTTGCTATTCCTGCCTTTGTTGTTTGTACCTACGTGGACCACAACAACTGGGTTCTCTGCTTCCCTCTCTGGTATCCTCTCAAGCTGGTCAGAGATGTCTTGCACCCTGGCATCAGGCAGGCAACACACCAAGCGGGATTCTCTATCCTGCTCACAAAGGATACTGTCTATCTCTGGATGATGGTATCCCCTACAACTACAGTCTGTCTTCTTGCTCCCCCCTCTTGAATGGCCTCCTGGACCATGGTGCCATGGTCAGTTGACCCATCCTTTCTGCAGCCCTGTTCCTCATGCATGCAGGGAGCAAGTGCCTCATACCTGTGGGACAATGTCAAGGGCTGCGGCTCCTGTGTTCCGGTCTGCAGGGTCTCTGTACCTGCCTCACACACAGTCACACATTGTCATCCCTGCCCACCGCACCCCCCCCCCCCCCATCTCGATCAAATCAACATTAGTTGATCTACTGTGACTGCCTCCTGGAATACAGTATCCAGGTATTTCTCCCCCTCCCGGATGTGTTGCAGTGTTTGGAGTTTGTATTCCAGCTCATAAATTTTAAGCAGGAGCTCCTCAAGCAGCCAATACTTGCTGCAGACATGGCCACTGCCATTCTCAATGGGATCAGATAGCTCCCATATCATACAGCTTATCAGATTGTCTTGGGCTTTATGCTGATTACCTTGTGGATGAGACTGCAGACAACCATCACATGTTACAATTCATCATACTTTAATCGTTACCTAGTCACCATGAAACATGACAACAATGTTTGAGGTGTTTATTGTCATTAAAGTAGCAAAGATAGATTGGAAATATTCATTGGGATCTCCTATTCCTGCTGGTTAATCTGGCTACCATTTCAATGGAATATTGTTCATAGAATCCCTACAGTGTGGCCCGACAAGTTCACACCGACTCGCCAAAGAGCATCCTACCAAGACTCACCCCTCTACCCTCTCCCTGTAAACCTGTATTTCCCATGGCTAATCCACCTAACCTACACATCCTTGGACACTCTGGGTAACTTAGCATGGCCAATAAACCCAAACGGCACATCTTTGGGCCGTGGGAGGAAACTGGAACACTCAGACGAAACATATGCAGACACCAGGAGAATGTGCAAGCTCCACAGAGACAGTCACCTAAGGCTGGAATTGAACCTGGTTCCCCAGTACTGTGAGGCAGCAGTGCTAACCACTGAGCAACCATGCCACCCCTTTCATTAAATTCTCAGATTTTATCCTTATGTGGAATAATCGATTTTTCTCCTTCTCCACAGCTGCAAAGCCATTTGTAACTCCAATACAGACTCCAACAGAGGAACCAAAACTTACTGACTACAATGTGACATTTATTATAAGTAGTCCATCATTCCAAGACATTGAATCAAGCTCTTCTAATCAGACATCCATGATTGCAAATGAGGTGAGATTATTCTATAAATCTAATTTGAGAGGAAATATTAGTTCAGAATTTCCTTTGTTTCTCAACCTAAACCACTCTTTGTTTTCTTTCCTTGTAGCTCAATGCTCTATTCAAAAACAGCAACATAAATATTACATTTTCAAGTTGCAGTGTTCATTTATTCAGGTAAGAAATATTGTCATTCATAGGGAATATGTTCAATGATTTTCCAGAGGACTCTTGTTCCCATTATACTGCAGTTGACCCCACAAATTCACAGGTACCAAGAATGAAGAGGATGAAGTTATTACAAATAATAGATTTATAGAGAAATTTTCATTGCAAAGACCCATGCTTTGGTCTAATATTGTCCATCACTGCATCATCACGCTTGGCTTGGTGATAGATATATTAGATCAGTTGCTGCCTTTAATTCTAAACTTCTTTTGATGTTTTACAGCATGGTTAATGGTGGCAGCAGTACAGTGACAGCAATGTGTTTCTTCAAAAATGATTCAACCATTCAGGACGTCAACAGAGTACTTGTATATCATGTGTTTGAAAATGATACCAAAGGCATTTCTAAGTTGGGTCCATACTCACTGGGCAAGGACAGCCTTTATGTAAATGGTAATTATCCAGTCAACATTCAGTACACCTCTTAATATGGTAGTTGAGCAACTGGTAGACACAGGTATATTGCAGAATACCAAACACCACTCACAATTGAAGGGAACATTTGCAAAGTCACTATTCTTATTGTAATAAAATACAATAATTCTGCACAGGAACAGGCCCTTTGGCCCACCAAGCCTGTGCTGATTCTTATTCCTTATTTGGACTTGCTACTTATTGCCCGTGCACTGTTTCTTTCCCTCTGTTCACCTCCTGTTCATATGACTATCAAGATACACCTTAAACTTTGCTAACGTGCCTGCTTCCACTACCTCCATGGGCAGTATGTTCCAGGAATCCACACACTGTGGGAAAAACTTTCCCCACACTTTTCCCCTATAGCTTCCTGTTCTCACCTTGAGCCTGTGGCCTCTTTTAATTGACCTTTCCACCCTGGAAAAAGCCTCTGACTATCCACCGTATCTAGGCTTCTCATAATTTTGTAGACCTCTATCAGGTCACTGCTCAGCCTCTGTCTTTCCAATGAAAACAATCTAAGTTTATCCAACATTTCCTCCCAACTAACATTCTCTAGACCAGGCAACATCCTGGTAAATCTTGTCTGAACCTTCTCCAAAATAGTAACACCCTTCTGCCAGTATGGCGATCAAAATTCCATGAAATATTCCGAACGTGGCCTTACTAATGTTTTATACAGCTATAAATTAAATTAATAACTTTTATTGTCAATGTTCTGGCTGATGAAAATAAGCTGTATGCCTTCTTGACCACCTTATCTGCCTGTTTTGCCAGTTTCAGGTATCTGTGGATTGATGAGTCTAATTCCGTCTGTATGACAATGTTCCTAAGGATTCTGCTATTTATTCTGTAATTTGCCCCTGAATTTGAGCTTCTAAAATGTATCACCTCGCATTTGTCCAGATTAAATTCCATCTACGATTTTTCTGCCCAAATCTGCAGTCTATTGATATCTCACTGTATACTTTGACAATTTCCTCCTCACTATCTGCAACTCTGCCAATTTTAGTATCATCTGCAAGCTTGCTAATCAAACCTACCTATATTTTCCTCCAGATCATTTATATCAATTACACCCAACAAGGGTCCCAGCACTGATCCCTACAGAACACCACTAGTTACTGATCTCCATTCCAAAGAGCACCCTTCCACTGCTACTTCTGTCTTCAATGACCAAGCCAGTTTTATATCCAGCAACCAGCTCAACCCAGATCCCATGAAATTTCTCTACCTCTTTACCAGCCTACCATGAGAAGCCTTATCCAATGCTTTGCTGAAGTCCATGTAGATAATATTCACTGGCCTTCTCTCATCAACCATTCTTGTCACCATGTCAAAAAACTCATCAAGTTGGTGAGACATGGCCTAACCTCCACAAATCCATGCTGGCTATCACTAATAGGTCCATTAACTTCCAAATGTGAGTGGACATAGCTTCTCAATATCTTTTCCAACAGCTTCCCAACTACTGATCTCAGGCTCCCTGGCCTGTAATATGGATTATCTCCTCTTCCCTTCTTAAACAACATGGCCATCCTCCAGTCCCCTGGAACCTCACCTGAGGCCAAAGAGGATGCAAAGATATCTGTAAAGGCCCCAGCTATTTCCTTTCACAGTATCCTGGGATAGATCACATCTGACCCTGTTTATCTATCTAGCTTGATGTATTTCAAGGTACCCAATACTTCCTCCTTCACTATGTTGATCTGCTTGGGAGTACTCACACATCTTTCCCTAACTTCAACTTTCCTTACATTCCTCTCTTTGGTGAATACCAATATAAAGTGTACACAACCTCCCCCCGCTCCCCCCCGTCCCCCAACATAGCTACCCTCTTGCCTTGGGATTCTCCTTAACTCTGCTGGCTAAGGACATTTCAATGGCCCTTTTACCCATCCTAACTCCCCACTTAAGCTTCTTCATGCTTTCTCTATATTCTTCAAGGACTGTTTTTTTTGTTGCCTAGACCTTAGGTATGCTTAGAGACAGGTAAGAGCTGCCAATGCTGGACTCAGAGATAATACAGTGCGGAGCTGGAGGAACACAGCATGCCAGGCAGCATTAGAGGAACAGGAAAGCTAGTGTTTTGGGTCAGGACCCTTCTTCAAAAATCTGACAATTCTCTGACAGAAACATAATTTCCATGATAGTTTGCTTAGACAAAAATTGCATGAATGCAGATTATGGAATTGTGCCAGTAATCTAAGAATTATGTTAATAATATAGTTTGCAAGCCAGAAATATTCAGAACTGTATTATCGTGTTTAGAAATTTGATGAGCTGTTTCTAAAGATGGAAAGACCATTCACTCCATTTGATTGTTCCTGTACTGGAACAAAAAGACATATTCCAATAAGTATATTAAATTCTCAGTCAGCTCTAATTCAAGGGTGGGGCTATCCCCTGACGTCTGCACCATCAAACAAAGTCCTCAATTTATTTTTGAAATTTATTTAACAACTGCAGCAACATTTTCTCAAAATCAATATGTACTTACTGCACATCAGAAGGGACAATGCAGGAAACATTGCAGATTAAAAATTATTTAAATCTGTTCTTGGAAATTTGACATTGATCAGATTGGTTACTATTAACATGTTATTTCAATTATAGTACATCAAATTGGAGAGAGTAATTGTAACAGCCTTGTTTGATAACTCAGTTGTTTCCTGTTTCTAGATTACCATGAGGAAAATCTTGCAACCAGTAAGTATTGATTCTTTGCAATTTGTGAGGAAATTATTTCTTCTCATGTAAATGTATCACATAATAAATTTTGTGATTTAATGAATGATTTATTAGCAGCATCATCAGATTATCGTGAACAGAATACAAACTAACATTTCAATGAGAACATAAACTACTATTTTTTAAGACCATTAGGCATAGGAGCAGAATTAGGCCATTCAGCACAATCATTCTGCTCTGGTATTAGATTATGCTGATTTCTTAAACCCATATTCTTTCCTTCATCCTATAACACTTGATCCACTTTTCAAACGAGAACCTATCCATTACTGTCCTATTTAAACTCAAATAAAATGGCCTCCACAGCCCTAAGTGGCAATAATTTCCACAGATTAAGCACGGTGAAGTCCCTTCACTCTGAGGCTGTCAGGTTCAAGTCTCTCCAACTAGTGGAAGCATCTTTTCCATGTACTCTCTATCTAGGCCTCTTGGTATTCTGTAAGATTCAATCGGACTCACCCTGCCACCTAATCCATCTAAATTTCATTGAGAACAACACCAGAGGATTCAACCATTCCACAAATGAGAAGTCCTTCATCACTGGGGTCAACTGAAGTGAGTTTGCAGCAATCTCAGTCATAGTTTCTTAGTTCCATGAAAAAGAGGGAAAAATGCTTGAAACCTTCTTTGGCATGAATACAGCAAAAGTAAATGGAATAATGAGCTATTGTTGAACTCAATCTTCCAAGGTTCTACAACTGATCTCAGTTAACCTAGCTCACTTTTCAGCAACTGACTGTTGTTCGCTCATACATTCTCAGCTTGTTTCTTAGCATGGGATAAATTATTTTCCACTTTTTCCACAGCTGCAATTCCTCTTGTAACTCCAACAGTGGAACCTAAACTTACTGACTACAATGTGACATTTATTATAAGTAGTCCATCATTCCAAGACATTGAATCAAACTCTTCCAATCAAACAAGCACGATTGCAAATGAGGTAATATAATTGTAAAGATTATTTTGGAGGAGATATATTAGTTCCTGTTTTCATTTGTTCCTCTAAATAAAATTAACTTTGTTATTTTTCTGTAGCTCAATGGCCTGATCAAAAACAGCAACATAAATGCCACATTTTCCAGTTGCAGAGTTCAATCATTCAGGTAAAAAATCTTACATATTGTGAAAAATGTTTACAATGACTTTGCGCTTGACTCTTGCTCTCCGAAGAGTGAAGTGATTGCAGAATTCACAAAATATGTAGATCGATGAAGTCATATTTATCAGAAACAATGGGTCTGCAGAGAAAGTTAATTGCATAGACTGTTGCTTTGCTGCTAATGGTTCACCCCTTAACATCGTCCACCACAATGTCATCATTCTAGTCTTGATGATTATGATGACTATATTGGATAAAAGTCTTTGTCTTTAGTACTAAACTTCTTTCGATTTTTTGCAGCATGGTACATGGTGACAGCAGCACAGTGACAGCAACATGTTCCTTCAAAAATGATTCTCCCATTCAGGACATCAGCAGAGTACTTGTGTATCATGTGTTTGCAAATAAGACGAAAGACATTTCTAAATTGGGGCCATACGCATTGGACAATGATAGCCTCTTTGTCAATGGTAATTATATGGCAATTTTTCAGTTTAACTCTTTGTATGATACATGTACTATGTTTTGGGCAACAGGTAGACGTGGATATAACAGAGATAGCCAAGCAAAACTTATAATTATAGGAAATATTCATAATATCACAAATAATAGTGTCAATAATTAGTTGTTCAGATTGAAAAGTCTCTGGAGGATAATGCAATTCTGACGTTTCCTTGATAATCCTCTGTGTAATTGATCCAACAATCTATGAATTGTGTTAATAATATATTATGACAGCAGCAGAAGTGCATTTTATTGTGGACGATGGCATCATTTGCAAGGCAGACATTTTCAAACTCTAAAATAGAGTTTGGAAATTTGATGGGCTCTTTCAAACATGGGATGGGACAGCTTCCTTCATTTGATTGTACCCTTGAATGAAATGGATGACCTGTTGTGATAAATTCTCACACAGTTATTATACAAGGATGTGGCTATCCTTTGACGTCAGCACTGACAAACTGGAATCAGACTACGGTTTAATTTTGAAATTTCTGAAATTGCAGAAATATCTTCTGAAAACCAATATGTACATTAATGCATTTTTCAAAAGGAGAGAGCAGGAAATGCCACAGATCAATTATTACATATTAACATCATGTTAATTTTGATAGCAATCTTTTAACTGATGTCAACATGGTTGGTGTTGAAAATTCGAAGTGCTCCCAAGATTTAACAAATAAAATGTTTCCATAAAAATATCAAACAATCCTCAGAGGATAGTACTAACAGGCCTCATATTGTGCATCAATTGTCCTTTGATCGTATTTGTTGCTGATATCATGCTCCTTCAATTATTGTCATGTAATACATGAAATCAATTTTGATAACCTTGTGTGATAACTCAATTGCTTCTTGTTTCCAGGTTACCACGAAGAATTTCTTTCAACCAGTGAGTATTATTTCTTTGCAATATCTCACGTAATTTAGTTCTGGTAAAGAATAGTGTGCAATTTAATGCATGATATATTAGCTGCATCATTAGACAATACATGACCTTAAAATAATTGACTTCTTAGTTACAAATAATGACTGGATAGGCTGGGAATTTTTCACCGGAGTGTAGGAATTTGGGAGGCCATTTCACAGAAGTTTATAAAATCATGAGGGGTATGAGTAGGGTTAATGATGCCTATCGTTTACCTAGGATGGGGAATTTCAAAACTATGGGGCACATTTTTAATGTGAGAGGGGAGAAATTTGAGTAACACGCTTGAGCAAATTTTTTACACAGAGGATGGTTCATGTGTGGAATGAACTTCCTGAGGAAGTGGTGAATGTAGGTACAATTGTAACATTGAAAGTACATTTGGGTAAGTACATGGTAAAGAAAAGCTTGGAGGGACATTTGGCCAGGAACAAGCAGTTGGGAGTATTTTAGTTTTGGGTTATGTTTGGGCATGGATTGTTTGGGCCAAAGTATCTGTTTCCATGCAATATGGCTCCAGGGTAAGTAAGTTATTCTTGGATTGAAATGAGAGTGTTGCAATTGTCTGCATTCTGAGCAGTAGCTGGGAATTTTCCACAAAGCAGGGGAAGAATACTTGACAACTTTCTTGTCATTTATGCAGGAGATGCAGTTTGAGTAATAGTTACACATGGAGATCAATTTTCAAGGGATCAGCATTTGATGCTGGTTTAACCTGGCTAGCCTTTCAGCAATGGCATGTTGTTCTTTGAATACATTTTCAGTTTGTTTCTCTGTGTGGGATAAACTGTTTTCCTTTTTCCGTAGCTCCACATGCACTTGTAACTCCAACAGAGGAACCAAATCTTATCGATTACAATGTCACATTTATTATAAGTAGTCCATCATTCCAAGACATTGAATCAAACTCTTCCAATCAGACAAGCATGATTGCAAATGAGGTAAGATTATTCGACAAATTTATGTTCAGGACAATTATTAGTACAGCCTTTCCTTTGTTGCTCTATATGAGTATTTCTATTTTCTCCTTGTAGGTAATTGACCTGTTCAAACACAGCATCATAAGCACTACATTTTCAAGTTGCAATGTTCATGCATTCAGGTAAGAAATATTGTTCTATGTGCATAATATTTGTAATAATCTTGCACTAAATTCTGGTTCTCAGAATATTGTTGTTAAGGTAATATGCAGAGATATCAAATGAATGAGCAAAGAAATGTTCATGACAGGAAGCTTTGCTCTGTTGCTGAATGATTTGCCTCTTCACTGAAATAATCATTCTTATCTTGATCATTGTAAAGATGTAGTGGATCAAAGTTCCAGTTTTATTACTAATCTTCCCTTGTTGCTTTGCAGCATGGTAAATGGTGACCACAGCACAGTGGTAGCAATATGTTCCTTCAAAAATGATTCTACTGGTCAGGATGTTGAAAGAGAACTTGTTTACCATGTGTTTGAAAACAAGACCAAAGACATTTCAAAGCTGGGGTCATACGCATTGGATAATGAAAGCCTCTACGTAAATGGTACATTTCCAGTTACTATTCAGTTTAACTTTTTGTATGAGATGCGCTATATTTTGGACAGTAGTTACACAGAATTCTACTGTGGTATATGAAGTACTACTTGCAATGAAAGGGAACATAGTCAATATCATAATTCCCATTCTCAATATCAGATGTTTAGAGGGACAGAGACTACAACAGGAAAGGTAATATTTTTGCTGGCAAAGAAGAGTAATTCTACAACAGTTCTTCTCTGTGAAAATTGCATTTATGCATTTTGTGTAACTGAGCCAAGAATCTCTGAATTGTGCTAAGAATACAACATTATGATGCAGCATAAGGACTTTTTAGAATGACTTATAGCATCTATTGCAAGTCAGAAACGTTCAAAACTGTAAAACTGAGTTAAGAAATTTGGTAGACTTTTTTAAAAGGAAGTCTGACAACTTACTCCATTTGATTGTATGCTTGAAAGCAAAAAGGAAAAGAAGACGGTTGCAGAAATACATTAAATTCTCAGTCAACTCCTGTTTGAATTTGGAGCTATCATTTGAGGTTGGCTCAACAACATAAATGAAATACTTTGCATGCCCTACTCAGGCCACAATTGTTTTTATGGAATTTGTGATGATATTTGCAGCAATAACCTCCCAAAGCTGTGATATAGTTCGCTGCACACTTCAGTCACGAGACATTACAGATCAATAATCACACAACAATAACATGCTAATGAACTAGCCAGCTCCTTTGATTGCTGCCAAGATGTTGGGGATTTACATTTAAAACTGCTCCCAGCACTGAACAAGAAAAGGTTTTCCTAAAAAATTTCTATAGATTCCTCAGTGAATGTTATTGCCAACTGATAGTTATCAGATTAAAACTGTTTTGGAATCTTTGACACTGACCAGATCAATTTCTATCGGCGTTTCAATTCAATTTTTGCACATTTAATGAGTGATATCGTGATAACCTTGTGTGACCACCTGATCTGCTTTTGTTTCTAGATTACCACAAGACTCGTGTTGGAACCAGTGAGTATTGATATTTTTCAAATTGATAAGAAATGTTTTCAGCTTATGCAAATTTATTTCTTTATGAGTAGTAGGTTTGCAGAAAGCACCAAAATGGGAGGTGTAGTGGACAGTGAAGAAGGTTACCTCAGACAACAATGGGATCTTGATCAGATGGACCAATGAGCTGATGAGTGGCAGATGGAGTCGAATTTAGATAAATTAGGAAAGGCAAATCAGAACAGGACTTAGACATGTAATGCTAAATTCCTGCACAGTGTTGTGGAACAAAGAGATTGTGTAGGGCAGGTTCGTTGTTCTGTCAAAATGGAGTTGCAGGTACAGAGGACAGAGAAGAAGATGTTTGTTTTGCTTGTCTTTATTGTCCAGTGCATTGAGTTCAGGAGTTGGGAGGTCATGTTGCAGCTGTACAGGACATTGTTTTGGCCACTTCATAGAGTCCATAGAATCTAGTTCGGCCACTTCATAGAATCACTACAGTTTGGAAAGAGGCCATTTGGCCCAAGGAATCCACATTGATCTTGCAAACGACATCCCAGGCAGCACCATCCCCCTACCCTATCCTTGTATTTCCTCATGGCTAATGCACCTAACCTACACATCACTGAAAAATATGGGTAATTTAGCATGGCCAATTCACCTAACATGCACATTTTGGAGTATGGGAGGAAACTGGAGGACCCAGCAAAAACCCACGCAGACACAGGAGGATGTGCAAACTCCACACAGACAGTCACCCAAGGGTGGAATCGAAACTGGGTCCCTGGTGCTGTGAGGCAGCAGTGATAACCAGTAGGCCACCATGCTGCCCCTTTTGGAGCATTCTGAGCAATTCTAGTTTCCCTTCTATAGAAAGGACATTGTGAAAGTAGAAAGGGCTTAGAAAGATTTATGAGGATGTTGTTAGGGATGCAAAGTTTGAATTAGAGGGAAAGGCTGGGTAGGCTGAGGCTATTTATCCTGGAGCATCAGAGGCTGAGGGGTGAACTTGTAGAGGTTTATAAAATCATGAGGGGCATGTAAAGGGTGATAAGGCAAGATCTATAACTCGCAGTGGGGGATTCAAAACTAGAGGGCATTAGTTTAAGGTAAGAGGGGAAAGATATAAAAGGGACCAAAAGGGCAACTTTTCACACAGAGGGTGGTGGGTGTATGGAAAGAATGAACAGAGGTAGTGGTGGAGGCTGGTACGATTACAACATTTGAAAGGTATTTGGATGGTTACATAAATTGAAATGGCTTTGAGGGGTCTGCTGGCCGATAAGACTAAACTTACAACAACAAAGTTGCTGGAAAAGCTCAGCAGGTCTGGCAGCATCTGTGAAGGAAAAAACAGAGTTAATGTTTCTGGTCTGGTGACCCTTCCTCAGAACAGGACGAAGGGTCACTGGACCTGAAATGTTAACTCTGTTTTTTTACTTCACAGATGTTACCAGACCTGCGAGCTTTTCCAGCAATTTTGTTTTTGTTCCTGATGTACAGCATCTGCAATTCTACCTTTTTTAAGACTAGATTTATGTAGGGTACCTGGTCAGCATGAACGAGTCGGACCGAAAGGTTTGGTTCTGTGCTGTATATTTCAATGACTCTATGACTCCATAACTCTTTATTACCTTCTGGTCAAGATTATGTTGTGATTTAAAGAATAATTTATAGCTTCGTCAGATATTTTGGTTTGAAAAGTGATTTACATTTACATGTGTATGCAATGTTTAAAGTCAGTGTATTGAAATTGTCAGCAATCTGAGCAGCAGCTGTTTAATTTCCATGAAATGTGGGAAGAATGTCTGACATCTTGCTTGTTATTAGCAGGATCTCCCATTGCTCCTGTTTAATCTGACATGATTTGCAGCAGCAGACCATCTTTCATTTAACAAATTCTGAGATTGTTTCTTTCTGCAGCATAAACTGATGCCCACTTTTTCCACAGCTGCAATTACGCCTGTGACTGCAATAGAGAGACCAAATCTTATTGGCTACAATGTGACATTTATTTTACATGATCCGTCATTCCAAGACATTGAATCCAACTTATCCAATCAGACAAGCATGATTGCAAATGAGGTGAGATAATTGTATAAATCTATTTTAAGCAGAAATTTATACTCCATATTTCTTTTTTTCTATCACTAAAGTATGTTCATATTTTTTCCCTGTAGCTCAATGAACTGTTCAAAAACAGCAGCATAAATGCTAGGTTCTCCAGTTGCAGATTTCATTCATTCAGGTAAGAAATATTGCAATTTCTACATAATATTTATGAAGATCTTGCACAGTCTTGTTCTCAAAGATTTGCAGTTGATGCAAAATTACCTGATACTGAAAGTAAGAGGTTATTGTTATTATAAGGAATGGATGTACAGAGAAGTGCTCACAGCACAGAGTCTTGCTTTATCGACAAATGATTTCCTCTCTTGAAAGTGCCCACCACTGAAGTTATCATGCTTGTCAAGGTGATTGGGATGACGGTATTGGATCGAAGTTCTCACACACAAATCTTCTTTTGAATTTTTGCAGCTTAGTCCATGGTGACAGCAGCACAGTGACAGCAATATGTTTCTTCAAAAATAATTCTGCCATTCAGGACGTCAATAGAGAACTTTTGTATAATGTGTTTGAAAATAAGACCAAAGATGTTTCGAAGTTGGGGCCATACACATTGGACAATGACAGCCTCTATGTAAATGGTAATTATCAAGTAAATATTCAGCTTAACTCTTTGTTACACATGCTATGTTTTGATGAATGACTAGGCAGTGTTCTAAAGTATTATGCCAAACATCACTTGCAATGGAAAGGAACATATACAAAGTCACAATTCAAATCCTACACCATTAGTTATTCAGAAGGATTCAGTGGATGGTGGAGGGTGGAATTTTTTTTGCATACAACGAATACAATTTACACAATATCTCTCTGAGCCAAAGGTTGCATTCATGCAAGTTGTAAGTTTGAACCATGATTGTGTGTATTGTGTTAATAATATGACAACATGACAGCAGAATAAATTCTTATTACACTGGATTATACCATCTGTTGAATGCCAGAAAGGATCATTACTCTGCATTTGAGATTGGAATTTGTTTGAACTTTTTCAAAAGAGGCTCAGATAACTTCCTCCATTTCTCTATACCTTTGAGAGAAAGAAGCCAAAAGGGATCATTACGAAAAATAGATTAAATTCTCATTCAAACTGAGTTTGGCTAATCTGTTTGATGTCTACACACATGAATCAAGTGAAGATTTTTGCATGAAATTCCCTGTCCATAATTTGTTTTTAAATTTGCTACAATATTTGCAGCTGAAAATTCCCAAAGCCATGATATAGTTTGTTGCACATCACAGGCAGGAAATAGCAGGAACCATTACACATCAATAATCACAAATCGTCAACATGCTAATGAAATGGCCAGCTCTTTTGACTGCTGTCAAAGAGATGGCGGAATCGCCAAAGTGTTCCCAATGTTGTTCAAATAAATGTCTCCATAAAAATATCTAAAGATTCTTCACTGGGTGTAATTGACATTGGACAGTTCTTACATTGATGTTGAAACTATTCTTGGAGACTTTAACATTGACTAGGTTAGTTGCGATTGATGTGTCAGTTCAATTATTGCATGTTTATTTATTGAGACACATAATGACAACTTTGTGTGACAACTTGATCTTCTTTTGTTTCTAGATTACCATGTGGCACGTCTTGTAACCAGTGAGTATTGATCTGTTGCAAATTCTTAGGAAATGCGTTGTGTTTATGCAAATATATTAGATTAGATTAGATTAGATTCCCTAGTGTGAAGACGGGCCCTTCGGCCCAACAAGGCCACACCGCCCCTCGGAGCATCCCACCCAGACCCATCCCCCTATAACCCACACACCCCAAACACTACGGGCAATTTAGCATGGCCGATTCACCTAGCCTGCACATCTTTGGACTATGGGAGGAAACCCGGAGAAAACCCATGCAGACACAGGGAGAATGTGCAAACTCCACACAGACAGTTGCCCGAAGGTGGAATCGAACCCTGCGTCCTTGGCGCTATGAGGCTGCAGTACCATGCCGCCCCATGTCCTTTTATTAACCTTCTGGTGAACATGTTGTTGTGATTTAAAGAATAATTCACTTGTAGTTTCATCAGATTATTTTGGTCTGAAAAGTGATTAACAATTACATGAGCATGTAAACTACTAATGTTTGAAGTGAATGTGTTGAGTTGTAGTTATTTGATTAGTTTTCAAGAAACATGGGAAGTATGCCTAGCGTCTTCATTGTCATAAGCAAGATCTCCCATTGTTGCTGGTGAATCTGACCTGATTTGTGGCAGTGGACCATCCTTCATGTAAAAAGTTCTGAAATTGTTCCTTTGTGCAGAATAAACTGATGTCCACTTTTTCCACAGCTGCTGTTCCACCTGTAACTGCAACAAAGGAGCCAAATGTTATTGACTACAATGTAACATTTATAATAAATCGTCCAACATTCCAAGACATTGAATCAAATTCTTCTAATCAGACAAGCATGATTGCAAATGAGGTGAGATAATTCTACAAACCTATTTTAAGGAGAAATTTAAGGTCCACATTTCTTTTTTTCTCCCTGCCTAAAGAATTTTTGTTTATTTGCACCCCTGTAGCTCAATGATTTGTTCAAAAACAGCAGCATAAATGCTATGTTCTCGAGCTGCAGATTTCGTTCATTCAGGTAAGAAATATTGCAATGTATACACAATATTTAGTGATCTTGCAGAGCCTTGCTTTCAGAACATAGCAGTTAATCCAAAATTACCTGATACTGAAAGGAAGATTTTATTGTTATTATAAGTTTGCACGTGCAGAGAAATATTCACAGCAGATTCCCCTCGCTTTTTTGACAAATGATCTCCTCTCTCGAAATTGTCCACAACTGAAGCCATCATACTTGTCATAGTGATTGTGATGACTATATTACACACAAATCTTCTTACAATTTTCTTACAGCATGGTCGATGGTGACAGCAGCACAGTGACAGTGAGATGCTTCTTCAAAAATGATTCTACCATTCAGGATGTCAATAGAGAGCTTGTATATCATGTGTTTGAAAATAAGACCAAAGATGTTTCGATGTTGGGACCGTACATGTTGGACAGTGACAGCCTCTATGTAAATGGTAGTTATCCAGTCAATATTCAGCTTAACTCTTTGTTTCTTACGTGTGCTATGTTTTGATGAATACCTAGACAGTGTTGTAAGGCATTATACCAGGCACCACTTGAAATGTAAGGGAATACACGCAATGTCTCAAGCCAATCCTACACTGTTAGTTATTCAGAAGGATACAGTCTATGGTGGAGAGTGGATTTTTTTTGCAAGACAATGAATACCATTCACATAATATCCCACTGAGCTAAAGGTTGCATTCAAGCAAATTGTGAGTTTGTGTATTGTGTTAATAATATGAAAATATGACCGCAGCATAGATTCTTATTACACTGGATTACACAATCTGTTGCATGCCAATTGAGTTTAAATATTTTTGAACTCTTTCAAATAAGCCTCAGGTAATTTACGTCATTTCTTTGCATCCTTGCAAGAAAGAAGGCAAACCAGACCGTTGCAAAAAATGTATTGAAAATTCAGCCAGTTCCTACTGAGCTAGGCGCAATGTTTTGATGTCTGTACACACAAAATAAATGAAGATTTTTGCATGATACACTCAGGTCCTCAATTTGTTTTTGAATTTGCTGTAATATTTGCAGTAGTACCATCTCAAAGCCATGATATAGTTGATTGCACATTTCAGTGCAGAGATAGCAGGAAACAATTCCGATCAATAATTACATATCAGCAAAATGCCAGTTAAACGTTTGGCTCATTTGACATTTGTAAACAAGGGCGCTGGTCTGAAATATGGTCCCAACACCTGACAACTGGTAGTATCTACAAAAGATGTATATAACTTCCTCACTGGATACTATTTATATTGACAGTTCTTACAATCATAGTAAAGGTGTTCTTGGAGACTGTGCATTGATCAGATTGTCTGGTATTAAAGTGTTAAATTATTTATTGTGCGCTTAATTAGTGTGACACATTGTGCCAACTTTGTGATACAGCTTGATCTTATTTTTGCTCTAGATTACCATGAAGCACGACTTGTAATCAGTGAGTAGACACATTTCATTTTGATGGGGAAGACTGTAGTCTTGTGCAAATTCATGTTTAATTTTGAAAGCTTGTGGTGCGATTTAAGTAATAATTCATTAGTAGCATCATCAGAATATCATGGGCTAAATACCGATTAACTTTTAGATGTAAATGATTATTGGTTGAAGTTAACATGTTGCAATTGTCAGCAATGATGAGGTAGCTGGCAGGAAATTCAAAAAGAGTGCCTGATATTTTTCATGCCTAATGGTGAAGATTCAGAATGAATAATAATTAATTGTTGAAATCAATTTTCATGGGATCGCCCAATTCTGCTGATAATTCTGGCCACTATTTAAGTAATTGGCTCCCTTGTTCTTTCAAACCATTCTCAGTTTGTTTTATTATGTGGCATAAACGTTTTCCTCTTGTTCCCACAGCTCCAATTCCACTTGTAACTCCAACAGTGGAACCAAAACTTACTGACTACAATGTGACATTTATTATAAGCAGTCCATCATTCCAAGACATTGAATCAAATTCTTCCAATCAGACAAGCATGATTGAAAATGAGGTATAAATCTAATCAAAAGGGAAATTTTATTTCCAAATTTCTTCTGCTTCACTTCCTAAAGTATGTTTGTTTTTGTTTCCTGTAGCTCAGTGACTTGTTCGAAAACAGCAAAATAAATGCTACATTTTCCAGTTGCAGATTTCATTCATTCAGGTCAGTAATATTGCAATTCATGCATAATATTTAGAATGACCTGGCACTTGAGTCTTGCACTCAACCCATTGACCTAATGCAAAATTCACAGGCATCCAGAAAGAAGAACATATTGCTGTTACAAGGAATGGATGTGCAGAGAAATGTTCATTGCACAGAACTTTGCATTGCTGACAAATGGTTTGCCTAGAAAAAATGACCACCAATGAAGTCATCACGCTTTTCTTGGAGATTCGGTGACTACATTGGATCAAAAATCTTGCCCTTGAAGCTAATCCTCTTTCAATGTTTTGCAGCATGGTCGCTGGTGACAGCAGTGCAGTGGCAGCAATATGTTCCTTCAGAAATGAATCTAACATTCAGGACATCGACAGAGTATTTGTGTATCATGTGTTTGAAAATAAGACCAAGAATGTTTCGAGGTTGGGTCCATACACACTGGATAATGACAGCCTCTATGTGAATGGTAATTATCCAGTCAGTATTCAGCTTAGAGATAATAGGAACTGCAGATGCTGGAGAATCTGAGACGACAAGATATAGAGCAGGATGAGCACAGCAGGCCAAGCAGTATCAGAGGAGCAGGAAGGCTGACGATTCGGGCCTAGACCCTTCTTCAGAAAAGCTTCTGAAGATTTTCTCCAGAAGATTTTAAGAAGAAGGGTCTAGGCCTGAAACATCAGAATTCTTGCTTCTCTGATGCTGCTTGGCCTGCTGTGTTCATCCAGCTCTACACCTTGGTATCTCGGTATTCAGCATATCTTTTTGCATGTCATGCATGTCATGTATTGATGAATAACGGGTTGGTGTTCTAATGCATTCTACCACTTAAAATGGGGGCAGCATATACAATGACACAACTCAAATCCTCCACGAGTTGGTTTTGAAAGATGGAGCCTGTGGTGGAGTTTGCAATTTTATTTCTGACAATGAATAGCATTTATACAATCCTCAGTGAGTCAGAAATTGCATTCATGCAGATTGTGTGATTGAGGCAAGATTCTCTGTATTCTCTTATTAATATGTCAAAATGACAGCTGCATGAGTTCTTATTGCACTGGATTGTACCAGCGGTTGCAGCACGGAATAAATCATATTTCATTAACTGTGGTTAGACATTTTTTGAACTCTTTCTAAAGAGGCTAAGGCAATTTATCCATTTCTTTCTACCATTGAAAAATGAAGGCAAAAGAGACCATTGTCAGAAATATAATTTATCCTTAGTTTGATTCTGTCATTTTTTCTGATGTTTGCACACACAAAACAAATGAAAATTTCTGCATCATAAACCCTGCCCACAACTTGTTTTTACGTTTGCTGTAATATTTCCAGCAATATTTTAAGACGTCCATGAGATAGTTTATTGTACATTTCAGACCAGAGATAGTAAGAATCAATACACATCAATAATTACATGTCAACAACATACAAATGATATGGCCAACTCATTCGACTGCTGTCAAAGCAATGGCAGAATTGCAAATATGCTCCAACACTGTTCAAATAAAAATCTTCATCAAAATATCTAAAAATTCCTCGCTGGAAGTAATTGACAACTGACAGTTCTTACATTCATCTTAAAGCTACTCTTCAAATCTTTGACATTGCTCAAATTGGTTGCTCTTGGTGTGTTATCTCAGTTATTGCATAATTATTTAGTGAGGAACATTGTGATAACCTTGTGTAACAGCTCGATGTTCTTTTTGTTCCAGGTTACCATGAGACACGTCTTGTCACCAGTGAGTAGAAACTTCTCATTTTTTTCAGGAATACTGTCTGCTCATGCAAATATAACTCATTTCTGGCTAAGGTTATGTTGTCTTTCAATGAATGATTCATTAGTAGTATCATCAAATCATCTTGAGTTTAATACTGATTAACATTTAGATGAGTAGTGAAACTAATATCAGTTGAGGTTTGCATGTTGGAATTGACAGTACTGGTGAGATAGCTGGTTAGCTTCAATGAATTCAAGGAGAATGCTTGACATCTTTCTTGTTGTTAATACAATAACTTTGGATTGAACAATAATTATTTGTTGAATTGAAACTACATGAAATGTCTTGTTACTCCTGATAAATCTGACCACAATTTCAGGAATCGGCTCTTGTTCTTTCAACACATTCTCAGTTTGTTTCTTCATGGAGGGTAAACTGTTTTCCTGTGTTTCCACAGCTGTAATTCCAACAGTGAAACCAAAATTTACAGACTATAATGTGACATTTATTATAAGCAGTCCATCATTCCAAGACATTGAATCAAACTCATCCACTCAGGCAAGGATGATTGCAAATGAGGTGAGATAAGTCTACAAATCTATTTGAATTGGAAATTGTAGTTCCAAATTTCTTTTGTTTCTGTACTTAAGATATGTTTGTCTTCTTTCCCCACAGCTCAATGACCTTTTCAAAAACTGCAGCATAAATGCAACATTCTCCAGTTGCAGATTTCATTCATTCAGGTCAGCAATATTGCAATTTGTCTGTAATATTTACAGTCAGTTTGCAGCTGAGTCTTGCTCTCAGAACATTGCAGTGAATGCTTAATTAAAAGACAATCAGAAAGAAGAAGCCATTGTTATTGCAAAGAATGGATGTGCAGAGAAATATTTATTGCATGGAACTTTGCTTTGCTGACAAATGATTCACCTGTATAATTTGTCCTCCATTGACTTCATCATGTTTATGTTGGTGGTGTGGTGTTTACATCCAATTGAAGTTCTTATCTTTCATGCTAACATTCTTTTGATGTTTTGCAGCATGGTCAATGGTGAGAGCAGCACAGTGACAGCAATATGTTCCTTCAGAAACAATTCCAGCATACAGGACGTTGATAGAGAGCTTGTGTACCATGCGTTTGAAAATAAGACCAAGGATGTTTCGAACCTGGGGCCATACACATTGTACAATGACAGCCTCTTTGTCAATGGTAGTCATCCAGTCAATACTCAGCTCCACTCTTAGTTTCTCAAAAATGCTATGTTTTCATGAATACCTGGACAGTTTTCTAATGTATGATACCAAGAACCACTTGCAATGGAAGGGAGCACACATGAAGTTACAATTCTAATCTTCCACCATTAGTTGGTGAGAAGGACTGAGCCGATGGGGGACTGTGCAATATTTTTGATGACAAATAATACCATTTACACAATATCACTGTGAGCCAAAAATTGCATTTGTGCAGATTCTATGTTTTAGCCAGTAATCACTGTAATGTGTTGATAGTATGATAATGTGACAGCAGCATAAATTCTTATTACACTGGATTCTACCATCTGTCGAATAACAGAAAAAAAAATCATAACTGTGCAGTCGTGGGTAGGAGTGGTTTGAACTCTTTCAAAAGAGGCTCAGACACTTACTCCATTTCTTTGTAAAACTGCAAGAAAGAATGCATAAGAGACCATTGTGGAAAATATGTTAAATTCTTAGCTCCTGTTTGAATCTGCACAAGCAAAGTAAGTGAATAGTTTTGCATGATACACCCTGGCCTCAATTTGTTTTCAGTTTTGATATAATGTTTGCAATACTGTTCCCAAAGACTTGATAAATAGAAGACATTGCAGGAACTATTACACATCAATAGATACGCATCAAAAATGTGCTACTGCCATGGCTGGCTGATTTTTTCTCTGGAAAAGTGGTGGTGGAATTGCAATTAAATATACTTGCAAAACTGAATAACTGAAAGTCTCCCTCAAAATGTTGAAAAATTCCTCAGTGCTTGTTACTGACTTCTGATAGTTCTTACGTTCATTCCAAAATTATTCTTGGAATCTTTGACATTGATCAGATAGGTTGATCTTAGTGTGTTACTTCAATGATTGCACGTGAATTTCGTTTGGCACATTAGCATAAACTTTTGTGACAACTCAATTTTCTTTTGTTTCAGGTTACCATGAGGAACGTCTTGTAGCCAGTGAGTAGACACGGTCCATTTTCTTTGGAAATATTTCCTGCTTTTGTAAATTGAACTTTTGATATTGGTGAAGAATATATTGTGATTTAATGAATGATTTAGCAGGATTTTCATCTGATTGTCATGGGTTTAATACTAATTAACCTTGCGGTGATATGTTAACAACTGTTGGTTGAAGTTAATGTGTTGCAATGTTTAGCACTTAGACAGACATGGTTAGCTTACGTGAAGTGCGAGAAGAATACCTGAAATTTTTCTTGTCATAAATGCATCACATTTGGATTGATTAATAATTAATCGTTGAAATCAATTTTTCTTGGGATCTCCCATTGTCCCTGATAAATCTGGCCAGTATTTCAGCAATAGGCTCTTTTTCTTTCAACACATTTTCAGTTTGTTTCTTTGTGTGAAATACACTGTTCTCATCTTTTTCCACAGCTGTAATTCCGCTTGGAACTCCAACAGTGGAACCAGAACTTACTGACTACAATGTGACATTTATTATAAATAATCCATCATTCCAAGACATTGAATCAAACTCTTCCAATCAGACAAGCATGATTGCAAATGAGGTGAGATAATTCTACAAATCTATTTGAAGGGGAATTTGTATATCCAAGTTTTTTTTGGTTCTATAACTGAAACATGTTTGTCTTTTTTCCCTGTAGCTCAATGATCTTTTCCAAAACAGCAGTATAAATGCCACATTCTCCAGTTGCAAATTTCATTCACTTCGGTCAGTAGTATTACAATTTTTACCTAAACTTTACAGTAATCTAGTACCTGAGTCTTGTTCGCAGAACATTGCAATTAATGCTTACTTAAGAAATATCCAGAAGGAATATGTCATTGTTATTTCAAAGAATGGATGTACAGAGAAATGTCCATTATGTGGAGCTTTACATTGCTACCAAATTATTTCCCTATAAAATTTCCCACGATTGCAATCACCATGTTTACATTGTTGATTTGGCGACTACATCGGATCAAATTTCCCACCTTTTCTTGCTAATCTTCTTTTGATTTTTGCAGCATGGCCCATGGTGACAGCAGCTTAGTGACAGCAATATGTTACTTTAAAAACGATTCTGCCATTCAGGATGTTGATCTGCAGCTTGTGTACCATGTGTTTGAAAATAAGACTAAGGATGTTTTGAGGCTCGGGCCATACACATTGGACAATGACAGCCTCTATGTGAATGGTAATTATCCAGGAAATATGTATGTTAACTCTTTGTTTGTCACACATGCTATGATTTGAAGAGCACCTCGACAGTATTCTAAGGCATTGCACGATGCACCACTTGCAATGGCGGGGAACATTTGCAAAGGCAAAATCTACATCTTCCACTGTTAGTTGGTCAGAAGGACAGCAACTATGGTTGACAGAACAATTTTTGTTATCAATGAATATCATTTGCACAATACGTCTCTATTTCCACAATTGCATTCATGCAGATTGTGTGATTGTGCCAAGATTTGATGTATTGTGTTAATATCATGACAAACTGTCAGCAGTTAAAATTCAGATAATATTGGATTATACTATGATTTGCAACCTAGACAAAAATCATAACTGTCTAATTGAGTTTGGAAATTTTTGCACTCTTTCAAAAGAGGCTCAGACAACTTATTCCATTTTCTTGAATTCTGGAAAGGAAGAAGACAAAAGAGACCACTGCAAAAAATGTATTAAATTCTCAGTCAGTTCCTGATTGAGGTTGGTGCTATCTTTCAATGGCTGCACACTCAAAATAAGTGAAGAAATTTGACCATTACATTCTGTGCTCATATTCATTTGAATTTGCTGTAATATTTACAGGAGCTTTTTCTAAAGCCATGATATCACTTATTGCACAATTCAAGCAGGAGATAGCAGTAGACACTACAGATTAATAAATTTGTATCAACAATCTGCCAGATAGAAGTTTGACTCATTTGACATTTGTCAATGTGGTGTGGATCTTGAAACTAAATGTGGTCCCAACATTGTGCAAATCAAAGCTTTCACAAAAATGTCTGCGAATTCCTCTCTGGATGTTATTTACATTGACTGTCACACATTCATCCAAATGGGATTCTTGGACACTAGGCATTGTGCACATTGTCTGCTGTTTACATCATACATCATTGTTTGCACATTTATTTTGTGAGACAAGTGAAGAACTTGCTTAACAATGCAAAATTCTTTTTGTTCTAGATTACCACGACACACGTCTACTAACCAGTGAGTAGAAACTTCTTTCAATTTTTTAGGAATATTGTCTGTTTGCCCACATTGATCTCCATTTTGCCAAGATTACATTGTGATTCAATGAGTGATTCATTCATGGTATCCAAATAATCTTGGACTGCCTACTGGTTAACTTATAGATCAATACATAAACAACTATTGTTTGAATTTAGCGTGTTGGAATTATCAGCACTTTTGTGGTAGCTGGTCAGATTACATGAATTCAAAGAGAATGCTTGGCATCGTTCTTGTCATTAATGCAGTACATTTATATTGAATAATAATTCATTGTTGAAATCAATATTCATGGGATGCCTCATTGCTCCTGATAAGTCTGGCCATTATTTCAGCAATAGGCTCTTGTTCTTTCAACCCATTTTCAGTTTGTTTCTTCGTGTGAGATAAACTGTTTTCCTCTACTTCCACAGCTGTAATTCCTCTTATAACTCCAACAGTGAAACCAAAACTTACTGACTACAATGTGACATTTATTATAAGCAGTCCATCACTCCAAGACATTGAATCAAACTCTTCTAATCAGACAAGCATGATTGTAAATGAGGTGAGATTATTCCACAAATCGAATCGAAGGGGAAATTTTATTTCCAAATTTCTTTTGTTTCCCTTCCTAAAGTATGGTTGTTTTCTTTTCCTGTAGCTCAATGACTTGTTCAAAAACAGCAACATAAATACTACGTTTTCCAGTTGCAGATTTCATTCATTCAGGTCAGAAATATTTTATTCATACATATTATTTAGAATTACTATACACTTGAGTTTTGCACTCAGAACATTGATCTAATGCAAAATTCACAGGCATCCAGAAAGAAGAACATATTGTTGTTGCAAGGAACTGATGTGCAGAGACATGTTCATTGCACACAGCTTTGCATTGCTGACAAATGATTTGCCTATAAACAATATCCACCAATGAAGTCGTCATGCTTTTCTTGGTGATTTGGTGAATACATTGGATCAAAAATCCTGCCTTTGATGCTAAACTTCTTTCAATGTTTTGCAGCATGGTCGCTGGTGACAGCAGTGCAGTGACAGCAATATGTTCCTTCAGAAATGATTCTACCATTCAGGACATTGATCGAGTATTTGTGTATCATGTGTTTGAAAATAAGACCAAGGATGTTTCGAAGTTGGGGCCACACACATTGGATAATGACAGCCTCTATGTGAATGGTAATTATCCAGTCAGTGTTCAGCTTATCTCTCTGTAAGCATATTATGTCTGGATGAATAACGAGTTGGTGTTCTAACGCATTCTACCACTTAAAATGGGCGGCAACATATACTAAGCCACAGTTTAAATCCTCCACCATCAGTTGGTTTTGAAAGATGGAGTCTGTGGTGGAGCTTGCAATTTTATTTCTGACAATGAATAGCATTTATACAATCCTCAGTGAGTCAGAAATTGCATTCATGCAGATTGTGTGATTGAGGCAAGATTCTCTGTATTCTCTTATTAATATGTCAAAATGACAGCTGTGCGAGTTCTTATTGCACTGGATTGTACCATCGGTTGCAGCACGGAATAAATCATATTTCATTAACTGTGTTTAGACATTTTTTGAACTCTTTCTAAAGAGGCTAAGGCAATTTATCAATTTCTTTCTACCATTGAAAAGTGAAGGCAAAGGAGACCATCGTCAGAAATATAATATATTCTTAGTTTGATTTTTTTTTTATGTTTGCACACACAAAACAAATGAAAATTTCTGCATGATAAAACCTACCCACAACTTGTTTTTAAGTTTGCTGTAATATTTGCAACAATATATTAACAATTCCATGAGATAGTTTATTGCACATTTCAGACCAGAGATAGTAAGAATCAATACACATCAATAATTACATGTCAACAACATACAAATGATATGGCCAACTCATTCGACTGCTGTCAAAGCAATGGCAGAATTGCAAATATGCTCCAACACTGTTCAAATAAAAATTTTCATCAAAATATCTAAAAATTCCTCGCTGGAAGTAATTGACAACTGACAGTTCTTACATTCTTCTTAAAGCTACTCTTCGAATCTTTGACATTGCTCAAATTGGTTGCTCTTGGTGTGTTATCTCAGTTATTGCATAATTATTTAGTGAGGAACATTGTGATAACCTTGTGTAACAGCTCGATGTTCTTTTTGTTCCAGGTTACCATGAGACACGTCTTGTCACCAGTGAGTAGAAACTTCTCATTTTTTTCAGGAATACTGTCTGCTCATGCAAATATAACTCATTTCTGGCTAAGGTTATGTTGTCTTTCAATGAATGATTCATTAGTAGTATCATCAGATCATCTTGAGTTTAATACTGATTAACATTTAGATGAGTAGTGAAACTACTATCAGTTGTGGTTTGCATGTTGGAATTGACAGTGCTGATGAACATAGAACATAGAACATTACAGCACAGTACAGGCCCTTCGGCCCTCGATGTTGTGCCGACCTGTCATACTGATCTCAAGCCCATCTAACCTACACTATTCCATGTACATCCATATGCTTATCCAATGATGACTTAAATGTACCTAAAGTTGGCGAATCTACCACCATTGCAGGAAAAGCGTTCCATTCCCTTACTACTCTCTGAGTAAAGAAACTATCTCTGACATCTGTCCTATATCTTTCACCCCTCAATTTAAAGCTATGCCCCCTCGTGCTCGCTGTCACCATCCTAGGAAGAAGGCTCTCCCTAACCACCCTATCTAACCCTCTGATTATTTTATATGTTTCAATTAAGTCACCTCTCAACCTTCTTCTCTCTAACGAAAACAGCCTCAAGTCCCTCAGCCTTTCCTCGTAAGACCTTCCCTCCATACCAGGCAACATCCTAGTAAATCTCCTCTGCACCCTTTCCAAAGCTTCCCCATCCTTCTTATAATGCAGTGACCAGAACTGTACACAGTACTCCAAGTGCGGCTGCACCAGAGTTTTGTACAGCTGCAGCATAACCTCTTGGTTCCGGAACTCGGTCCCTCTATTAATAAAAGCTAAAACACTGTATGCCTTCTTAACAGCCCTGTCAACCTGGGTGGCAACTCTCAAGGATCTGTGTACATGGACATCGAGATCTCTCTGCTCATCTACACTACTAAGAATCTTACCATTAGCCCTGTACTTTGCCTTCTGGTTACTCCTACCAAAGTGCATCACCTCACACTTGTCTGCATTAAACTCCATTTGCCACCTCTCAGCCCAGCTCTGCAGCTTATCTATGTCTCTCTGCAACCTACAGCATCCTTCGTCACTTTCCATAACTCCACCAACCTTAGTGTCGTCTGCAAATTTACTAACCCATCCTTCTACGCCCTCATCCAGGTCATTTATAAAAATGACAAACAGCAGTGGACCCAACACCAAATCTTGCGGTACACCACTAGTAACTGGTCTCCAGGATGAACATTTCCCATCAACTACCACCCTCTGTCTTCTTTCAGCAAGCCAATTTCCGATCCAAATTGCTATATCTCCCACAATCCCATTCCTCCGCATTTTGTACAATAGCCTATTGTGGGGACCCTTATCGAACGCCTTGCTGAAATCCATATACACCACATCAACCGGTTTACTCTCATCTACCTGTTTGGTCACCTTCTCAAAGAACTCAATAAAGTTTGTGATGCACGACCTTCCCTTCACAAACCGTGCTGACTATCCCTAATCAATTTATTCTTTTCTAGATGATTATAAATCCTATCTCTTATAACCTTTTCCAACACTTTACCGACAGCTGAGGGAAGGCTCACTGGGCTATAATTACCAGGATTGTCTCTACTCCCCTTCTTGAACAGGGGAACCACATGCGCTATCCTCCAGTCGTCTGGCATGATTCCTGTAGACAATGACGCGTTAAAGATCAATGCTAAAGGCTCAGCAATCTCCTCCCTGGCTTCCCAGAGGATCCTAGGATAAGTCCCATCCGGCCCAGGGGACTTATCTATCTTCACCCTCTGTAGAATTTCTAATACTTCTTCTTTGTGAACCTCAATCCCACCCATTCTAATAACCTGTATCTCAGTATTCTCCTCGACAACATTTTCATTTTCCAGAGTGAATACTGTTGAAAAATATTCATTTAGCGCTTCCCCTATCTTATCTGACTCCACACTCAACTTACCACTACTATCCTTGATTGGGCCTAATCTTACTTTCGTCATTCTTTTATTCCTTAAATACTGATAGAAAGCCTTAGGTTTTACCCTGATCCTATCCGCCAACAACTTCTCATGTCTCCTCCTGGCTCTTCTGAGCTCTCTCTTTAGGTCTTTCCTGGCTACCTCGTAGCCCTCAAGTGCCCTAACTGAGCCTTCACATCTCATCCTAACATAAGCCTTCTTCTTCCTCTTGACCAGAGATTCCACCTCCTTCATAAACCACGGCTCCCGCACTCTACAGCTTCCTCCCTGCCTGACAGGTACATATTTATCTAGGACACACAGGAGCTTTTCCTTGAATAAGCTCCACATTTCTAATGTGCCCATCCTCTGCAGTTTCCTTCCCCATCCTATGCACCCTAAATCTTGCCTAATCTCATCGTAATTGCCTTTCTCCCAGCTATAACTGTTGCCCAGTGGTATACACCTATCCCTTTCCATCACTAAAGTAAACATAACAGAATTGTGAGATAATAAAATGTGAGGCTGGATGAACACAGCAGGCCAAGCAGCATCTCAGGAGCTCCTGAGATGCTGCTTGGCCTGCTGTGTTCATCCAGCCTCACATTTTATTATCTTGGAATTCTCCAGCATCTGCAGTTCCCATTATCTCTGATAACAGAATTGTGATCGCTATCACCAAAGTGCTCACCTACTTCCAAATCTAACACATCGCCGGGCTCATTACCCAGTACCAAATCTAATGTGGCTTCGCCCCTTGTTGGCCTATCTACATACTGTGTCAGGAAGCCCTCCTGCACACTCTGGACAAAACTGACCCATCTATAGCACTCGAACTATAGTGTTCCCAGTCAATATTTGGAAAGTTGAAGTCCCCCATGACAACTACCCTGTCTCTCTCACTCCTATCGAGAATCATCTTTGCTATCCTTTGAGGTAGCTGGTTAGCTTCAATGAATTCAAGGAGAATGTTTGACATCTTTCTTGTTGTTAATGCAATAACTTTGGATTGAACAATAATTATTTGTTGAATTGAAACTACATGGAATGTCTTGTTACTCCTGATAAATCTGACCACAATTTCAGGAATCGGCTCTTGTTCTTTCAACACATTCTCAGTTTGTTTCTTCATGGAGGGTAAACTGTTTTCCTGTGTTTCCACAGCTGTAATTTCAACAGTGAAACCAAAATTTACAGACTACAATGTGACATTTATTATAAGCAGTCCATCATTCCAAGACATTGAATCAAACTCATCCACTCAGGCAAGGATGATTGCAAATGAGGTGAGATAAGTCTACAAATCTGTCGGAAGGAGAAATTGTCGTTCCAAATTTCTTTTGGTTCTGTACTTAAAATATGTTCGTCTTCTTTCTCCACAGCTCAATGACCTTTACAAAAACAGGAGCACAAATGCTACTTTCTCAGGTTGCAGATTTCATTCTTTCAGGTCAGTAAAATTGCAATTTCTATGTAATGTTTCCAATAAGTTTGCAGCTGAGTCTTGCTCTCAGAACATTGCAGTGAATGCTTAATTACCAGACATCTAGAAAGAAGAAGCCATTGTTTTTACAAAGAATGGATGTGCAGAGAAATATTTATTGCATGGAACTTTGCTTTGCTGACAAATGATTCACCTGTATAATTTGTCATCCACTGACTTCATCATGCTTATGTTGGTGGTGTGGTGTTTACATCCAATTGAAGTTCTTGTCTTTCATGCTAATCTTCTTTTGATGTTTTGCAGCATGGTCAATGGTGAGAGCAGCACAGTGACAGCAATATGTTCCTTCAGAAACGATTCCACCATACAGGATGTCAATAGAGAGCTTGTGTACCATGCGTTTGAAAATAAGACCAAGGATGTTTCGAACCTGGGGCCATACACATTGGACAATGACAGCCTCTTTGTCAATGGTAATTTTCCAATCAATATTCAGCTCAACTCTTAGTTTCACAAAATGCTACGTTTTCATGAATACCTGGACAGTTTTCTAATGTATGATACCAAGAACCACTTGCAATGGAAGGGAGCACACATGAAGTTACAATTCTAATCTTCATTACTTGGTGAGAAGGACTGAGCCAATGGTGGACTGTGCAATATTTTTGATGATAAATAATACCATTTACACAATATCACTGTGAGCCAAAAATTGCATATATGCCGATTCTATGTTTGAGCCAGTAATCACTGTAATATGTTGCTAGTATGACAATGTGACAGTAGCATAAATTCTTATTTCACTGGATTCTACCATCTGTCGAATAACAGAAAAAAAAATCATAATTGTGCAGTCGTGGGTAGGAGTGGTTTGAACTCTTTCAAAAGAGGCTCAGACACTTATTCCATTTCTTTGTAAAACTGCAAGAAAGAATGCATAAGAGACCATTGTGGAAAATATGTTAAATTCTTAGCTCCTGTTTGAATCTGCACAAGCAAAGTAAGTGAATAGTTTTGCATGATACACCCTGGCCTCAATTTGTTTTCAGTTTTGATATAATGTTTGCAATACTGTTCCCAAAGACTTGATAAATAGAAGACATTGCAGGAACTATCACACATCAATAGATACGCATCAAAAATGTGCTACTGCCACGGCTGGCTGATTTTTTCTCTGGAAAAGTGGTGGTGGAATTGCAATTAAATATACTTGCAAAAATGAATAACTGAAAGTCTCCCTCAAAATGTTGAAAAATTCCTCAGTGCTTGTTACTGACTTCTGACAGTTCTTACGTCCATTCCAAAGTTATTCTTGGAATCTTTGACATTGATCAGATAGGTTGATCTTAGTGTGTTACTTCAATGATTGCATGTGAATTTCGTTTGGCATATTAGCATAAACTTTTGTGACAACTCAATTTTCTTTTGTTTCAGGTTACCATGAGGAACGTCTTGTAACCAGTGAGTAGACACGGTCCATTTCCTTTGGAAATATTTCCTGCTTTTGCAAATTGAACTTTTGATATTGGTGAAGAATATATTGTGATTTAATAAATGATGCAGCAGGATTTTCATCTGATTATCATGGGTTTAATACTAATTAACCTTGCGGTGATACGTAAACAACTGTTGGTTGAAGTTAATGTGTTGCAATGTTTAGCACTTAGACAGACATGGTTAGCTTACGTGAAGTGCGAGAAGAATACCTGAAATATTTCTTGACATAAATGCATCACATTTGGATTGATTAATAATTAATCGTTGAAATCAATTTTCTTGGGATCTCCCATTGTCCCTGATAAATCTGGCCAGTATTTCAGCAATAGGCTTTTTTTCTTTCAACACATTTTCAGTTTGTTTCTTTGTGTGAAATACACTGTTCTCATCTTTTTCCACAGCTGTAATTCCGCTTGGAATTCCAACAGTGGAACCAGAACTTACTGACTACAATGTGACATTTATTATAAATAGTCCACCATTCCAAGGCATTGAATCAAACTCTTCCAATCAGACAAGCATGATTGCAAATGAGGTGAGATAATTCTACAAATCAATTTGAAGGGGAAATTGTTGTTTTAAATTTATTTCAGTTCTATACCTAAAATATATTTGCCTTCTTTTCCTGTAGCTCAATGACCTTTTCAAAAACAGCAGCATAAATGCCACATTCTCCAGCTGCAAATTTCATTTACTCAGGTCAGCAATGTTACAATTTCTACCTAAGCTTTACAATAATTTAGTACTTAATTCTTGCTCTCAGAATACTAAAGTTAATATTTAATTACCAGATATCCATGAGGAATATGTCACTGTTATTACAAAGAATGAATGTACAGAGAAATGTCCATTACATAGAGCTTTACATTGCTACCAAACTATTTCCATATAAAATTTTCCACAATTGAAATCATCATGTTTATCTTTGTGATTTGCAAATGCATCAGATCAAAGCTCTTGCCTTTCACGCTAATCTTCTTTTGATTTTGCCAGCATGGCCCATCATGACAGCAGCACAGTGACTGCAATATGTTACTTTAAAAACGATTCTGCCATTCAGGGCATCGATAAAGAGCTTGTGTATCATTTGTTTGAAAATAAGACCAAGGATGTTTCGAAATTGGGGCCTTACACATTGGACAATGACAGCCTCTATGTGAATGGTAATTATCCAGGCACTTTGTATGTTAACCCTTTGTCTGACACATTTGCTATGTTTTGATGAGCACCTCGACAGTATTCTAAGGCCTTACATGATGCACCACATGCAATGGCAGAGAATATATGCAAAGGCAGAATCTATATCCTCCATTGTTAGCTGGTCAGAAGAACAGCAACTATGGTTGACAGAACAATTTACGTCTCTATGCCAACGATTGCATTCATGCAGATTGTGTGATTGAGCCAAGAATTGCTGTATTGCGTGAATATCATGACAAATTTTCAGCAGCTTAAATTAATATTGCATTGGATTATGCTATCAACTGCAACCCAGTGAACAATCATAATCTTTAATTGAGTTTAGAAATTTTTGAACTCTTTCAAAAGAAGCTCAGGCAACTTATTCCATTTTGTTGAACCCTGGAATGGAAGAAGGCAGAAGACACCACTGCGAAAAATATATTAATTTATGAGTCTGGTCCTGTTTGAGTTTGGTGCTTTCTTTCAATGTCTGCACTCTCAAAATAAATGAAGATATTCGTATGTTATACTCAGTGATCAATTTGATTTGAATTTTCTGTAATATTTCCAGTAACATCTTCAAAAGGCATGATATTGCACATTTCAACCAGGAGATCAGGAAACATTACAGATTAATAATTACATACTAACAAACTGCCAATTGAAAGTTTTGCTCATTTGACATTTGTCAATATGGTGTGGTATTTGAAACAAAACTTGGTCCCAACATTTGACAAATGAAAGTTTTCACAAACACGTCTGAAAATTCCTCACTGGGTGTTATTTACATTGGCTGTTCTCACATTTATCCCAATGACGTTTCTGGAGACTGGGCATGGATCGGATTGGGTGCTATTAACATCTTACGTCATTGTTTGCACATGTATTTAGTGAGATATGTGATGACCTTGCTTGACAAAGCAATATTCTTTTTGTTCTAGATTACCACGAGACACGTCTAGTAACCAGTGAGTAGAAACCTCTTTTATTTTCTTAGGGAATATTGTTTGCTTGTCCACATTATGCCAAGATTATGTTGTGATTCAATGAATGATTCATTCATGGTATCCAGATTATCTTGTATCAACTACTGATTTACTTGCAAATGAATACATAAACAACTATTTGCATTTACTGTTGTGCAGTTATCAGCATGTATGCAGTAGCTGGTAAGATGCCATAAATTCAAGGAGAATGCTTGTTGTCATTCTTGTCATTAATGCAGTACACTTATATTGATTAAAAATAATTTTTGAAATCAATTTTCATGGGATATCCAATTAGTCCTGATAAATCTAGCCAGTATTTCAGCAATAGGCTCTTGTTCTTTCAACACATTCTCAGTTTGTTTCTTTGTGTGAAATAAACTGTTTTCCTCTATTTCCACAGCTGTAATTCCTCTTGGAACTC
Organism: Stegostoma tigrinum; assembly: GCF_030684315.1. Classification (NCBI taxonomy): domain Eukaryota; kingdom Metazoa; phylum Chordata; class Chondrichthyes; order Orectolobiformes; family Stegostomatidae; genus Stegostoma; species Stegostoma tigrinum. The sequence continues at coordinate 23,771,116 of NC_081383.1, forward strand.
CAACAGTGAAACCAAAACTTACTGACTACAATGTGACATTTATTATAAGCAGTCCATCATTCCAAGACATTGAATCAAACTCTTCCACTCAGGCAAGCATGATTTCAAATGAGGTGAGATAATTCTACAAATTTACTTGAAAGGAAAATTGTAGTTCTAAATGCCTTTTAGTTCTGTACCTAAAACGTGTTTGTCTTCTTTCCCCATAGCTCAATGACCTTTTCAAAAACAGCAGCATAAATGTAACATTCTCCAGTTGCAGATTTCATTCATTCAGGTCAGCAATATTGCAATTTGCCTATCATATTTACAATAAGTTTGCACTTGAATCTTGCTCTCAGAACATTTCAGTGAATGCTTAATTAAAAGATGATCAGAAAGAAGTACTATTACAAAGTATGGATGTGCAGAGAAATGTTTATTACACAGAGCTTTGCTTTGCTTACAAAGCATTTGCTTGCAAAGTCTTTCCACCATTGAAGTCATCATGTTTATCTTGGTGATTTGGTGACTGCATTGTTTAAATTTCCTGCCTTTCATGCTCAAACTCTTTTGATTTTTGCAGCATTGTCGATGGTGACAGCAGCTCAGTGACAGCTACATGTTTCTTCAAAAATGATTCCACCATTCAGGACGTCGATAGAGAGCTTGTATATCATGTGTTTGAAAATAAGACCAAGGATGTTTTGAAATTGGGGCCATACACATTGGACAATGACAGCCTCTATGTGAATGGTAATTGTCCAGTTAATATTCATCTTACCTTTCTGTTAGTCATACATGCTGTGTTTTGACAAATATTTCAGCAATTTTCTAAGGTAATACACCAAGCAGCACTTACAATGGAGTGGGTAATGTGCAATGTCATAATTCAAATCCTCCACCATAAGTTGGCTACAAGAACACTGTGGTTATCCCACGCTGTGGTGGACACTGCAATTTTTGTTGTCAATGTACAGCATGTACACAATATCTCTCAGAATCAAAAGTTGCATTTATTCCAATTGTGTGATTCAGCCAAGGATCTCTGCAATATGGTATCAGTGTACCCTTACTGGACTGGATTGTACTATTTGTTGCATGTCAGAAAAATCATAACTGTGCAAATGAGTTTACAATTTTCAGAACTCTTTCTAAAGAGGTTCACCCCACTTATTCTATTGTTTGTGCCCTTGACAGAAAGAAGGCAAAAGAGGCCACACCTAAAAATTCATTTCATTCTCAGTTAGCTCCTGTTTGCATTTGACAGTCTCTTTTGATGCCTACACACACAAAATTAGTGAAGGTCTTTACATGATAAAGATCAACTCTAATGCCTGATGGAAGAGGGTGGAAGAGTGTATAACTGGGTGGGAGGCATCTCTGATTAAGTTTTCCCAAGGCAGCAGGAATTGTAACTTCGAAGGAGTTAATGTGCTCAATCGTTAGTTTCTCTCTGATTCTGCAGCCTGGAATGGAGTGCAATCTTTTTCTTGTTCATCTGTATTATAGCTTAACAGTTGTTTTATTACTCACATTTAATAATTAAGATTATTTGTGACACAGCAATAAAGATGATTGTGATGCCTTCCTGTGACATTTCTATCTTTTTACATTTCTAGATTACCACGAATCACATCTTGCAAGCAGTAAGTATGTTTTATTATGAATCTGTGAGGAATAATTAGCTATTCCAGCATAACTATTCTAGTTAAAAATTCTTCTAATACTGGCTATGCTATTCTGTGTTAAATACTCCATTCATGGAGGTTATCTTAGGCGTAATGATTCCAGGCTGATTCTTGAATGGCAAGACTGATATATAGGGAGAGAGACTGGACTGATTGGGACAATATTCACTAGTGTTTAGAAGAAATGATGGGGGCCTCAGGTAAACTTATAAAATTCTAACAGGATCAGCCTGGGTAGATGCAGGAAGGATGCCCGAGGAACCAAGAACCAACCTTCATGGTTTAAGGTAAGGGCTTTAGGACAGAGATGATTTTGTCACCCAGAGTAAGGTGAATCTGCTAATTTCTCTGCCAGAGAAAACATCTGCGGCTAAAACATTGGAGACATTTAAGAATGAGTCAGGTAGCATTCATAGACTAAAGCGATAAAAGCTGGGGGGAAAGCCTGGAACAGGGTACTGAGATGGATAAATCAACAATGATCATATTGAATAGCAGAGCTGACTTGAAAGGGCCGAATGGTCTACTCCTGCTCCCGTATTCAATACTTCTATATGTTCCTGTAACAAATGTCATTTGAATCAATTGTCTCAAAACATTGAGTTTGAGTGACTGGAATATGTTTCTGTTGCAGCCATAGACCATCCAAACATTACATCAAATAAAATATGAAAGTATATTCAGTTTGTGACATTCAAGTATAGCAGAGTTTTGGGACTTCCTTTCTCCACTAACTTAAAATAGTTCATAGTACTAGATTGGTAAAAATACTTTTATTTAATTATTTTTGTAGTTGCTGGGTCTTGAACTATTATTTCTTTTTTTCTTCCACAGCTGCAACCCCTGTTGTAAGTGTGACAGTGACTTCAGACAAGAAACTGAAACCTGTTAACTATAACGTGACCTTCATTATAAATAATCCAGGATTTGAACACATTCAGTCAAACTCCATATTCGGAGCCATGAAAATTGGAAACATGGTGAGGAAGAAATGTAAGAATTTTTTGGCATTAACTTCTTGGTAATATCTTGTGATCCTGCATCTAATGCATGTTTATTATTTTCTTACAGCTAAACCACCTATTTAAAAATAGCAGCATTAAAGCGACGTTCTCACGTTGTTCAGTACATATACTCAGGTAAGAATTATCAGCCATCGTTGAATTGGAACCTTTATTTGCTTGAATCTTATTTCTATAACATAGAGCTTAATGTAAATTTCACATCTAGCCAGAATGCTCAAATTGCATTGTTTAAAATAAATTTGCGCACAGATACACAGGCTTGGAATTTTTGGAATCCTGACAGTCATCATTTCAGTATTGTTTGGTGTCGCGCATTGGTATACTACGTGCAGTATGCTTGGAACCCTTTGAAAGTCTCCACAAATTGGAGACTTTGGACGATTCCAATGAAATTAAGTAAATTTGGAATCGTAAATTTGTATTTAGTAGGCCAACATTTCCTGATACACAGTATTTCCTAAATACACAGTCTAACTCCTGAAGAACTACTTAACATGTTCCATACTTATCTCACACATCCTCAACTACACCTCTGCCAGACCATTTACAACCCCAGACCTGACCACCTTGACCTGATCCCCTTTCCACCCAATAGGGGATCTGCACCTGAAACCCCTGCCAGGCCCGCTTGATTGCTGCCACTGGACCCAAGCCCCTGATGTCCCCCAGTGCACTGGACCCTCAAACCTGCCAATGTTAACCAGCACCACCACCAAACCGAAACCCACCACCAGATCAGACCTACAACCTGGATGTGACTCCTGCCCTCCCTCTTTCCGCATCATGACTTCTCTCACTCATCCCAATTTATCCTAAGCACTGCAGTGGCAAGGTCCTGTTGCACACTGGAATCTTACATATCTTAATCCCTTCCAACATGCCATCCTACCCCCTACCTAGTAGGCACTCTGCCCAGTTTCCAACTTGTTTTCTGGGCATCCTATCCATCTGTCATCATAGCACCTGCAGCCTATCTCTGATGCAGCTCTCACCCTACTTACCTGACACCTTTTCCACCTGGCACCCTACCCTCAAGCAACATTTTGGTAACTCATTCATGGGATGAGGGTTTCTCAGACTAGGCCAACAATTATTTATTGCCCATCCCTAATTGCCCAGACAGCAGGTAAGAGTCAACCAGATTGCTGGGAGTATGGAGTCACATATGGGCCAGGCTAGGTTAAGATATTAGTGAACGAGAGAAGTTTTTCTTGACAATCAACAGTTGCTTCTTGGTCACTATCAGACTGTTAATTCCAGATTTTTATTGAATCCAAATTCCATTGATTCAAACCCGGGTCCCCAGAACGTATCCTGGGAATCTAGATTGACAGACTAGCAATAATATCATTCTGTCATTGACTCCCAGTGGCAACCTATTTATATGACACTGTACTCCCTATCCACCTGGACACCTCCCACCTGGCACCTTACTTATATGGCACACACCCCTCCACCCAACTTGAACCTCAACCTTCAGCATCATCACCCTACAGTTACCTTATGTACTTATCTATTGTCAGAAGCTATCAAAGTAATTGGCTAGACAGTTAAACTTCAGAATATGGCAGCTTTCTGGTGTAAAAGAGAGGCATAGTTAGCCTTCCTTTTATCGCTTAGTGGTGTAAAAGAACTATCAGAATGGAAATATTACTGTATGAAACGACCCCTGGCAGGATTGTTTGCCAGTAATGCGAAGCTCCTTTCTTTTGCAAAAGAGAAGGAGCAGCATGACAATCTTTGTAAGACTGTCACTCTTATTGAGATATCTGGAGCCATTTATTCCAGTGTGGGTCACTTAGATGTGGCCATCAATCAGTTTTATTTTAATGATCACATTAACTACATTGCTTCAAAGTAGTTCCTGCTAAAATTGTATTTCTTTTGCTTTTCTGCAGTATGATCAATGGTGACAGAAGCAGAGTGACAGCAATCTGTGCATTCAAGCCTTATCCTGAAATTCAACATGTTGATAGAATACTTGTGTATCATGTGTTTGAAAACAAAACCAAAGACATTTCTAACTTGGGACCCTATACATTGGATAGTGACAGCCTCTATGTAAATGGTACTCGTCTTATTGTTCTTTAGAATAACTCCTAGTACATCGTTTGTCATTGTGTATGCATCATACTCCCAATATGGCTCATATCTGACCTGCACAGCCCCTAATTATTTTTTGGGAGTGTGGACTTCTGAGGTCTGTGCAGTGCATTGAGCTCTGCAGAATATTCTGCAGCCATTCAGAGATATTGCGGACTCTGGCGTTAGGCAGGAAACATGCTAATCTGAAATTACTTTTGAGGCTTGTCTGGTCCCTTAAAAATTGAAACCCCAATCCCCCGCTCACACTGTACAACCAAGTTGCCTTTGGAGCCAAGGGCTCAGCATAGGCTGCACTTCTCAGAGAAACTATAATGCTCATCAGTATTTAGAACTGAAACTGTTTAGAGATTTGGATTCCTGCACTACCTGTATGATTTTCTATGACTGTCATTCATTTCCATTCTGCCTTCAGAAAGCCGGGAGTGACAGCTTCTATAAAAAATTCTATCAACATAGCTCTTAGTATTCCACACTGACTGCAGCTGAACTCTAGCTCCAAGTGTCAGATTGGAGTTGCTGTAGCTGAAGAGACTTCGTGCATGACTGGCAGTTGTGATCTAGAATTCCTGTGGAACAAAGCATGTATTTTACAGAATCTCAGTGAGCTGAGAATTTAATGAAAAATGCTGGCCAACTACTAGTGATAAAGAAAATAATTTAAAAAAAACTTTCAGCCTCAGATCTGAATTTCCAATTTCATTAAATTCCTGACTTTGGCATGGTATTAATCGTGCACTCAGTCACTCTGATTGTCCTTTTCTGCAACTGCTTCCCATTTGGTAGTCACAAATTAAAGTATTCTTACTATTAAAAGATTCAAAAGCAAGGTTATGAATTATTACTATTATTGTTTTTGTTTTATTTTACTTTATATACTTAAGTGATCTGTGTTATTTGTATTAATGATACCATCTTCTTCAATTTCTAGATTATCATGAAACACTCCCACTCATCAGTAAGTATGTTTTTTACTTTAATTGTTGGGGAAGTATTCCTCATTCAGTACATTGTTGAAAATTGAAGAACACTGTTTGCTACTGGACTTGGATTCAACAAAATTGTTAACCCAATTTCAAGAAATCTTGAACAATTATTGCAATGAATAGAATTTCTGCTTACTCTGAGGAGTCTGCCAGACTTCTTATTGTTGCATGATGGCTCAGTGAATTCTTTGTAGTTACTTATAACTTTGTCAGAATAGCTACAATTTGAAAGTAATATACAGATGCAGAATTATCAATACAAACTTGTGTAATGCTCTTGAATAGTAATTCATAGCTTCCCAATGGTAAAATGTTGTCAGACAAAGTTTATGGATTCTTGTTAGTTCCCCTTACCCCACGTATTCAGGACTCACCCGCAGAGATGATTGTCCTTGATGTGGAGCTTGGAGCGAAGTTCTTGGTATCATACTGTTGTCCTTATTCAGGGTCAGTTTGACAGTGATTTACAAAGCATAACAAAAAGAGCATTTGCTTTCCTCTTTAATTTATTTTTCTATGTGTCATAGAGGTGAATAGGACCTAAAGTGCGGCAATATTTTGTCTTTAATCAGTGTTTGTCTTGATTTCTAGCGGAACCACCAATCGTACCTGAAGCAAATAATCCAATTCAGAGCCAGAGGCCATCCAGTTTTAATGTTACTTTCACCATTGATAATTTGCCGCTTATAGAGCAGCTACATGATGAAACATCAGAACTATACAAGTCTGCATCAAATATTGTTACTCATAAGGTATTCCAGGGAAACTAAAATTATTTAAATGCCTTGGTTAGCATTTACTATATTCAGCCCACTGAACTCTGAATGTATTTGTATTGCAGCTGAATGAATTATATCGTGGAAGCAAGATAAAAGCAGCATTTTCAAAATGTACAGTTGGCTCTTTAAGGTAAGTAACGTCGCTTAATAAGTAGTTGCATTGTGTTCAAAGAAAATATATTTTCTACTGAGCTTCAAACATTATGTGTGAAACAAGTTTGAATAATTTTATTAGTAGTATTTAGTTCCATTGTTTATTAAGTAACGGATTGTTCACAGTTGATGTCATCTACCTTGTTTGGAAAATGCTTTTGTTGCCAAATTTGAGCATTTAAAAGGTAAATACAGTGCGACCTAATTGTTGATGCATAATTGGAAAATTTTACACACTACGCACTGTGATACCTTGATTAGATACTAAGTATTCTGAATTTGTCAAATGGTTAAATTTGATGGAGCTCATGATTTATTTCCTGCAGACATAATGTTAGAAAAGCATGAAAAAATAAATATTTTTAAATATATAAAAAACAGTTACAAGAAACGTCATTGATTTCTAATGATAATCAATGTTATTACAACAAATAGTTAACAAAGACTTTTATGATTGCCAGTGAAACAACCAGTCAGAAGACCAAAGTGTATGCAATGTGCACTTTTAACAATAATTCTACTGCATGGAAAGTCGATAGAGTTATTGCATACCACCAGTTCAGTTACAACACAATGAACATCACTACTTTGGAACCTTATTCTCTGGACCCGAACAGTCTCTATGTAGATGGTATGAATTATTGGGATATCTTATAAAATACTGTACCAAGTGCCTAAGGTGATGGGGCGAGTGGATCAGATAATCTGTACTCAGATTCTCACGGTATCTATAGATAGAATTCCCCTTGAATTGAGCTTCTTTAAAGGGGCTATGGCACAACTATGTTATATTTGGCTCTAATATTAGGCTCCAGCACCTGCTTGTATTGCAATCTGGAAACCTTGAAGACAGAAAAGGGTACAGCGTCATCGCCAATCACTTCCAGCACAGCCTGTGTGCCACCTAGTGCTGGCAATGGGTAAGAGCATAGGCATTCCCATCTTATGCTGGCAGCATCACAAATTAATCAGCTGCTCTGGTTAACTTAAGGCACAACGTTATTACTCCTCAATATAGACTTTATTCATGCAGCTCTCTTCAAGAGGGCAATGAGTGGAAGCCAGCTGAATCACACTCTATCCTTGTATGCTCTTTAGCCTCCTGGTGACCAATCAGTCAGGCATGAGTTTGGCTCCTACTCGACTACACACCACAGTTAGGCAATGAAGAGGCACCACAAATTTTGCATGTTGTTTACTTCAACAAGACATGGCACAAGGGAGATGGGAATTTTAATTAAGTGCTCCATGATCATTCCAGACCAATGATTTATCCCCAGTAACTTATCATGGGCTCAGGGCTTTATCTGGCTTTGTTGTATTATGCAAGAAACATTTCATAGATTGAATAAACACCGTTGATTACAATGTGCTATTTCATTTTCAGACTACCATGAATCAACACCTACAATCAGTGAGTCTTTTTTTATTATTTTAATTTCTTAGAATTCCTGTTCTACCATCTCACATTTACGCTTTATTATTTCAACAACACTCCAATTCTAAGTGGTACTACCGTGATCTGAATTCAATATAATAATTACAATGTTCATATTCCATGCTAAGCAATTATTCACTTGGAAACAAAACATGATAAGTTCAATTAAATGTTGTAAGAAACAATTTATGTTTCAAGTCCCTTTCATTTATTATGAATTTTCTATAGTACAAAAAGGACTGTAAAATAGATAAGTAACATATATATTAGTTGTTAAATCATATAATTCTCTTTCTTTCTAGTACAAGCACCAAATCAGAAGCAAGAGTCTGGATTTAATGTGACCTTCACAATAATAAATTTGCCATACATAGAAGAATTACATGTCAACACGTCACGTTTGTACAGATCAGCATCAACTATCATTACTTACAATGTATGCCATCTAATTGACATTTATTCAAATAAAAATCTGATAATATATTATTTTCTTGTTGTAACATAGAATGCTTTCCTTGCAGCTGAATACCATGTTTGATAACGGTGATATAAAAACTGCATTTACAGACTGCAGAGTAATTTCCCTAAGGTAAGAGGTCTTTAATTCTTATCCAAATATTTTAATTGTATCATTAAATCACAGAAGCTTCAGTGCATTCTCAGTCAAGTTGTCAAGTTATATCCATTCTGAATTTATCTGCCTGTATATAGCTTCCATGCTCTTTCACAGCATCATTTAACAATTTTCCTTTTCTGGTCCACATCTCCATATCTGTTAAATGTCATGCTTTTTTTCACCTTTCATGTTTATTTATGATAGGACCATGTACTTTTTTGCTTCAAAATGCTATCACAGAAATCTTTAAATGTATGTCGCCTCTAGTTTGTGATTTATCAGACAATTGAAATAATTTGTCACTATTTACCATCTGAACTTTTTGAACACCAGCGTGAAAAGTTAATGTTTCATCTCTAAGAAATTGATGAACATAACTCATCATATTTTGCCATATGAAGAAATATATCCAAAGAGCAAGTTTTTTTTAACTTGCTGCCTGAGCAAAAAACTGACATTGTCAACCATTGATTATGGAATTACCTACACTTCATTCTATTAAAATTAATGGTGATAGAAATGAAACAATTTCTGTAAAAACAGTTTACAAACTGAAATGTTAACTTTATGCCACAGAACATGATTAATTCAATTTCACATTCTGAGGATAAATCTATTACCTGCAGTTAACACCTTTTAACACGAATGCACAAATTCATTAACTTCATAGTTAATTACTATCTGAGGAACAGCTTGATTGTATAGCAAGCACAATACATTCCACATTGCCACTAGCCATTTATGCCATGGCTGAACCTGACAAATAGTGAACATTCTGTCCATTTGTTTTGTGATCTCAGTGAATCCATGAATCTTCAAGTAGGTATTCTTTTTAAGAGTGGAACTGCATTCTTGTTTAAATAAATACTTGCACAGTCTTACCCAAAATGGAGAATTTAGCTGGCGAATCACTTGCACGGGTCATTTCTGCATTTCAAAAACATAATATAAGGCAAACATTCCGCAAACAGAATCCTCCAGGCAGATTGATGGGACTGGGTTGCCACAGTAATATGGTGGGAAGGGAAGGTGCCTGCAGCCTCTGAAACAGAAAAAGAAAGATCTGGGGTGAGGTTTATGAAGGGAGGGAGAGTGGTGGCCAGATCAGTGAAGCCAGGTCCCAGGTTGGCATTGATAGGCCAGAGGAAGATAGCTTGCCTTCGTCTCCCAAAATAAAAGCTTATTTTGTGAGCCATTTTTCAGCTGGATGGAAAGGGTTTACCCCACTTATGCAGCTCTTCTGGTTTCCCAGTGTTATGCCACATAGTTTCCAAACCTTCACATTCCTGAGCAGGGTCACTGGATGAATCCCCCGATGGAAGCACTCCTAATTTTTCCATTCTATATTCACCATCCAGTTCATAGAAACAGTGGGCTTTCAATGCTGTGATCCCAATCAGGAGCTCTGGAGGTTTGTTATCCGCACCATTAAAGGCAGGAGCTTTTGAGCTATGTCTGGTTCATGAGGGCACTTCAATATGGAGGCTTGCCTGTCAGAAACCAAATGAAAATATTCAGCTAATCTGAGCAGGTACTTACAGCTGGAGGGAAGGTTCCACTTTCCAATTGGTTTTGGGTCATGATTGTAGTCGTTTATGCACACAGTCCACTCTGGGGACCAAGGTACATTAGATCTAATGGCTTCCTGGCATGCCAAGGGAGACCACCTCAATGAAGTTAGTGGCATTTGTATGCTGCAGGAAGCTAAGTACATGTGAAGGCCACAGATTTAACTCTAATTCAGTTTTAGCTAATAGGCTTCCTGCTTCCCTGGAGTAGACAGCCAATTCGACTTAGGTCAGCCCTGGGATTATCGACTTGGAAACCATCACAAAAAAAGCACAACCTATCTTCCATAAGCCTGCCATCACAGTAGCAGGAAAATTATTTCTAGGTGCCTGCCAGGTATAAGGCCTCAAAATCTCACACACTTTATGAATTTTAATTTTGCTTTTATTTTTAAATGATGTGTTTTTCATCCTTTCAAAAGTTACATTTCAGTAAATACCAGTATTCAGTTGCACTCAACCTCTGTTGCACTTCAGTTACATTCAGTTACAAGGTTCATTAGTTGATTTGTTATTTCACCTTTGGCAGTGGGACAAGCAACAAGATGACCAAAGTGTATGCAATCTGTAGCTTCAGAAATAACTCTGCTGCAGAGCAAGTTGATAGAGTTACTGTATACCGTCAGTTCAATTACAAGACAAAGAACATCACTACATTGAGACCTTATTTTCTGGACAGGAACAGTCTCTATGTGAATGGTATGTACTGCCATGTAATTTTATATTATACTGAATAAGCAGCACAAGAATTTAACTAGGGACTTGTTCCTACGCGGGTGTTGGCCAGATGATCTGCATTCTAACATAGATAATATTGCTGTATTAGCTTTCAATGGAATTCCTTTGAATTCAGCTTTGCACTGGAAATGTGGCACTGCCTTGTTACCTTGTTCACCCATGATGTAGAGGCGCTGGTGTAGAGGTGACTGGGGCATACAAATTCAGAATTCACATGACACCAGGTTGTAGTCCAACAGGTTTATTTGGAATTTGCCTGCCTGATTGTCATGACAGCACAGCACTGACATTGACTTTACAAACACTTGATGCTCTTGGTCTAACACTCTTGGTCACCTGCACAGGCTTATCATCTAACACCCCATTCACACCAGTTGTATGATCTTTTCATCTCTGTGCCCTTGATCTCTTTGCCTTCAAAGTCTGTGTTTGTGTGCCCTGATCTCAACTGCACCTGACAAAGAGGCTGCGCTGTAAAAGCTTGGGTGATTCCACATAAACCTGTTGGACTATGACCTGGTGTTGTGTGACTTCTGATCTGTGTACCATCATTTCTCGTGCATTTTCTGGCTTTAATAAGATTATTGTTCAAGAAACATGGCACATTTCATACTATATTCAGGAAAAGACCAATTGATTGAATTACATTGTTCTTTTCAGATTATCATGAATCAACACCTCCAAATGGTAAGTGTGATGGTTTCTGTTCCTTCCATTTGTTAACAATTCTGGATGACCATGTAAATTGTCCTTTTGATTAAGATAAGAAAATATCTGGCTTTCCTCATTAAATTAAAACTTTGTTGGTTAATTCTAGCATACGCTGTTTTAAACAGTTCAAAAGGTAACATTTCAAGCTGATATGTCCAGTTAAATGTTGCAATTATTGCTTTCATCTTGCATGACTTGTATAATAAATGAAACTATAAAATAGTTCAGCAATGCAGTTGTATTATTTATTCTATAATATCTCTCTGTGTTTATCGCAGGAGCACCAAATCAGGAACCCGGGTTTAATGTTACCTTCATTGTTACCAATTTGCCATTCATTGAATTACTACATGACAACACATCACAGCTCTACCAAACAACATTATCCATTATTGCTAATGAGGTATACCATCACAATGATATTATTAAAATTATCTACTGAACATTTATATTTTGAATTTTGCAACAGTGAAAATGTCTTTCTTGCAGCTTGATGTAATGTTCAGAAAGAGTGATATAAGCAGTGTGTTTGCAGACTGCAGAGTAATGTCCTTAAGGTAAGAATGATTCAATATTGTCCCCAATTATCAGTTTTTCTTTAAATCTGGAACTTCAGTTTAGAATAATTCATTTGGGTTTTCATTCCTAAGCTTCAATCCTCAAGGCTGTCAATCTAATTTCATTTCATTAAATCTGTCAGTGAATTTCAACAGTTTTCCTTTTTAAGCGAAAATTCAGTTTCTGTTAAATGCCTATTGGCAACTGATGTCAATGCAATTTGTGGTGCTACTTCCTTTTGTCTAATAGGTTTTCAAGTCAAAATAGTTCTGCAAGATGCTTCCTTATGCCATTAACGATTAACTGATTGAATGAAAATTGTTTTAATTCACTCTTTCAGCTTTTTCAGAACATTTGATACATTGATAAATAGATATTGGTTGTTTTTGTACAATCAAAATGAATAAATCTAGATTCCTATGTCTTCACATTCTACTGCAAGTAATGTAATATTGTAGCACTGACTGTAATCAATCAATTATACATTTCTGCTAATCAATGTGAATTCACTTGCAAATTTTGTAATTTAAAGGTTATGTTCAAATCTGAATATTATGTATTTTAATTTAAGTTATAGGATGGCCTTGATGTATAAATTGGAGAAATAAATTTGGCCTTGCAAGTTCAGAACATTTAAGTAATTATTGAGATGTGACAACATAAAGTTAGTCACTGACAGGACTTTGTTATCTAAGTCATTGCACAGATGTTCCAAAAACTGTCACATTCACAGCATTATGTTCCATGTAAAGTAGCTGAAAATATTTTTCCTTATTTTTAAAAGTCATTGCTTCAAAAAAAATCTCTTCAGACATTTAAAGAATGAATTGATAAACTCTAGTGGGGAGCAATGTATATTTGGTCATCTCCAATGTTAGCTCACAATTCTATTATACATTTCTTTAATTGTATTATGTTCACCTTTCACAGTGCTACAAACAGTCAGATGACAAATGTTTATGCAGTTTGTTCGTTTAAGAATAAGTCTGATACAGAACAAGTTGATCGAGTCACTGTGTACCACCAGTTCAATTACGAAACGGAAAACATCACTAAACTGGGAGCTTTTTCATTGGACAGGTCCAGTCTCTATGTAAATGGTACGAAAAACCTGCTTGTTTTATGTTACATTGTAATGAACAGTCTAAAATCTCATTGAGACCTATGCCCTTTGGGCCGAATGTCGGCTGGCTAAAATGCTTGCCAGTAGTGTGGTACTATCATTGAATGTGATTGCCTTGAATTCAGCCACAGTTTGGCAATCAGACATAGTAATGTAATGTAGCGTCACATTAAGTGTTTACACTGCCTCCAACCGCAAGATAGCATCAAAGGAATTATGTATTTTAAATTCGCTTCAGAAGTTTGCCAGTTGATGAAAATACCCTATTCTGTTTCAGACTACCATGAATCAATGCCTGTCTCCAGTGAGTATGACTGTTTCAGTTTGTTTTTTATGTTAAGCCTTCTATAGTCACTCAGCCTGCAGTCTCCATTATTTTATCAGTATTTACTTTTCTTTTTAATTCTATACCTGCTCAATTGATTCTATAATGTACTGGATTCAAACGGTCAATGGTAATACCACCTTTTCACACTGAGCAATGATTGACATGTAAATATGGATGTTGATATTTCAACTAAATGTTGCAAGTATTTCTTTTGTTTCACATGATATGCCTGTGGCACAAATGGAATTGTAAAATAGATCAGCAATGGTAGCCACATTATTTATTTCACAACCTAATTCTCTATATTTCTAGCACAAATTCCAATTCAGCAGCCGTCTCCAGATGGGTTTAATGTGACCTTCACTGTCACCAGTTTGCCATTTGTAGAATCTTTTTCTGACAACACGTCAAAGCTGTACCAATCAGCATCAACTACCCTCGCTTATGAGGTAAATTATCAGAAAAATATTTTTTAAAGTTAATTACTGATCATTTATACTTTCAATTTTTGAAACACTGCAAACATATCTCTTTCAGCTCAACATACTGTACAGTAAGAGTGATATAAGCACTGAATTTACAAACTGCAAAGTAATGTCCTTAAGGTAAGAGTACTTTGTATCATCTATCTTCAAGTTTTCATGAAATATTTGAGCTTCTGCTCAAAATGCCTCCACTGGACTCTCATACAATTTCCAAAGCTATCAATCAGTTTAACATACAGACATTTGAATTAGGGAGAGAGGCAGATCTTTCAGCCTGGTTTTCATTCAATAAAATCATGGCTGATCTCTTTGTGTTCTGAATTCAACTTTCTCATCTATCTCAGACAACCTTTTATATTCTTGCTGAACAAGAAACTATCTCCACCATAAAAATATTTAATGACCCCACCTGCATTGTGCTCTGATGCAGACAGTTCCAAAGTCGCTCAGCCCCATGAGAGAAACAACTTTTCCTCATCACTGTCCTAAAAGGATGACCCCGGATGGTAAAGCAATGTCACCTGGTTCTGGACTCACCCACAAGAGGGAACTTCCATTCCATGTTCAGAATCACCCAAAGATAAACCCCAAAGAAAACAAACCCAGTCACTTTCCTTATAAGACAACCCACACTCTCCAGGAATCATTCCTGCAAAGCTCCTCAGAACCATCTCCAATGCATTTATATCCTTCCTTTAATAAAGAGGCTAAAATTGCGCACGGTTTTCAAGATGTAGTCGCACCATTTTCCTGCTTAATGGAAGCAGTTTCCTTACTTTTGTGTTCAATTCCTTTCATAATAAAGAAAAGCATTCCACTTCTAAATCACTTGCTATAACTGCATGTAAACCTTTTAAGGTTTGTGTAGTAGAACACACCTTGATCTTTCTGTACCTTGGAATTCTGCAGTTGTTCTCCATTTAATGAATAGACTGCCTTTTCTTTATTTTCCCAAATGAACAACTTCACAATTCCCCACATTGTATTACATCTGGCAAATATTTGCCCATTCACCTAAAATATCTGTATTGGACTGCTTCATTTGATCTATTAACTTCACAACATACTTTGTTGCCTATAATTTAACTTCACTGAACATATCCAGTAAGATAACAAAAACAGAAATTGCTGAAGAAGCCTAGCACATCTGGCAGCATCTGTGGAGAAAAAAAAAACAGAGTCAATATTTCAAGTCCAGTTTGAAGAAGTGTGACTGGATTTGAAACGTTTCATTCTGTTTTCTCTCCAGAAATGCTGTCAGACCTGTTGAGGTTCTCCAACACGTTCTGTCTTTGCTTTCAACATGCACAGTTCTTTGTTTTGTTTTAAGTATTCCATTTCAAATGGTTATCTCATTTTTCATTAAAAAAACAACTGATTGCCATTTGTGACATTACTTCCTGTTGTCACAACTAGTTTCCCTACAAAATATTTCTACAGGCTGCTTCTTTTAGATTTTGTGCTATTTCCAGATTGATGATTAACCCCGCTTTTATGATTTATCAATTTTCTTCATTACTGATCTTCAATGCTTTAAAAACCTTTGAGACTTCCACTAAATAAAAAAGAAGATATGTTTTTGGGTAATCATTGCCAATATATCTAGGTTCCTATATCCTCACTTTCTATATGCAATGTTGGTGTTCTGAATCAGAACACACCATTCAACTGATTGCACATTTTTGTGGGTAATTACTTTCTTTAATTTGCAATCTTTCTTTCTTTAAAAGTAGTAGAGAAAATTGCATATTATATGTTTGAATGGCATTTAACAAGTGGTATTATTTTGTAAAGTGATATATGTCGACCCTGTCATTGCATTCACTTAAACAATGATTAATAACTGGCATGTTCACTGACAGGATTTTGCTATCTCAGTCATTTCACGAACCTTGCAAAAATGTCACAAGGGACAATGTTATCTTCTGTAAACATGTTTTGAATATTTTGAAAGATGTTGCTTCAGTAAAACCAATGGTTCAGACCTTTGAAACGTAAATATCTGCTATTTTTGGACAGTTCTCACTGATAAATCACCTGTTTCTTCACATTTTTCTGCAAATAGTGACATGCTGTTTCATAGAATGTTATTCAATTTATTGAACATTTCTGCTGATAAATATTACTTCACTCAGAATTTCTGCTACTTAGAGGTTGCACATGACTTTACATGTTAAGAATTTTAACGTAATTTATTGGATCTCAATGTGTGAATGAGTGCTATATTAGCCTTTTAGTTGTAGTGCATTTAAATCACAATTAATATCAGACAACATAACCAGTCCATCACTGACAGGACTTTATTGTCTTAGTCATGATACAAATCTACCTAAAAAGTGTCAGAAGGAACCTAATCATGTTCCATATAAAATTGCAGAATATTTTGCTCCTTATTGTGGAAATTTATTGCTTCAGGAGAAAAAAAATCTCTTCAGACATTTAAATAATGAATTGATAATTTTTGGTGAAAAGCTTGGTATAGTTGACCATCTCCAGTTTTATGTCACAATTCTATGACATGCTTCTTTAATTTTTTTAATTCATTTTATCTTTCACCATTGGCAGTGCAACGATGAGTGAGATGACCAAAGTTTATGCAATTTGTTACTTCAACGATAAGTCTGCTGAAGAACAAATTGATCGAGTTACAGTGTACTACCAGTTCAATTACAGCACAGAAAACATCACTAAACTGGGAATTTATTCATTGGACAGAACCAGTCTCTATGTAAATGGTATGAATGGCAAGCTTATTTTACATTATACTTTAAAAAACAATCTAAAACCCCTACGATCATAGGGAATGTGGGGTGTCTAATCAGTATTCCAGGAACGCAAAAATATCTTTGAATGGAATTCACCTTCATCATTGACAATGTTACGATCAGTTTCTGATTGAGGTTCCACACTTTGTTACAATTCTTGATTCCCAAATTGTTATGTTCCTCGACAAGGAGAGATTATTTGGCTCCTCTTATTTTAATCCGTCTCTTGTTTGGTATTAACCAGATTAATTTACAAAATGTATTATTGTTTCAAATCAGTCAAATTAACCAGGCTTTTTTGATTTAAAGAATAGTTAAATCAAGGAGCCACTACCCGCATGGAAAAATAGTAACATAAGACCATAAGACATAGGAGTGGAAGTAAGGCCATTTTGCCCATTGTGTCCACTCCACCATTTAATCATGGCTGATGGGCATCTCAACTCCACTTACCCACACCCACCCCGTAGCCCTTAATTCCTTGTGAGATCTAGAATTTATCAATCTCTGCCTTGAAGACATTTAACGTCCCGGCCTCCACTGCGCTCCGTGGCAATGAATTCCACAGGCCCACCATTCTCTGGCTGAAGAAATGTCTCCTCATTTCCATTCTAAATTGACCCCCTCTCATTCTAAGGCTGTGCCCATGGATCCCAGTAAATTCGCACAGTTTACAAAACTGAGTATAAAGATAACAGTTGAAAATGTACACGATTCTGTCTCTGGGTTCCATGAAGAATAGATGGTGGAACATTATCATCATTAAGCTAAATGATACCATGAACACTGACAGCTGATTTCAAGATTCTTCACTTTCCAGTTATGTCAAGCCTTTGACCTGTTTTCTTCTTGATGATAATTTCACTGGTTTGTTTACCTTCCGGTATTCACAGTCCCTGAGGTCGCTCTTCTCCCTGTGTCTACAATGGCTGTCCCCAAGCTGTGACCTTTACACTAGCACATCCGTCCTCTGATACACACAATGCAGAGGGTGCTGTATGTTTTTTGCATATTCCTGATGTGGAGATGCCAGTGTTGGACTGGGATGGACAAAGTCACAGGCATACCACACCAGGATATAGTTCAACAGGTTTATTTAAAACCACAAGCTTTTGCACTGATGTCCCTTTGTCAGGTGAAGTTAAGAGAAGATACTCAGGCACAGAATTTACAATCAGAGAGATCAACAGATCATACAAATGGAGTGAGTGGAGTGTTGACAGGCCTAATAATAAATCTCTGCAGGTGACCAAGAGTGTCAGGTAGTGTGAGTAAAATGTTAACAGCTGAATAACAAGTGAAGGGATGACCTATAATTTGATTAATTGAGGCAGAGAAATAATTACAAAAAAATTAGAAATAAGGTACTGCTAGAGACAAATCAAATGATTGGAATAATATGATCGGTATAAGAGTCGCATGCCAGGTGTCTAACCAGAGTAACAGATAATTCAAAACTGTACAACTAATTTAGGCAGAGAAATTCTCACAAGTTATCAAGGTCATCAAGCAGTGCGCTGAAATTTTGCGATTTCAAATAAACCTGTTGGACTATAACTTGGTGTCATGTGACTTCTGACTTTGTATATTCCTCAAAGAGTCAAAAAAAAACATGTTTGCACTCTGGGACATAATCTGAAAGAGATGGCTTTCTGCTGAGAGGTTATCCCTTCTTTTTCTCTTCCCTTTAAGTCTCTCTGTTCAAAGTTCCCTGATATTCTTTGGTGTGACACTTCATGGTTTATAGTTGGATTTTCCAGAAAGCCAATGAATTTACATCCACAGTCGTCCTTTGACTTTATGTCTTCTTTACATGTTGTAATTAAAATTCAATATGTCCATAAATAATTCCGGGTTGTGATACCTTGATATGATGCTGTAAATTTCACATTAATTCTCATCAAGTGCTCATACCTTTCCTGCCTCATTAAGATTATTGTATCAGAAACACGAAGCACTTTGCATTCTTTCAAGATTTCCAACTGACTACATTACACTTCTATTTTCAGGCTATCATGAATCAATATCTCCAACCAGTGAGTATGATTGTTTCAGTTGACGTTGTTTGTTAATATTTCTGTATATACACTGACCATTCAGCTTTGATTGTTTTCATCTAAGTGTTTTCTGTTTTTATATTATTTCTATATTATGTAGCATCCAACTGGTCAATTCTAACACTAACTTTGCACACTGAGCAATGGATATACAAATATGAATTTTGCGATTTCAATTATATGTTGTAAATATTTCTTTTTGTTTTGCACGACATGTATACAACGTATATTAGAGCTGTAATAAAGATCAGCAATGGAATAACATTGATCATCCCAGTATTTGAACCTTTATATTTCCAGTGGATGCGCCAAATCACGACCAATTGCCACCTGAGTTAAACGTGACTTTCATTGTAACCAATTTGCCATTCATGGAATCATTACATGACCATACATCACCACTGTATAAATCAGCATCATCGATTATTACTTCTGAGGTACATCATCAGAATGATATTTATACAAATTAATTGTTGATCCTTTATATTTTTCTTTTATTTAAATAACAAAAACATCTTTCTTTCAGCTCAACTTAATGTACAGTAAGAGTGATATAAGCTCTGAGTTTACAGACTGTAAAGTAATCTGCTTAAGGTAAGAGTCTTTTTATGGTCCTCAGTCTTCAGGTTTTAATTAAATCCATGAGGTTCAAGCCTTTAACAGCTCCATTTGGCTCTGCATCCCTCTGCGAGTATTATTTGAAAAGCTGCTGCTGTCAGATTATTTCACTGAATGTGCCCAATAGGTTTGAACAATATTCTGCTTCAAACAATTATCTCAGTTTTCTTAAAAAAGTATTGCTATTTGTGACCTTACTCCCCATTATCTCATCTAATTTCCCTTCAAACTATTTCTGCAACAGCTTCACTTGTGTTTCTAAAATATTCTGACACTGAAGCTCCGCTTTTCTAATGATTCGCCAATGAATAGAAATTGTTCAGCGTTATTCACTCTTCCATTCTTCAATATCTTTTTGATAAATCCATCAAATAAAATTGTATAATGTTGCACAGTCATTGCTGTTATATTAATACTCCTATATCTCTAATTTCTATGTATAATTATTTATGTTGTATATCACAGACTGAGATTCAATTGATTGTACTTTTTTGCATTTCTTAAATTTACTTCTTCATCTTTTATAAATACAGATAAACTTGTACATTATGTACGTGAAATTTGTTTAACACATGGCAATATCATACAAACCAATACATCACAATGACCCCGTAGTTACAGTACATTTAAACAACTATTAATAACTGGCAACATGACATGTCTGTTACTGACAGGATTTTGTAATTTCAGTACTTGCATAAACCTTCCAAAACTTTTCTGCCGTATAAAATTGCTGAATATTCTGTTCCTTTTTTACAGCTATTGCTTCCGATGTTTAAAGAAAGAATTAATAAATTATGGAGGGAAGGAACATACATTTGAACAACTCCAATGTTACTTCACCATTCATTCAGATGTTTCTTTAATTGTCATGACTATTTTCCCCTTTGACAGTGCTGCAAGCAATCAGAAGACCAGAGTGTTTGCAAATTGTTCCTTCAACAATATATCCGCTGGACAAGTCAATAGAATTACTGTATATCATCAGTTCAATTCCAACACCAATAACATCACTGAATTGGGACCTTATTCTTTGGACAAAAACAGTCTCTATGTAAATGGTATGAATTGCCTGATTATTTTACATCATACTGAAGAAACCACTTTTGAAAATGTATTGGAGACCTGTGTCACAGGGACACTTCTATATCATTATGTTAACAGGGTTTAGTTTAGCTCAGTTGCTTGGATGGCTGGCTTGTGATGCAGAGTAGCATCAACAGTGTGAATTCAATTCCTGCATTGGCTGAGTTACCATGAAGGATTCTCCTTCTCAATCTCTCCCCTCACCTGGCATTGTGACCCTCAGACTGAACCATAGACTGACCCTGTGGCCTTGTAAGACTGTGCCAACTTTACCTTTGGTATAATTGAATGGAATTCCTTTGAATTTAGTTCACTTTCTATAAGCGTGACGATACTTATCCTCTTACTTATTTCCACTTTACTAAGTTCATTTATACTTAAACTTGACACACTTTGTGGTGTATTCAGAATAGCATCAAAAACTCAATACCAATGTATTAAATTACACTTTTGTTTTCAGGCTACCAGGAAACAACGGCTTCAAATGGTGAGTATGATTTTTGCCTGTTCCCTTTGTCAGTGTTGAATGATCTATACTCCCATTTTGTTACAATAATTAAGAAACTTGACACCATCCCTCGATGACAAAACAGCTCACTTGATTGTCACACTGGCCTCCACCTTAAATATATTTCCTCACGAACTGATATACACTGGCAGCCAAGTTTATGATCTACAAGATGAGCTGCAGTAGCTCACCAAAGCTCCTTCAAGACCACCTTCCAAACCTGTGACATCTACCAACCAGAAGGGCAAAGGCAGAAGATGCTGGGGAATGCCAGCACCTACAATTTCTCCTCCAAGCCACACGCCAATCCTGACAGAACCACATCACTGTTCCTTCACTGTCACTCTATCAAAATCATGGCACTTGCATCCCATTAGCACTGTGGATGTACCTACATCATCTGGAATGTATCAAGAGAAGGTTTATCACCATCTTTTTAAGGGCAATTAGGGTGGATAACAAATGTTCACCTAGCTAATGATAGCCACATCCTGCGAAAGGATAAAACAAACATTCCTATTATATTTATCATTTTTACAAACTTTTTATAGTTTTCCTCATGTTTCGATAATTATCTAGAATATCATAAAGCAATCTAGTACTCATTTTTCCATAATAATGTTCGTTTCTTTTGTTAGTGCTTATTTAAGTATAATTGCTTAATGTGTAGAATGTTGGTGGTATAGTGATAAAGTCACTGAAATAGTAATTGTATAAAAAGATCATCTGCTTCACCTATGTCTTTTTGGAAGACAAATTGCTGGCCTGACCCAAACCATTATACTTTGAGTCCAGACTCTCAACAATGTGGTTGACTTTTAACTGCTTTCTGAAATGGTTGATCAAGCCATTCGATTCAGAAGTAATTTAGGATCAGTGTTCAAAATCCATAGGCTGGAGAATTGCCCCTCAGAAATGGCCAAAATGTCTCAGAAATAAGAATCCTGGGAATGATCAAGCAGATAAAGATTTTCTCTAACATAGTACTGAGAAACTTTGAAGTGAGCTGCAACGCTGCTCACAGACTGCTTCTGCTCAATTCAATTGTGAACCTATCAGGAGCAGGAGAAAAACAGCCTGTGATTAGATGAGCAGAAGGAGATGAGTAGCAGCAGTGAACAAGACTGCTGAGGCTGGACAGAACATGCATCTGCAGGTCAAGGCCATGGTTTGGGGTTGGCATGACTCTACAGGGTGAAGGTCATGTATCTATAAACTGAGGCTACAGATGGGGAAGCTAATCTAGAGATCAAGGCCATAGGAGGTTGAGTCTGCAGGCCAAGGCTGGGTATGGGGTGTTGAGGCAGATAGCAGCTAATTTACTGGGTGAGGAGAGAAGTGACAGTCTGCCAGGTGGGGTGGGAAATGGGTGGCTAGGAAGGGGATGGCAGGAGAGGCTGCAAAAGGGAGAGGGAATGTTGGGGAGAAGACAAAGGCTGTGAGATGGGAGAGGAAAGAAGGCCGTCAACAAAGGACCTGGGGGCCAGGAAAACTTGTATTCACAGATAATGAATTCCTTGCAACTCAATCTGCTTTTAGATTGGAATGTGTACTGAGTTCAATCTTTCTACAGAGAATTTGGGACCGCATTGTTCCTTTTTATATTGGATCAAATGCTCCTCAGCATTCAAAATTGCTTTTGCACAAAGAATATGAAACATTTTAGGGGAACATAAAAGGAAAGTTTCCGTTGTGTTAGATAGTGCATCTGAAGGAGATGGTGTCACATTAAACGCTTTACAATCTGAAGGTGTCTCCAATTCATTGGGAGGAGCAAATGCAGCCTGCACAAATGTCTCAGATGAACTGGTCTGTTCGCCATAGCTCCTGATAATCTTCATAATTATGCCTAGCAAGTTAATGCAAGCTGTACCTGTTGGTATCTGGCAATACATCTCGGTATGAAAAGCAAGTGTTTCTTCCGTTTGTACTCATCTGCAGGCCTTCCTCTAACAATGATAGTGAGATAGGTCCTAGACTCAATTTAGACAGAGGAGCTTGGTGGCATTGGACTAGTCAAACCAGAATACAACAACTTCTGATTGACTAATTTAACTCTGATATACTATTCTCACCACTCAAATCAGTGAGTATGTTTTTAGTAATTTTGCTCATTACTTCTCTGGAATACATTATAATATTTTTAACATCTAGTGATTTATTTCAGTTTACAAGTTATTTCAGGTGGGAATACACAGTCCTTCACATGTACATTGCAGTATTTCAACATATACCTCGTTCTTTTTTCCTGTGTGAATTGTTCAAAGGGGCTTATCTCCAGTTTTTAAAATGATTTCTGTGGAAACCTATGATCCAGTTAAAGTTGTTTTGCCGAAAGTCACAGTTTTCAGTAATGTAACTACAACTCAAACAATCATAGTGACTGGAAACTTTAAACGGCCTGACAATGAGACTGTAGATGCCCTCTTTCTTTAATGATCTGGACATCTCAGTTGCCCAATGTCATTATCGCATCTGACATAATTATAATACATCTGTCTAGCTACGGCACAAATTACAATAGGTAGCCATTTCATTATTTCTTACACAACCTTCACAAAATGACTATAAACTCCCTGAAAGTGTTACAGAGATGGAAACAATGCATGAATAGGAGCTGCATGTCTTTATTGAGGCCATACACCTGGCAGAACTTTGTTACCAGGCACACCATTGGAACGGGCTCAATGTGAACATAGAACATAGAACATAGAAAAGTACAGCACAGTATCGGCCCTTCGGCACACGATGTTGTGCCGTGGAATAATCCTAATCCAAAAGTAAAATAACCTAACCTACATTCCCCTCAATTCACTGCTGTCCATGTGCATGCATGTCCAGCAGTCGCTTAAGTGTCACTAATGACTCCGCTTCCACGACTACCACTGGTAAACTATTCCATGCGCTCACAACTCTCTGGATGAAGAACCTCCCTTTGACGTCTCCTCTATACCTTCCTCCTAACACCTTAAAACTATGACTCCTCATGGCAGTCAATCGTGCCCTGGGGAAAAGTCTCTGGCTATCGACTGTATCCATGCCTCTCATTACCTTGTACACCTCGATCAGGTCACTTCTCTTCCTCCTTCTCACCAGAGAGAAAAGTCCGAGCTCAGTCAACCTCTCCTCGTAAGACAAGCCCTCCAGTTCAGGCAGCATCCTGGAAAACCTCCTTTGCACCCTCTCCAAAGCCTCCACATCTTTCCTATAATAGGGCGACCAGAACTGGACACAATATTCCAAGTGTGGTCTCACCAGGGTTTTGTAGAGCTGCAGCATAACCTCGTGGCTCTTAAACTCGATCCCCCTGTTAATGAAAGCCAAAACACCATATGCTTTCTTAACAACCTTATCCACTTGGGTGGCAACTTTGAGGGAACTTTGCACCTGAACACCAAGATCCCGCTGTTCCTCCACACTGCCGAGAATCCTGCCTTTAATCCTATATTCAGCATTTAGGTTCGACCTTCGAAAATGCATCACTTCGCATTTATCCAGGTTGAACTCCATCTGCCATTTCTCAGCCCAGCTCTGCATTCTGTCAATGTCTTGCTGAAGCCTGCAATAGCCCTCGATACTATCAACGGCACCTCCAACCTTTGTGTCATCAGCAAACATACTAACCCACCCCTCAACCTCCTCATCCAAGTCATTTATAAAAACTACAAAGAGACGAGGCCCAAGAACAGAGCCCTGCAGGACACCACTCAGCACTGACCTCCAGGCAGAATACTTACCATCTACAACCACTCTCTGCCTCCTGTCAGCCAACCAGTTCTGAATCCAGACAGCCAAATCTCCCTGTATCCCATACCACCTGACTTTATGAATGATATCCCATACCTCCTGACTTTGGTGCACGTATTATTGCAGAGTGTGAAGGTGGAAAGTCACCACCCGGGTGCAAAGACACATGCTTACCTCACTGCCTCCCCAGGCAAAAGACTCAGCACCTCAGCAGTACAGCCATCTGTCCCAGAAGATGTAGACAAGCGTCTTCTGTACCTTTGTGCAAACTCCAGGACAGGCATCAAAGGGGTCGACCAGTACCATAACATGGCAGCCGTCAGCTGGCTTATGACCAACACTTGACCCCTGTAGGATAGCACTCGCAGCAGTAATGTCCAGCACCCTTGGTGAGTAGCGAGTTTGGTTTCTGGTTTTTGCCAGTTCACTAGCCAGGATTTCACAACAGGGCTGAAATGAAGTAGAGGAGACAGATGGTAATCTGAGCAAAATGCACGAGCTCTTCAGGCTGGCAATTCAACCAGCACTGACTGACAAATTCCATCTGACTGTGTTCTCTCAATCCTTAATCAAACAAAGCTGATACTTTGTGTTTCTTTAACTACACAATCAACCAACCATAAACAGAAGTTACTCATTTGTGCAATGTCGGTGATGGCACGGAAGCTAGGAAATGCACTCAAACAGCAGATTCATAGAGTTAATTATCTAATATCTATATCACCTAATGTTCAGAGTATTTCACAGACTTTTGGCACCATCTGTGGTGGTTCTCTTTCCAGGTTTATAGCTTGGCTGGATTGAAAAACTGGCAAAAGTAAACTTGTTCCTCCCTCATATTTCACTTCAATTTTATCATGTTTAGATTTTTAATGACTCATATGCATTGATAATTAATTAGGATTTATTAACCAATCTTATACAGATTTTTTCTTTACTCCAAATGTGAATTATTTACAATATGTAACACATTGCTACTGGAATGCCGAGAAAATAGCCGAATCCAATATTGGTTCAGATGTCTTTCAGGCATTCTTTGCTAACATGTCTATCCTCAAAATTTTCTTGGTGTGCCTGTTTTCAGTCAGTTTGTACCCCTTAAAATAACTGAAGAATGAAGGGCTTTTGTCACTACCTCTGAGGCAAGAGGCTTGGGTTCAAACCCCATCTACTCTACAGATGTGTAATAAGGTCTCTGAACAGTTCTAAGGAAGGCCACTGGACATGAGGCATTAACTCATTAACTGATTTCTAATCACAGATGCTGCCAGACCTCTTTCAGCAATTTTTGTTCTTGTTAATATCTCTGAACAGGTTGATTAGAAAATATCTGTAACAAGAGAAAGTTGCTAACATGCAAAGTATAAAGAGCCATGCAATTTTAAGAAAGCATTGTTTCTGTAGCAGTACCAATGATTCAGTTTGAAGGCAGAACCTCGTGAGAGTCAAAATTTTGAAATGTGGAAATTATCTAAGTCCAGAAAGCAGTGATATTTTTTCCAATGTTTACACAATGCTAAAACGGTCACAAAATGGCTTCAAATCGTCTTGGTTTTGTTTCTATTGTAAAATACAAAGAATAAAGCAAATAGATCTTCAATAAAGCTACCAATGTACTTAATTTTGGGTTTGCTACTTTCCAGATGAACCACCCATCATGCCTGTGACACAAAATCCAATTGAGAGTCAGAAACCTTTGTGCTTCAATGTGTCTTTTGCCATCACAAACCTACCACTCAATCCAGCTCTATTCGATACCAGTTCACTATTGCATCTGTCTGCATCGAGAACTATCGTTGAACAGGTATATCTAAATAAGCCGAAAGAATGATTTTTGAAAAAAAACCCTTAGGTAATGTCAACATCTTATTAAATCATGATTTCTTTGCAGCTCAATGAATTGTATCGCAACAGCAAAATAAATGCAGCATTTTTACAATGTGCAATCACCTCTTTAAGGTAAGAAGTCTTTTTTAACTGTTGCAGATTTGGGTGCAAATTGAGGACTATGTAGAGTTTAGCTCATTTTATATCTTTTAGCTTGTTGCTGACATATCTCAAGAGCTTCTTACATAGCAACATTTTATTTTAAATGAATAATGGAATAAGAAGCTTTTTATTCAGTGAATGTATCAATGTTAAATTGTATGATTCTTTCCCATACTGCTGTTAGTCAATACTGCTCATTTAGAGAGTCTGTTCATCAAAAAGAAAATCACAAATACTTTTAGATAATTATGGTTATGAAATAATTATTTTTTAAAAATGAAAACAATATTCACATAATTCCCTTTAAAAATGTAACTTCATAATGTAAATATGGGTCATTGTAAAATGAACATTACTCATGTTATGAGATTGTATGAGTCAATGTTATCAGTCAAGGTTATTACTTTAGGACTGCTGCACTTATGTACAATCACAGGATGACTAAAGTTAATAAAAACAAGGAAAATGCCAGAAATGCTCAGTAAAATTGGATTCTAACGAAAAGATATTTATCTGAACCACTGACTTTGCATATCTTCCCAGGTGCTATTGGATTTGCATTTTCTGTTTTTAGATCAGATTTCTAGTTTCCTCAAAATTTGTTTTTGTGAGTAGGGTTGGTGTCTTTGAATGCTTCAATTCAAACGTGGGGTCATAACATGTTTTAGGAATTATTCTATCCTGGGGAATATTGATGAGGGATGTTGAATGTATTCATTGACCTGACTTTTTAAATTCAGCCTTTATAGGAATAAGCATTTATTTGACTGGTATATGGTATTTTAGGAATTATCACAAAAGTTTTTTTGAATATATTTACCTGACCAAATCCTGTCACCAAAACATCAAGGAGTGGGAATACATTCTAGTAGTAGAACATTAATTTCCATTGGTCTGTGTGCCCATTAGCTGGTTTTGAATTTGAAGTCAGTTCAATGTGGTTGACTTATACCTCAAAATAAATGCAAACACAGTCTGAAACTTCCAGATTGGTTTCGTATCTTTAAAACTTCAACTTGCTTCAATGCTTCCTGTTGATGATAATTGACAGTGGCCAATTGGAGTGACCCCAACTGATCTCTTGGCAAGATATTATTGTTACTTTTACTGGGTCAATCTCCTAATATTCTTTCCTGAAGGAATCTCAAGGTGAAATATTATGCAAACACTTGACCCTCTCACCTGTTGTCCATATTTTTCATACAACTTAAATCTAACAAGTAAGTATTGACAAATATGATTGAAATGTAATTGCACCCTTTATTCAAATGCAGTAAGAATTTAAGCCTTCTTTTAGACATTTGTGATACGAATGTTAAGGTTAAATGTATAGAATTCATTTAAATTCATTAATTGAAGTATGTGTGAAGATTAATATCATTACTTATGAACTGTGATTATGATTATTTTTGTTTCTGGCAGTGCTACAAATGAGATTTATGTCAAAGTGCAAGCTGCTTGTGCTTTCAAAAATGGTCCTCAGAAAGTTGATGAAGTTACTGTGAAGCAGGCATTCCAAGAAAGAACAAACAATACCTCAACTCTAACAACGTACACACTTGAGAGCAACAGTCTCTTGATAACTGGTATCTGACTCTTGACCATTTAATTCAATCTCTGTCTTAGCAAATGTCCTTCACTTATTTCAATCAGACTGTCTGAATCATAAGGAATTTCAGCTGAGATAACTTGTGCTAGCTATATTTTTATTTAAAGCTACTCATTGAACAATATTTTTAACCAGCAAACAAATCAGTTTTTTTCATTGCTAAATGACAACATTTATGAAATTAAGAAATTAACTAAATATATTTGTAACTTTTCATTACAATTCCAAAGGCCAGCATTTTGAGGAGAGCCCATTGTTCCACTAGTCTATATGAATGTTTGCTAACTATTGACTTATCGACCATTGGATCATTATAACCTTTTATTGGATTAAATGCACTGTTAAATTGCTGCATTTAAAAAGAAATCTTATGTTTTCTGATGGAGCAGGTGTTAGCGTTTCTGATTGCAGTTTCTTCTCGGAGAATAGAACCATAGAACCCTTACAGTGTGGAAACAGGCCCTTTGGCCCAACAAGTCCACACTGACCTACGGGGAATCCCGTCCAGACCCATGCCCCTATTACTCACCTAAGCTAAACATGCCTGAACACTACGGGCAATTTAGCATGCCCAATCCAACACGCTTGCACATCTTTAGAGTGAGGGAGGAAACCGAAGTACCCAGAGGAACTCATGCAGGCACAGGGAGAATGTGCAAACTCCAAACACACCTGAGGGTGGGATTGAACCCGCGTCCCTGACGCTGTGAGGCAGCTGTGCTAACCACTGAGCCACTCATTTCAAGGCAGCCAGTATATAAATAGCACGTATTCAGTGGTTATGCTTAGATGGAGAAAAATGTTAATTTTATTCCAACCTAACTATTAGTCCTCCATTAACATATAATATCCAGAAACTCAGGTTATGTTCTGGGGTTCAAATCCTGACAGAAGGTGTAACTTTAATTCAATTTAAAGAAAGTCCAAAATTAAGAAGCTACTGATCACCATGAAGTCATTGTTGATTGTTAGAAAAACCCATCTGGTTCACACATGTCCTTCAGGGAAGGAAATCTGCCATACTCACCTGGTCGGGCTTACATGATTCCAGGCCCACAGCAATGAGGTTGACTCTCAATTGTCCTCTGAATTGGCTCGGCAAGCCATTCAGTTGCACCAATCACTACAAAATCTCAAAGAAATTAAACCAGACAGATTAACTGGCATTGACCTATGCATAGGAAAAGACAATGGCAGAATAGCCCTGCCAACTCTGCAAAGTCCTCCTCACTAACATCCAGGGGGTTAGTGCCAAAATTGGGAGAGCTATCTCATAGACTAGTAAAGCAACAGCCTGACATAGTCATACTCACAGAATCACACTGTGCAGACAATGTCCCAGACACCACCATCACCATCCCTGGGCATGTCCTGTCCCACAGGCAGGACAGACCCAGCAGAGAGAGTGGCACAGTGGTATACGGTCGGGAGGGAGTTGCTGTGGGAGTCCTCAGCATTGACTCCAGACCCCATGACGTCTCATGGTATCAGGTTAAACACGGGCAAGGAAACCTGCTGCTGATTACCACACCAGCTTCTGTCAGCTGGCGCATCAGTACTCCTCCATGCTGAACAACACTTGGAGGAAGCAGTGAGGATGGCAAGGGCCCAAAATGTGCCCACTCTGGGTGGGCGATTTCAATATTTACCACAAAAGGTGGCTTGGCAACAACACAACTGATCAAGCTGGTTGGGTCTTAAAGGACATAGCTGCTAGACAGGTGGTGAGGGAACCAACAAGAGGGAAAAACATACTTGACCCCATCCTTACTAATCTGCCAGCTGCAGGTGCATCTGACCATGACAGTATCGGTAAGAGTGACCATCGCACAGTCCTTGTGGAGACAAAGTCCCGCCTTCACTTTGAGAACAACCTCCATCATGTTGTGTGGCACTATCACCCTGCTAAATGGGACAGACTTCACACAGATCTAGCAACTCAAGACTGGGCATCCACGAGGCGCTGTGGAAGATCGCCAGCAGCAGAATTGCACTCCAGCACAATCTGTAACCTAATTGTCTGGCACATCCCCTACTTAACCATTACCATCAAGCCAGGGGATCAACCCTGGTTCAATGGAGAGAGCAGGGGGGCATTCCAGGACCAGCATCAGGCATACTTGAAAATAAGATGTCAACCTGGTGAAGCTAGGAATACTTGGGCAAGTAACAGACCTCCTGACTCCTCAAAGCCTGTCTGCCATCTACAAGGCACAAGTCAGGAGTGTAATGGAATACTCTCCACTTGCCTGGATGGGTGCAGCCCCAATAACACTCAAAAAACCTGACACCATCCAGGACAAAGCAGTCCGCGTGATTGGCACTACACCCCACAAGCATTCCACTCCCTCCACCACTGATGCTCAGTAGAAGCAGTGTGTACTATCTATAAGATGCACGACATAAATTCACCAACAATCCTCAGACTGCACCTTCCAAACCCTTCCATCTAGACATCTTCCATCTAGAAGGTCAAGGGCAGCAAATGTACGGGAACACACGACCTTCAAGTTCCCTCCAAGACACTCACCTTCCTGACTTGGCAATATATTGCTGTTCCTTGACTGTCACTGGGTTAACATCCTGGAATTCCCTCCCTAGGAGCATCGTGGGTCAAACTATAGCAGGTGGACTGCAGCGGTTCAAGAAGGCAGCTCGCCACCACCTTCTCAAAGGCAACTAAGGATGGGCAAGAAATGCTGGCCAGCCAACATTGCCCATATCCCACAAAATGAATTTTTAAAACTCCCCCACTCCAACTTTAAATTTATAATTTCCCTGACAGGAATTGTCAATTTGACATCAATTTGGAGTAGTTTACAGTTATATCTAGTAAGAAATGGATTTACATAGTCCAAAATTTATTTTTAAAAGATGAGCAGAAAGCAGAAGATTTTTATCATATTATTTAAAGGCAGTGCTCTAACATGAAAGAACTGCCTGTAAACTCCACCTCATTTTCTTGCTAATACGGAGTTAAATTAACTCTTGATTGTAATTTTATTATCATCAGGTTGCAGATATCTAAGTGAAACAATTGTTACATGTTTTCAGTAATACTTAATCTTGAAAATTCTCATTAATGATTTATATCCCTTCAACATCTCACTCGACAGCTTTGTTATCTTAAATGATTTATACTCTCAAAACCTGTCCTAAGTGATGTTATTCAAAGTGAATTTTGGGGACTGGATATTGAAAGGCAGCAGCAGAAGCTACTACAGTTAGATCCAAAGATAATAGGAACTGCAGATGCTGGAGAATCTGAGATAACAAGGTATAGAGCTGGATGAACACAGCAGGCCAAGCAGCATCAGTGGGGCAGGAAGGCTGATGTTTCAGGCCTTGGCCCTTCTACACCTTGCTATCACAGTTAGATCCAATACCACTTTCACACAGTATCGAGGTATCCAAGTATTGCTGGGTAGGTGAGAGAGAGAGATAATGGGAACTGCAGATGCTGGAGAATTCCAAGATAACAAAATGTGAGGCTGGATGAACACAGCAGGCCAAGCAGCATCTCAGGAGCACAAAAGCTGACGTTTCCGGCCTAGACCCTTCATCAGAGAGGGGGATGGGGAGAGGGAACTGGAATAAATAGGGAGAGAGGGGGAGGCGGACCGAAGATGGAGAGTAAAGAAGATAGGTGGAGAGGGTATAGGTGGGGAGGTAGGGAGGGGATAGGTCAGTCCAGGGAAGACGGACAGGTCAAGGAGGTGGGATGAGGTTAGTAGGTAGCTGGGGGTGCGGCTTGGGGTGGGAGGAAGGGATGGGTGAGAGGAAGAACCGGTTAGGGAGGCAGAGACAGGTTGGACTGGTTTTGGGATGCAGTGGGTGGGGGGGAAGAGCTGGGCTGGTTGTGTCGTGCAGTGGGGGGAGGGGACGAACTGGGCTGGTTTAGGGATGCAGTAGGGGAAGGGGAGATTTTGAAACTGGTGAAGTCCACATTGATACCATATGGCTGCAGGGTTCCCAGGCGGAATATGAGTTGCTGTTCCTGCAACCTTCGGGTGGCATCATTGTGGCAGTGCAGGAGGCCCATGATGGACATGTCATCGAGAGAATGGGAGGGGGAGTGGAAATGGTTTGCGACTGGGAGGTGCAGTTGTTTGTTGCGAACTGAGCGGAGGTGTTCTGCAGGCTTGGGGACCGCTTTGCTGGGTAGGTGTTGTCTGTATAGCCTACAGTGGTTTGTCTCCCCCCGAGCATCAGGAACTTGAGTCCACTTGTAGGGCCTCCATCACAATTTCAACTCAGGAATCAGTTCAGGAGTCAATGTGGGTCCTTCCCTGTCTACGTTACATGACTATTTGCTAAATAAACTCACAGTGCCATCACAAAACTCCATCAAATTATTTGGGAACATTAATGGATTAGTTCTACAAACTTGTTAAACTGACAGATATTAGAATAGAGATAACAAGGTTTAGAGCTGGATGAACACAGCAGGCCAAGCAGCATCAGAGGAGCAGGAAAGCTGATGTTTCGGGCCCAGACCCTTCTTCAGAAAATTTAGAATAGACCTTCCTCTTGTTTGCCTGCTTGAAAGTCTTGAATTAACTGGAAATTACATAATTCATTAACAAGTACTCATGTTCAATTTTAGAGTCTTTACATACGCTTGGGTTGCAGAACTGAAGAAAACAAGTTTCTGATTTAACCTTAATTTTTTTTATCCTTATTTGTTAACTTGTTTACAACTTTATTTAACAAATCTTTAAAACGTTTAAGTATAAATGACTCCAACAGTTCTTGATTTGCTTCATTTTCCGACTGGCCACATGCAAAATTTAGATACAGTCTTTCCAGTCAATTACAATTATTTCTGCTTGAATTTTGGACCATATTAAAAATGTACTTTTATTTTAGGTTGTGAGCAACTGAAAACCACTGTGGAACCTGCTACAGCAGTAGAACAAGAGCTGCCAGTAATTTCAGCGAAACAAGGAGATCTCACCTTTGCAGTTAACTTTACAGTAATAAACCACAATTTTACCGACGGACTCCAAATTCCAACTTCCACTGAATACAAACACATGACAAGCAATCTGATTAGAAATGTATGGGCTTTAGTTTTTTCATTAACTGCATAAACATTAAAATATTTATTTCAAATACTTGTATTTATTAAACAATGGTTTCCAGAAAGCATGTTATTTGCATTTGATTTAGTGAATTGTTTATATCAGATTTTAAAATTTTTTTCAACGCTACAAACAGAAGTTTAAACTATATTTTAAACTTGTAATTCTAAGTTACTAATTGTAGTTATAAGTGTTACTTTATAAGTTCTGAAAAGAGAAAACTTACATTTACTCTTATATTTCTTCAGCTCTCAAATTTATTTGAGAACAGCATGTTAAAGGACAGTTATACGTTTTGCCATGTTACCAGTTTAAGGTAAGATTTTAAAAATTGCTATTCTTGTGCATGTTGAGTAAAACCACTTCGCTTAGTATAACCCTCCTCAAGAAATCTCATTATGGTCAGAACAAAAGAATTCACAGCCCGAGCACTGGGAATATGAGGCATAAAGGAAATGAAGTTAAAGTTAGAAAATTAAAAGCCACATATAGGAAGGGACCAAGCCTTTAAAGTAGTACACTTTAATTAGTCAGATGCGAAAGAAGGTCCAGTTTTAACTTCAATAGTTTGTCTGTTTGTTTAAAGTTTGTTTAATCCCTTCTTCAAAAGGTAGTGAATGCAGGATCTTTAAATAAGGCAGAGGTAGATAGGTTCTTGATTATCAAGAGAATGAATAATTCCTGCGGGTATGCAGGAATGTAGAGTCAGGGTTGAAATCAGATCAGCGATGAACAGCACACAGTGCTTAGTTTATTCAAAAGGATAATCACAATAAAAATACCCAGAATATGAAGTGTCATAAACTGCTAGAAGTGAAGCACAATCAAAGTAAAACAACTTAAATCCAAAGCTTCTGGACTGCGGGATGCAAAGGGTCAATTTTTTTGCTGGGTCAGGGGCAAGTCATTTGGGGGAAAGCTTCTATTGAGACAGCAAGGTGTCGCGCTGGATGAACACAGCAGGCCAAGCAACATCAGAGGAGCAGCAAAGCTGACGTTTCCGGTCTGGACCCATCTTCATAAGTTCCCTTTTGGCCTGGCCATAAAGATTCTGAGAGAGCACAAGGCTCATTTGTTGGCTTATCAAAGTGATAAATTAATTCCACTCCCTTTTTAAAATGACGATTATGGGAGCTGAGTGGCTTTGACCTGAAGTTTCCTCTTAAGAGGGTATCACATATTTATTAAGGAAAAGCAGTTAGTTTCAACAAGGTTCATTTTTCTGTTTGCCTCTTTTTCTGTTGGTGAATGATGTAAACTATTTAAGTTCGTTGTTAAGATACTTCCAAGAGCTTTGACGGAAGGAAGTAAGGTTAAATCCAGCAATTACAGGCCAATCAATTTAACTTCTGTGATGAGGATCTTCTACACGTAATTATTCAGGATAAAATCTGGAGTCACATGGAAAAGGCTGAGTTGATTAGGAAGAGCCAACATGGATTTCAAAAACAGCAATTGTGCTTAAGTAACTTGCTGGAATTCTTTAAAGATGTACAGTTGCGTAATGGTTTGGGACACCCATTACAGGAAGAACATTGTTAAACTGGAAAGGATGTTGCCAGGACAAGTAGGCCTGAGTTATTGGGAGAGGTTGGCCAGGATAGGGCTTTATTCCCTGAAATGTAGAAGAATGAGGGATGACGTTATTGAGGTGCATAAAATCATGAGGGGCACAGATAGGATGAATGTATATAGTCTTTTCCCAAGGATGGGGAATTGAAAACTAGAGGACATAGATGACAAAAGTAAGATTTAAGAAGGACCTGAGGGGCAACTTCATTATGCATTTTGCTAGGGAGAGCAATGAAAAACAATACAAATTAGGAGGTGATAACTCAGAGGTAGTAAGAACTGCCGATGCTGGAGTCAGGGATAACACAATGTGGAGCTGGAGGAGCATAGCAGGCCAGGCAGCATCAGAGGAGCAGGAAAGTTGACATTTCAGGTTGGGACGGTCCCGAACATCAAATTTCTTGCTCCCCTTATGCTGACTGGCCAGCTGTACTCCTCCAGCTCCACACTGTGTTATCACAAAATAGGAAGTGCAGTTCTAATGTGGTTGGGGAGAGGGAGACACAGGAACAGAGGGACCTGGGTGTTTTGTCCACAGATCATTGAAATTGTCAGGACAGGCTGAGACAGCCATTAATGGAGTATGCATGTTCGTGGCTTTTTTAATTGGGGTGTAAAGTGCAACAGCAAGGAGGTGATGTTGAACTTGGGTAAGATTCCTGGTAGGCCACAGTTAGAATATTGTGTACAGTACTGGGCACCACATTATAGGAAGGATGTGAACATATTGGAGAGAGACCTGAAGAAATTTACAAGAATGGTTCCAAGAATGAGAAATTGCAATATATGAGGATAGACTGAAGGAGTTGAGATTGTTGTTCTTGAAGAAAAGAAGTCTATGAGGAGATCTCATGGATATTTTCAAAATTAAAAGGGATAACCAGCGTAAATAGGGAAAAACTGTTCCCACTTTTAAAAGGATCAAGAACTAGAAAGCACACATATAAGGTGATTTATAAAAGAAACAAATGTGACATGTGAAAAACATTTTCACACAGACAGAAATGATGTGCAAGGATATGGAGATTGACAGTAGATAATGACACATACTTGTAATTGATTTAATTGATTTATTGTCACATGTATCTAAGTACAATGAAAAGCTTTGTTTACGAGCAATACAGGCAGGTCATAGTCAGCAAGGACATACAGATCATAGGGTAAAAAATGACTTGGACAGAGGCATACATATTACATCACACATGCTAGGCAAGGATGCTAGGCAAGATCATATTAACAAGATCAGCATTATATGAGGTTAGTGACTCCATTCATCATCTAATGATGGTAGGGATGAAGTTGTTCTTGATCTAGCTGGTGTGTGTGTTCAAGCCTCTGTATCTTCTGCCTGATGGAAGAGGTTGTAGGAGAGCATTGCCAGTGTGTGACGGGTCTTTGCTGATGATGTCTGCCTTCCTGTGGCAACAAACCATGTAAATGGAGTTCACGGATGGAAGGTTGGCTTTCATGACGGTCTGGGCTGTGCACATAATCTTCTATAGTTTCTTACAGTCCTGGGCAGAGCAGTTGCTATACCAGGCCATTATGCTTTCTGTGGTGCATCTATCAAAGTTGGTGAGGGACTTAGAGGATATGCCAACTTTCCTGACCAGCCTGAGGAAGAAGAGGTGTTGTTGACCATTGCATCTACATGGGAAGTTGAGGACTGATTGTCAGTTATCATCACTCCCAGGAACTTGAGGCTCTCCATTCTCTCAACCTCAGCTCTGTTGATGGACATGGCACGTGTTCTTCTCCGTTCCTTCTGATGTCAATGATCAGTTCTTTAATTTTGTTGACATTCAGAGAAAGGCCGTTCTCATTGTACCATGTCTCCGAGCCCTCTATCTCCTTTCTGTATTCTGACTCGTCATTGTTTGATATCCATCCTACCGCAATGGTGTAGTCAGCAAACTTGTAGATGACCTTCATTCGGAATTTGGCAACACAATTGTGGGTGTACAGGGAGTACAGCTGGGGAATGAGAACACATCCTTGAAGAACTGTTGGTGAACATGATAGATGTAATAGCCTCCTTGGTGCCTTAAAATTTGTCTTCTGGATCGCACTTCCTACATCTGTGACTGAACTCACCCCAAGAGCCATCTGCCTGAGGTCTCCAGTTCCACATTCAGTAGACATTGGACACTTGTCACCATCCTTTTTCTCACTGGTCGCATCCCCAAAGCCCTGATAAAATTCTAGCACAGAGTGGGAATGTAATAAAAGCAGCAACTGCTGATCTGGCAGCATCTGTGGTGAGACAAACAACATCAACACTTTGAGTCCCATGACATTTCTAGGGATTGAAATGTGGGATTGAAAGAGAGAAATTGTTCTTTTTAATTTTGAATCATCAACAATAATAAAAATTTGAAACAACTTCCAGTAGGTACACACATGTAGTTAAATGTGCATACTAGGAAGTAGCATGTGTGCACCTTCTGGACATTGTGACAAGTAGACAGGAAAGCAATTTAAAATTTCCATTTTCAAGTTTTAATAATGGTACTTTCTGCTTGCATCAGCATTATTTTTACCAATCCAACTGTCTATATTAAACCCATACATAAGCTGCATAAGAGACTTCATTTACTACATAATTAAGATTTTATTTCTATTTTAATTTTTGATCTGTTCCAACAGTCCAGGGTCAATCAAGGTTTCCACTTCTTGCCACTTTGATCCTTCAAAATCAACCAGACGAATCCTTGCAACAGAACTGAGATCAGAATTTGATGCAGGAACAAATGGATCAAGATGGCTTGGCAGAGCATTTCAACTTAGAAGTGATAGTGTATCTGTGGGTATGTGTCAATCCTTCACTGTTATTCTAAATTGATTCTCACATTGCATAGTGATTTTCCTAAATAACAAATAACCATTCTAGTAAACATAAGGGAATGTAATTTTCTATTAAAGTTAATGGTGATGAGTAAAGTTTTACTGGGCCTTAAGGTGGGATAAATTAGGAATATTATATAAACTCTTTTTTTCATTTGCTCTGACGCCATCTCTAAAATATTGCATGGGAATTAAAGGATGTAATACAACAGAACACAGAGCATGTGAACATTTTCTAAAAATCCTCCAGTCTCAATTTGAACCCATGTTTAAAAGACCCCAAGAAGCATTTGTGGTTATTCTTTATTCATTCATGGGAGGGCATCACTGACCAGGCAGCATTTACTGTCCATCCCTAATTGCCCTGAGGCCAGTTGCGAATCAACCACATTGCTGCAGGTCTGGAGTTATATAGAGGCCAGGCCGGGTAAAGATGGCAGTTTACTTCCCTAAAGGGTATTAGTGAACCAGACGGGTTTTTCAACAACAGTTGGCAATTGATTCACAGTTACCATTAGACTCTTAATTCCAGATGTTTTATTGGATTCAAATTACACCATTTGCCATGGCAGGCTTTGAACCCAGTCCTAGGAATGTTATCTGACTCTATGGATTAATAGTCAAGTGATAATACCACTAGGCCATCACCTCCCCTTGTTAGCAGGGCTACACATTGTTTCTACACAATGGATGCGCCACCAGGTTAATGCTTTAGCCTGTTCAAGGGAAAAGAAGCAAATGCAAGAAGAAAATAGGACAAGAGGTATTCAGAGACCGAAGGGGGCAGCTCGACTTTTAAAGACGTAGTGGTATCAAAAGATACTGACAGTGCCACATACACTTCGGTAACGATTAGCATGAAAAATGCCGCTTCTGAGTAGGAATAAAATGAAACCTGCAGGAACCCTGCAGCCATATGGTATCAATGTGGACTTCACCAGTTTCAAAATCTCCCCTTCCCCTACTGCATCCCTAAACCAGCCCAGTTCGTCCCCTCCCCCCACTGCACCACACAACCAGCCCAGCTCTTCCCCCCCACCCACTGCATCCCAAAACCAGTCCAACCTGTCTCTGCCTCCCTAACCGGTTCTTCCTCTCACCCATCCCTTCCTCCCACCCCAAGCCGCACCCCCAGCTACCTACTAACCTCATCCCACCTCCTTGACCTGTCCGTCTTCCCTGGACTGACCTATCCCCTCCCTACCTCCCCACCTACACTCTCTCCACCTATCTTCTTTACTCTCCATCTTCGGTCCGCCTCCCCCTCTCTCCCTATTTATTCCAGTTCCCTCTCCCCATCCCCCTCTCTGATGAAGGGTCTAGGCCCGAAACGTCAGCTTTTGTGCTCCTGAGATGCTGCTTGGCCTGCTGTGTTCATCCAGCCTCACATTTTATTATCTTGGAATTCTCTAGCATCTGCAGTTCCCATTATCTCAGGAATAAAATGAATACCGGTTTGGTGACTTCCTTGAAGTGAAACATGTTGCCAGGCAGCACTTTCAAGATGATGGCATCCATGAAGCTAAAGTGATTAATTCATTCAAACCTGATTACTGGATCCTTTCAGCATCCAGTTTGGAGGAATGGTTTGAATCAGTATTTCTGCAGTTTAATACTGGATCACAGCAAAAACAAATTCCCTCATTCAGCATTCTTTAGATTATGTAATTCAAACTCTTTAAATTGTTAACAAAAATGAAAATTGCTGTTTTGCTACAATACTAACAAGCTGATCAAAACTTTGTCCTATATTAAACCCTCATTATTGTTTACCTTGTTCTTGAATGGGCACCCTGGTTGCTGGATACCTAAAATCCATGAGCACAATGTTAAAACAAACTGTGTTCTCATTTTACAGTTTTTCATAATGCTTGCCCAAAAATATTGAATATATTTTCTTTATGACTGAACATAAGCTATAATTGGAATATATTTGAGATCAGAAATAATGGGAACTGAATATATTTATTGGTTATTCTCATTACTATTCTATATGTAATTGTATTTCTATATTGTGTTTATCTCCATGCAGAAGCTATGGCTCCTGTCTTCTCTGATCGATTTGAATTACCGTATTGGGCCATCATAGTTATTGTATTTGCCATCCTGCTTGCTCTGTTCCTCATTACAGTTTTAGGCCTTCTGGTAAGTACGTTCAGTTGCCTTAATGATATCGTATTACATAGTTAAAGAAGAGCAATCAAATTAAGGTGTGCAGGTTTGTTTTTCTCGCTTGCTAATTGCGGAATTAATCTCATAAAACTAAAGTTCTGTTAAATAGTTCAAGAAGCTATTTCATATATTTACACAGTACGTTTTCAATACTATTAATGGAAAAAAATCTAAAACAACTCATAATTGCATTCAAAATCAATAATTTCTCAAATCTGTTTCAAAGATGAAAGATGCATTTGACCACCTCTATACCAGAAACGTTCTCAAAACCATTAGCAGAAAATTGTTTTACACAAGCTTCATTTGCTATGTTAATGTCTTTGTTACATGAAACATTACTTTTGCTACAAATGGTTCTTTTTGGCATCCCAATGCCCAGATTATGGAGAAATGAGTTAATGACTGTAGTGTTCAGATAGTGATGTGTATCATGATGTAATAGTGATATTAGCAGGCATAGTCATACAGCACAGAAACAGGTCTTTCGGTCCAACCAGTCCATACCAAACTTAATCTCAAACTAAACTGTTCCCACCTACCTGTTCCTGGCCTATATCCCTCCAAGCCTTTCCTATCCTTCTAATTATCCAAACGTCTTTCAAACATTCTAATTGTACCCACATCCATAACTTCCTCAGGAAGTCTCTTCCACAAACGAGCCACCCACTATGCAAAAAAAATTGCCCTGTGTGTTTTTTAAATCTCTCTCTTCTCAACTTAAAAATGTGCCTGTTTGTCTTGAAATCCCCCATCTGAGGGGAAAGATAACTCCTATTAACTCCAATTAACTCTACATCTCCCATGAGTCATGTGCAAGACTTTGAGAAGAATCATGGAATTGTCTATACAAGAAAGAGATGTATAGATGTACTACGTTGTAAATAATGGAATCTGAAGAAAGACACCAGAGTTTGGTCCAAATGGCTCATGGTTAACAGGAAACTTAACCAATCCAGAACAATCTATAAGTTACCTGAGGAAATCTAAATAGCATTCAAAATGAAATCAAACCGTAACTAACAAAAAGAAAGTCACAAACTCAGTAGAAGAAACTAAAGTCAACGATTAGGAATGAAGGCAATGTTGGGGTCGAACAGTACAAATCACATGATGCTGCTGAATATTATAGGCTGTTCTGGTCAGTTCTCCACATAAATTAGATGATGCCAGCATCTCCAACCAAGAAAATTGTGCAAAGTGGTCTGGGGAGTAGGGATGCATGTATGCCATTTCCTGGCAGGTCCTGATTTCTGGCTATAGGAAACACTGGATGCAGTCTCACTCTAACCTATAGATAAATTATGTCAGACAGACCAAGGTCAAAAATTACAGGTGGACTGTAACAAGAAAAACAATCAAATAAAATCTAATAAAATCTTCAGCTCAAAATATTACATCAAATGGCCTTTCACAGACTGTGTTTCCTATTTTCCTAGTTAATTTGTCTGAATGTGGCATTTTGTCTTGGGTACTCACAACACTGAAAAATTGTAATACTTCACGTATCACAACTTACAAATAAACATTGTGAAGCGTAGAAATTACGGACACGAGTTGACCATTCAATCCTCTCAGCCTGCTCTGCCATCCAATGAGTTCATGGCTGATCCTCCATGTTAATGCCATTTTACCACTTTCTCCCCAAACTCCTTGATGCCTTTCAAATCTAACATTCTTCTGAGTCTCTTGAATATATTCAGAGATTTAGCCTCCACAGCCTTTATGTGGGAGAGAATTCCTCAGTCCACAACTCTTTGAGTGAAGACAGTTTTCCTCATCTCAGTCCTAAATGGTCCACCTGAGACTGAGTCCCTGATTCTAGACTCCCCAACCAGGAAAAAGATCCTTCCTCCATCTAGCCTGTCCAACTTTGTTAGAATTTTGTATGTTTTGATCAGATCCCATTCTATTTTCCTGAAGTTTAGTGAATATCGGCTCAATTGAGCTGATCTCTCCTCATAGGATAAGCCTGCCATTCCAAGGATTAGCCTAGTGAACCTCTGCTGTACTCCTCTAATTGCAACTATATTGCCTGTTAGATAAGGAGACTAAAGCTATACCCAATATTCCACATGTAGTCTCACCAAGGCCCTGTATAACTGCAGTAAGATATCCACACTTCTGAATTCAAATTCTACCTTCCAAGGATAGTCACTATACCATTTGCCTTCCTAATTACTTGTTGTTACTGTTTACTTCTAGATTGCCTTATGCATAAGGAACAGGTTTACTGGTTTCTACAACATGTTACAAGATCCGTTTGGAATCTACTATACACATCTGGAGGGAAAATAGTGGTTCTATGGCAATTCAACATTACAATGATGACTAATAAGAGATGAACAGATTAATCTTCACGGCGGGATTGAAATGAAAATCAATGTACTGACAAACAAAAGTTCAATTATGTATTTCTGACTGTATCATTGTTGACTTTTTAGTACATCATCTTCATCTTCTCAAAGATTTTTATTCTTCCTTAATTGTGTTCTTTGAAATCTATTTGCTTGGTTTACTTTAACATGCATGCAATTTTTCTGTGAAACAAATGTTGCAAGTTGGACATTTCTCAGAGTGAAACATAATTTACAATCAGTCTCCAAAGTTCCAAACATGATATACTACTACATCCAGAAAATCAGCTTAGGGATTCCAATATCTGTAGGCTTTGAATTTACTATATTTATGGAACAAATATTGGCTACACAAGGAAAACTATCGAAAATTAACTTTGAATTTCCACTTTAGTGGATTCATAGAAGTACTAAGAGCCGCTACCTATCTAAAATTTATCTACTTTACGTTTTCTTCTACCCATCACACAATACTTTTAAAAAAATTTCAAAATGCACTTTATTCATATAAAAAGTTTTAATATATTTATAAATATAGTCACAAACACAGTTCGGTTCTGTACAGTAGCATATCAAGGAAACAAACAAATTTTGGAGTTTGTCTCAATCCAAACCAAAGGCATCTCTTACTTGAGCCAAACTATATTTACATACATTTGAGGCAACGGGAAAGTATGTTCACTGAACAGACCTCCATTTACTTTCAGTAGAACCCATCACACAATCCTCCCCCACTTCTGAGAACTGTTTGTGAGCTGACTCGACTTCAGAGCCGAAAGAATCATCATCCCCCACCTGGCCAACTTCCCATTTTGGAAATGCTGGATTTCTTTGCCAATGACAAGGAGATAGAAATAGAGAGAGAGAGAGAGAGAGAGAGAGATCAAGGAATGTAAATATGTTAAACTCTTTGAATATTAGCATATGAACATTTAATGACATTCATGCACTTTTTAAAATCTGCCTATACATTTTCATCATACAAATCATTGAGCTGTACTATAACATTTAAAACTATTTGTGATTCTGCTGTTATATATTTATATGCAATTATCAGGGTGCTTATTTATACTGTTACTGCCAAGAATGGAGCTCAAAAGAAATGCACCTCAGGAAACAGTCAGCACAAAGACTATACTGGCAGTGACAGATTATGGAATCAACTATTACACATGTAAACTAGAAATAATATGTTTTGATAGTTTAAGAATTGAAATGAATTTTACATAATTATTAAATATTTACATAAACATTATTTTTATAACTATTAACTTAAGATTGCAACATAAATCATTATTTGAATGCGCTGACAGTCAATAAATATGCACTAAATAAATACCATCAATCTTTTTTCATATTTCTGTAAATTCCAGCACTTTATAAGCTCAGACACAAATATTTTCACAGTGGCATCATCATAGATAATGAAAGGTATTGGAGGTGGCGTTCACCCATAAGTCCAAACGAAATCTCAGTTTGAGTACTATGTGACTCGAGTTCAAGATTTTAATGCCTTAAAAATGCTACTTGGCAGATTGACTCGGCTGATATCCAGTTTAAGCAAAAATATTTATACAGTTGTGCAATTTTTCCAATAGATGATAAATGATTATTGATATGACAAAAGCATTTCAAATAATGAAAGAAAGGGATAAGGTGTGTAAAATTGAGAGGTCATGGAATTGATCTCTGGGGCTAGTGGCTGGGGAAAGAATTATCTGAACCGTCAAGATTATAGTGGAAAGTGATCAAGAAAAGTGGTTGAAAGGTTGAGATTCTATCAGGAGTATTTACCCATTGAGTAAACGCCAAGCAGGTCTAGTTCAGTGGCGTGGCATGCTCTGTCACATAAGGAAGTGCTGACTTTCACTGGCAGACTCTGCAAATGAACTTGCAGGTTGATTCTGAACAGGTCTAGGCTTTGATGGTGACAGTTTTCCTCATTAGAGACCAGGAGTGGGTCCTGCCTTTCATAGTGCAGCTACACTGGCAAACTGTGTGACAAATTGCCACGATATTCAACGGAGAAATTCAAGCGGATGAGAGCTTTAGCCTCCTCCTGCAATAACACCGTATCAGATACCAGTTTTCAATGAATTAGATTCACTGCATGTGATAATCGTAAGAGTGACCTCTGTAAAGGCAGTTTGAGGCTCAGAGA
The DNA here is from genome assembly GCF_030684315.1 of Stegostoma tigrinum. Lineage (NCBI taxonomy): Eukaryota > Metazoa > Chordata > Chondrichthyes > Orectolobiformes > Stegostomatidae > Stegostoma > Stegostoma tigrinum. The sequence continues at coordinate 23,815,966 of NC_081383.1, forward strand.
CAGCGAAGTAGACCAGCGCTTAAGAAATTAATTCAAGCAAAACACCAGTTTAGATGTGGGTGAGGGTGTCCAACACTCACTCAGGTATTTGAACTCTCTCCAAATGCAAAAGGAAGAAAATACTTCTTTTATACCGTTATACACAAACAGGCTGACACAATCCTGAAACTGTATTAATTACTTTCCACATCTGGCATGAGCAGTAAATTACCAGCCCAGCTCGCCCCCGCCTCCCTAACCTGTTCTTCTTCTCACCTATCCCCTCCTCCCACCTCAAGCCGCACCGCCATTTCCGACCTACCAAACTCATCCCGCCTCCTTGACCTGTCCGTCCTCCCTGGACTGATCTATCCCCTCCCCACCTATACACTCCTCTCTATCTATCTTCTCCTCTATCCATCTTCGGTCCGCCTCCCCTTCCCTCCCTATTTATTTCAGAACCCTCTCCCCATCCCCGTCTCTGATGAAGGGTCTAGGCCTGAAACAAGAGCTTTTCTGCCCCTGAGATGCTGCTTGGCCTGCTGTGTTCATCCAGCTTCACACTTTGTTATCTTGGATTCTCCAGCATCTGCAGTTCCCATTATCTCTGAACACCACATAGTTTACTATCAGTGGTATGTGGCTCATACACTAGGGGTTATTGTCCATTGAAACCTTTATCAAAAATAAACATGCAGTTAATTGTCGTGCCTAGGCCCGACCCCTTGCCACTAACATCTGGAGTCTAGTCTGCTTCCTGCCTATGGCATCTCCTAGCCTGTTTCCTGGGGAACTATCTTCTAACTAACTACCGGTCTCTGTAGCAACAAGCAAGTGCTCTTTTAATCATTACTTTTAGCCCTCACATATATATTTGTCCCTTACTCTAGATATGTCAGAAAACTACACTTGTATAAGAAGACTACACTGATACACTCTTTCTCATTTCAATAATCAAGATGAAAAGAGTGTTCTGGACCAATGATCCTATTAAGCTGCAGTTCTGAGGCTCCATGCACAGCAATCAGCGACCCCACGTTGTTTACATTACTGACTTTCAGTTCCAGAAATCACTACCAAGCACGGACCTTGGATGTCTATGCAGAAGAAAAGATATTAGCAGGCCTGCTGGTCTGGAGACAGCAAAAGTTGCAGTTGCAACAATATCCCAGCTGCAGTACAGAAGACCACTGCACCAAAACTAACTATGGTCCAGACAAGTTGTTCCTGCACAGATGCAACACTGCCATTTCTGAATATCCTCTCTAAACTGCCAATGAAACCCCTGCTCAGGTAAATGAAATTTTGAAACTCAAGCAAGCATTGAAAATATCAAAATAATAGCCCTTGTTGAAACAGCAACTAAGGGTTCCTGAGAAACTACTTTTTTCCCAAAGTTGCAGCAGATGGCCTGCCAATCAAAGCATTTTAAGATCAGCTTACTAACTCTGAGTGGAAGCTGAAGCCTTTTATGTGAAGTTTAAAGAGTAAACATTTAAGTAAAACAGTGGATATTTGTTCTTCATGTAATTTTATGTTTATTCCATTAGTTTGTGACTCCCATCGTCTCATGCTGAGGTTTGTGTAACAGCCATCATGGGATCTGTTGTGTTAAAATGGTCCACTGAGTTTGGCATTCTCCACTGTGTGACACGTGCCCCACCCCCTGTCCTCAACCAGAAAAAGACTGGATCTGTCAGAAATGGGAGTGGGGCTTTCTTTCTAGGTCTCTCTCACCATTTTTAAAGAGCTGTGAACTCTTGTCTTCATAACAATCTACTCCTTAGTGTTATTGGCAACATGGAAAAATGTCGAGCTGTTAATAGGCCAAAGCTAGCCTGATCATTTGCCATTCTACGAATCATCAGCAAAGTGGTGGGGGAAGCGAGTAGTTTACTGATCAAAAGCCTGCTTACTGAGGACAGGAAGGACGTACAACTTGAGGCCTTTGCTCCAAACAGCTGAATTTTGCAAGTCAGCTTACACTAACTGCTGTCGGTCTAAGTCAGCATTTTACTGAATGTAATGTTAGTGAGTGGATATCTATGGAGTCGAGCATGTTTTTTGGGATCAACAGATAATGATGTTGTTTTAACAGTCCTGATTATCCTTCATCCACGTCAGTTCTTGTTAACTAATATATCCAGGTGTATCTCTAAAGATTATCTCATACTTTCGCAGTTGTCTCAAAAGATTTTTCCTTTTTTTGACAACTTTGAGAACACAGTTTCTAACTGTTGCGATGTTTCTGTGTTAGCTAGTTGAATTGTCAGACATTCACTTTGAGGGTAATTTACCTCACTTTCATTATTTTTGTAATGTTCCACTACACATAACAGCTAGCACACTTGTTTCTTCATCTCTTCTTCCTGATGATAATACCTTCTCAGCATGTTGATGCGACATTATTCTTTTCACGATCAGGAGTATTTATTGGATAATTCACTGCTTTATATGAACCACTGAATTGCATTTTCAGAGGCCCACCTTGCAACAGCAACAATGCCAATACCTCATCTCCCACATGAAACATACTAATTGTTAGATGTTTGTCTGCCCATTCTTTCATTTTCATCTGTGAAACTTGTAAATGTTCCTGTGTTACCCTACATACTCCGGTGAGGAGCAAAACAAAAGTTGCTAGAAAAGCTCAGCAGGTCCGGCAGCATCTGTGAAGAGAAATGAGAGTGAACATCTCAGGTCAGGTGACCCTTCCTCAAAACTGATGACACCTAGGAAAATATCGGTTTACATGCAGTAGATAGGACGGTGGAAGTAGGTAAGGAGCATCAATAGGTGGCGATAGAGCCTAAAAAGAGAGAAGAACAGTTGGACAGACAAAGAAGCTGACACTGACCTGGCTCAAATGGTGAAGAGTTATGATTGGAAACAGTTAGAGGCCAATGGTAGGTAGTATGTATTGGCAGACTCTGCGATAACAAAGCCTGCTGTGTGAGGTGAGGGGGTTAGGACATGGGAGAGTTCAGCCCCTAAAGTTATTGAACTCAGTATTGAGTCTGGAGGGTTACAGCGTTCCCAAGCGGAAAATGAGGTGCTCTTCCAGCTCAAGCTGAACTTTGCTGCAGACAGAGATGTTAGCCACGGAACAGGGTGGTGTGTTGATGTGGCAGGCAACTGGAAGCTCAGGGTCATTTTTGTGGGCAGAATGTAGATGTTCTGCAAAGTGGTCACCAAGTCTACACTTTGTTTCCCCAATGTACAGGACGCCACACTGTGAGCACCGAATGTAGTAGACTAGATTCTGGGAAGCGCAGGTAAAGCGCTTCACCTGGAAGTTATATTTGGGCCCTTGGATACTGGGGAGGGAGGAGGTAAATGGGCAGGTGCTTCACCTTCAGCGATTTTAGGGGAAGGTACCGTGAGTCTGTAGGGGGTGTTGGAAGTGAAGGAAGAGTGCACAGGCTGTCCCAGAGGGAACGGTCCTTGCAGGAGGTAGACAAGGGAGGGGAGGGAAAAGTCTGGCAGTGGCATCTCGCTGGAGGTTGTGGAAATGGCGGCTGATGATCTTCTGGATGTGGATGCTGGTGGGATGGTAAGTAAGGACAAGGGGACTCCTATCGCTGTTGAAGGAGGGAAGAGAGAAGGTGAGGGTGGAAGTGCAGGAGATGGGTCAGACCCAGTTGAGGGCCCTGTTAACAATGGTGCCGGGGAATCCTTAGTTGAGGAAGAAAATGGACGTTTCAGACGCTCCCCTGTCAAAGTTGGCCTCATTGGAACAAAAGCGACAGAGGCAGAGGTACTGGGAGAATGAAATGGACTCTTTACAGGAAGCAGGGTGCAATGATGTATAATCCAGGTAGCTGTGGGAATCAGTGGGTTTATAATGGATATCAGTAGCCAGCCGATGCCCAGAAATGGAAACACAGATGTCAAAGAAAGGAAGGGTGGAGTCAGAGATAGACCAGGTAAAAGTGACAGCAGGGTGGAAACAGGAAGTGAAATCAATGAATTTTTCCAGTTGCAGATGAAAGGTGGAAGTGGCAACGATGATCCCATCGACATATTGGAGGAAGAGTTGTGGGTTGGTGCCAGAATAGGAATGGAAGAAGGGAAATTCCATCTGTCCCATGAAGAGACAGGCATAACTGGGGCTTAGGCAGATTCCTACAGTCACCTCTCTGACCTGAAGAAAGTAAGTTAAGTTGAAAGAGAAATTGTTGAGGGTGAGGACAAGTTAAGCAGTCCTGTTTGTGGATTTTTGGAAGAAGGTAGAAGTGAGCTGTGCAGTGCTGGGGCATCTATAAGTTTGGACACAGGGGAGGGGAGATCGCCAGATAAAATCAGGTCAGTGACCGTAGTTGATACAATGGTCTGATATGTCATGGTGGGGTCATGATCTGGGTAGATAGGAGGAAGTATGACAGCTGGTACTCATCTTTAGTAATGTAAAGGTCAGTACACCAGGCAACACAGCACCACCCTTATCAGCAGGCTTAATAACAAAGTCAGGGTTGGATCTAAGCAAACAAAGTGCAGTCAGTTCAGTGGGAGATAGGTTGAATTGGGTAAGGGGTAGCAGAGAAATTGAGGTGACCAATGTCATGTTGAGAGTTCTCAATGAACAGACTGAGCGAAGGTAAAAGGCCAGAGCTGGGAGAAGGGGTCTGTGGGACAGGGAGAGAACTCTTATCCAAAGAATTGGGCACATCTTCTTTAGAAACATGGACATGCAATCCAACATTGAGGAATCATCTTTTTCATTCAGGACCAGCTCCATAATCAATTTTAATAGACCTCTAATTTGACTATGAATCAATTCAAATGGCATTATGCTTTCATTTTTGGTAATAATCTTCCATACTCAACCAACACTTGTCTAAATGTTTCCTAAAAAAAATTGGTATAGTTATCAAAAGTGCTCATCTGATACCGTGGGTTTTTTTGATCAACACAGTATGCCATGTTGTGCAGAACTGCACTGCATCTTTGTGACATCTTGGCCATGTAAAATGCTTCTTAATCAGTGCCAGCATTTTCCAAATTCCTTTGTTTCCTGCCATAGGAATTTGATGTGCTACTCGCAATACCTCCTTATGACATCTGGGTAGTACTATCAGTCGATGAATAACCATCTACTCTTCATTCATAGGTCTGTGAGGATGTTTCCATTTCCTCATCAAAACTCTGTTTCTAATATAATAGCAATCCTAACACCTTCAGCCTCAACTTTAGTGTTGGTTGTCTGTGTGTACTTACTGGAGATTGATGCTGCTCTTGGGATTGGAGACTCATGTGTCCCTCATTCAGATAGGTAGAGGCCCCCAGTGCAGTGTACACAAGGATGACCACAGTTTCTGTTCCTGGATCCATTTGCGATAGTTCTCGTGAGTCTATCTGGGCAATATTTGGAAAAAAAAACCCTCAGTAATGTTGTCATTCAACACAAACAAGTAACATTTGAACAGCATCCTCCCAACACAGGAACATGGAGGCCCCCAACAATGAGGCCAATGGTATGCTTCGATGTGGATATTGCACATTGTTGTCCTGAAATGGATGTCGGTTGCTCACCTTTTCAGGTGCATACATAGCAGGAAGGTGTGGCAACAATAATGAAGATCTGTCCCAACCCATACAGTACCCAAACAATGTATTTAGGATAATGGTATAGACGTTTATGATTCAAAACGTGAAGTGTGCAGCTCCTGAACTGTGCGAAGGTTATGCCCTTCGGCAATAAAGATGAGTCTTTCCAGGCAGAAAAGCATTGCTTAAGCCTCACAGTCGTTGAAACGACTGACTCATAATGGTGCATGACGTGGTCAAGAGTGCTTAAGGTCTGGCATTTTAATCAACACGGTAAGCTCACATGCAGAATTTTGTGATCACAAAGATCTTCCACCTGTACTGTATAGATGTCTGTTTAAGGCTATTGCCGTTTGAATATTGCAAGAAAGTGGACCCCATCTTCCTCAGAGAAAGAAATTCTTACCCAACTTCCACTGAGAGTTGTGGCAGTCATTTTCATCGCTATTGTGCACTTATAATTGGGATGACGATGGAAGGCAGGTGCATTTAATGGAGTCTACGTGACCCATCAAACCACCAAAATCTTCAGATTCCCTTCTCCCTTGCCCTCCCTGAGAATGCCATCATTTGGCAACTTTGAGAACACAGTGTCTAATTGTCACGATGTTTCTGAGAACGCCACCTTTAATATTCACCATGCACCCAGCCTATCCATTTATTTAGTTATTCATCTCCCTACTTTACTCCCTGAGCCCAGGCATACTGCTTTACTTTGCCAGGCAGATTGGGGCACTATCCATGCATCAAAGCCAGAGTGATGCTGTCTGCTGATGACACCCCCTATCTCGCCCCTACCACTCAGAACCTCTTTCATTCCCATGCTCTATCTTCCCACCTCCCCTTATATGTTACCCTCTTTGTGATTATTATCCCCTCTGCAGCCCAGCATGCCAGCTACCACAATTGAGTTCCCCAGCTACCCTATCACACAGAGACCTGTGAAAATTCCACTTGATTGTCAGTGGCTAGACTACACAGTCCAACCATAGTGCAATGCTGACTAATTTTGAGAGATAACCCCAACTGATGAATGAACAGACCCGCAACTGATTGCTGTGCAGATCCCCAAGTGACTCATGGTTTCCCAGACTGGTTGCATTGGACCTGCAGAACTGACCTTGGCCAACCACATCCCAGATAAGAGAAATAATTGCCAACTGATCATGCCCATACTCCTGGACTATGTCCAATGATATCCTTGACTAACCATATCAGGATCCCCTGACTGAAGGTATGACTGAGAATTACTCTTTTTGACATTGAGACATGGCCGCTTGGTTAAGTATGTGCAATGCTCATTAAAGTAATATGGTGCCACAGAGCCACTTGTTCACCGCCTTAATTGATCACTGCAGAAACCCATGACAAACTGCTGGCTTTGAGTCTGTGCTCAAAGGTAAGCCAAACCATTACTACTGCAAAGCCTTTAAGGTCTGGTCGAGTGCTCAGAGTGAAAAAGTCAATGTCAGGCCAGAATGCTGTAAGCATCAAAGGAGGTGCAAAGTGAGTGAGCACTGAGATAGCCTTGAGGCACTCTGTGGCCCAACTCATGAGCTTGGGTGTCTGTCCGTGCAGATTGCATCCTGGCAGCAGCATTACAATAGAAGGTGACAGTGTGCTGCAAAGTGGAGAACTGTACTGTAAGTGGGTCAGTGGTATTCCACAATGATGCCTCTCTCCAGTGTGGGAAAATCTGAAAATGTGTATCAATGAAGTGAGATTAGATTAGATAATAATGGAATTCTTTTGCTGCAAATATGACTCTTCCTGCTTGACATATTTTCACAACTGTCTCACCGTTGCCCAATGTCATTCAGGGACAATTCCGCCCAATGTGAAGCAATTCTTTCAGTTAACAACTGTAAGTTTGAATTTCTTTTGAAAAATTTGTGGTCTCCCTTAAGACTATAACAAGTTAATAATTTTTAAGCATTTTTTGATGATACTAGCCTGTTGCTGCTGATGGCTTATAAAAAAGTTGTATGCTTTGACAGTCAATCAAAAGGAGCTCATGCTTATTTCTATTGTAAACGAGAACATGTATAGACACAATCCTAATGGGTGGTTGACTGCAGTCTAGCAGGATTTGTGAAGTGTTTTGGCTGATGCAAGAGCATGTGTGCACAACTGCCTTCAATGCCACAAACCAAATTGCAAAATTAAGACAAAACACAACAGTTTTGAACAAGACTGATCATGTTGCTTTTCTGCCCCAAGGTGTGGGCTTTAGATAATACTGACATTGATTTCTATTATCTGCTGCATGACAACTGTCTATATTATTGATTCTCCTAATGCTACAAAAAAAGCCTTGTTACACCCAATTAGGACCGCCAAGCTAAATTATTTATTGGGTACCCTAGTGTTGAGTTCTCCCAACACTTCAAACATTTAGTATCCATCAACTTCACCTGCCCTTAATTGTTTTCTTCAGCTACACTAATAAACAAAAACTGTTCCCATTTGGACATTAGGGGGAGATATATCATCAAGTTATATCAATTAAAACCTCCTTCAAACAGCAACGCACAGACTCATCGCCAATTCACACATTATCTCCAATCACATTTACAGTGATAAAACAAAGACCTTCAAGATACTTGATATCCTTCAAGCTACACTATTTATTTCAATATTCTTTTTCAACATCTCCTATTCATATGCCTAACATCAACACCGATTCTTGTGTCCACCATTATCTACTTATCATGACTCTTTATAAGGGATAGGCACGAATCTCCTAATTATGTTTTATTATGAACTTTTTGTATTTTTTTTAAATCTTCCAATAACATATCCTCCCAACACCTGCTGCCAACAACTTGCATTTATTCTGTGTTTTAAATATGTAATAAATGCACTTTGCAGAGATCAGAATATCAAATAAGTGAAAATAGGTTATAAGGATTTTATTAAATTCTTTCATGGGTTATGGGTATCATTGGCAAGCCAACTTTAGCTTTGGCCCAACAAGTCCACACCAACCCTCAGAGCAACCCACCCAGGCCCATTTCCCTATTACCCAGCTAATCTACACATCCCTGGACACTACGGGCAGTTTATCATGGCCAGTCCACTTAGCCTGCACGTTTGGACTGTGGGAAGAATCTGGAGCATCCAGAGCAAACCCATGCAGACATGGGGAGAATGTGCAAACTCCACAGTCGTTCGAGGGTGGAATTGAACCTGGATCCCTGGTGCTGTGAGCCGGCAGAGTTAACCACTGAGCCTCCGTGCTGACCCTAACTTAATTACTCATTTAACCCACTGTCACATCTATCTGGAAGGTCAAGGGCAGCAGATATATGACAACACCACCACCTTCAAGTTCCCTCCAAGTCACTCATTATCCTGACTTGGAAATAAATTGCAGTTCCTTCACTGTTGCTGGGTCAAAACCCTGGAATTTCCTCCCTAATGACATTGTGGGTCAATCCACAACAGGTGGACTGCAGCTGTTCAAGAAGGCAGCTGACCAGCACCTTCTCAAGGGCAACTAGGAAAAGGCAATAAATACTACTTAGGCAGCAATGCCCACATCCCACAAATGAATAAATAAATAAAGTCAGATAATTGGGACAGTGGAGAAGAAATTAAACTAAATTTTGGGAGGGAATGATTAGTTTGGAAGGTTCACTGGATGAGGAAACTCCAAAAATCCTACCTTATTGATGGAAGAGCTCAGCACGTGAGGCTGATGCATTTGTAACAAAATTCAGACAGATATTGGGTGGATGATCCATCTTCGCTCCTCTGGAGGTCCCCAGCATGACAGCTGTCATCCTTAGCCAATTTGATTCACTTTGTTTGATGTTAGGAAATGGCTGAAAACAGTGGATACTTCAAAGATCATGGGACCTGATAACATTCTGGAATAGTACATACGGCATGTTCTCCAGGACATGCGATGTCCCTTACTGAAACCATACTATTATAAGCATAACACTGGCATCTATTTGACAAAATGAAAATTTGTCATTATGTCCTGTTCGCAAACATGGGACAAATCTAACAAGAGAATTACTGCTCCATCAGTGTCCTCTTGATTGTCAGTGAAGTGGGTATAAACACTTATGTGAAGCATCACCAACTTAGCCATATCCTGCTTACTGACACTCAATTTGGATTCCACTATTGGCACTCAGGTCCTGACCTAATTACAGCCTTGGTTCAAACATAGACAAAGGCGACATCAAGGCTGCAATTGAGTGAGTGCAACATCAAGGAGCCTTGCAAAATTAGAATACATAAGAGTCAGGGGAAAACTTTCCACTGGTTGCAATCATACCTAATGCATAGAAAGTAATTGTGGTTGTGGGAGGCCAGTCATCTCAGCTCTAGGATATCTCCACAGGTGTTTGTTAGAATAGTGTCCTTGGCCCAACAATCTGCAGCTGTTTTATCAATGACCATTCCTCCATCTTAAGGTCAGAACGTGGGCGTTCGCTGATGATTGCTCAATGCCCAACACCATTTGCGACTGCTCTGATACTGAAGCAGTTCATATCTAAATGCACCAGCACCTGGGCAATATCCAGCTTTGGGATGACAAGTAGTAATTCAAATTCATGCCATGCAAGTGTCGGTTAATTATCATCTCCGACAAGACAAAAGCTAACTGTCACCTCTAGACATTTAATGATATTACCATTGCGAAATCCCCCCTTTTAGTTTCGCGGCAGTTACCACTGACCAGAAACTGAGCTGGACAAGCCATGTGGTTGCATGGCAGAGAGGCTCAGTGATTAGCACTGCTGCCTCACAATGCCAGGGAGCCGGATTTGATCCCAGTCTTTGGTGACTGCCTGTGTGGAGTCTGCATGCTCCCCCGTGTCTGCATGGGCTTCTTCCGGGTGCTTTGGTTTCCTTCTACAGTCCAAAGATTTGCTGGTTAGGTGGATTGGCCATGGTAAATGCAGGGTTATGGGATAGGGCAGAGGGCTGGTCTGGGTGGATGCTCTTCAGAGGATCGGTATAGACTCGTTGGGCCAAATGGCCTCTTTCTGCACTGTAGAGTTTCTATGATACGACATAAACACAGTGACTACAAGAGTGAGTCAGAGGTGAGAGAGCCTGCAGCAACTAAACTCCCAAAGCCTGTCGACCATCTATAAGACAGAAGTCAGGAATACGATAGAATCCCTTTCACTTGCTTAGATGAGTGCAGATCCAACAGCATTCAAGAAGCATCTAGGACAAAGCAGTCAATTGATTGGCATCACATTCAAATACATTCTATCCTTCCATCATCAGTGCAGATTAGCGGAGGTGCATCTCATCGGATTTAACTCCCCATGCACAACAGTTAGCTCGATGCAAACCCGCCATCTCTACTATCTAGAAGGACAAGAGTAGCATTTACATGGGAACACTACCACGACCTCAAGTTCCTCTCCAAACTACTTACCATTTCCTCTTAGAAATTGGAGACAGTAAGGACTGCAGATGCTGGAAGCTAGAATCAGTAAATGTGGAGCTTGAAAATTTCAGCAGGTCAGACAGCATCCAAGGAGCAGGAAAGTCAATGTTTCAGGTCAAAACCCTTCATCAGCAGACAGCTCATCATCACCTACTAAATGGCAACCAGAAACGGGGCGTAAATGCTGCGTCAGCTAGTTCTGCTCATTTCCCATGAATAAATAAAAGAATAAAACCTTGAAAGAACAGTCTCATGAGTGATTTGTAGCATTTCATGTGCACTGTGCATCTACGCCAGTTTCTGCAGGTCTGACATTTCCTTCAGCATGGCTTGCAGCATAATCTGATACTTCTGTTGCAAGTCCAGCTGAGCTGGATCTGACTTATGAGTAAATTGTTCCAAGTCGTCCATTAAACTGACAATGTTTCCCAATGAGGCGTCATTGGATAAGTATATGGACGTACGTGGAATAGCGTAGGTTAGATGGGCTTGAGATCGGCATGACAGGTCGGCACAACATCGAGGGCCGAAGGGCCTGTACTGTGCTGTAATGTTCTATGTTCTATGTCTAATGAAAAGGTGATACAGAATTTGTGGTTTTAAGATTTTAGGTTCACTAATTCAAATGAAGTGAATTGTTCTATTCTTCTTTCATACTCAGTTCAGCAAATTTTTCTTGAATACCCTGCTGAAATTTCTCCTGGAACTCTGATATCTGACTGACTCTGTGGATTGTGACTGGTCTGAGGTGACAGCATATTGACATAACTTCAATTGCTGGTCAGGTCGGGCAGCACCTATGATGTAGAACATTTATGGTGTCCAGACAGAATCTTTGTTCTTACTCTCGAGCACTATTGACCCTGCACGGAGAATTGGTGAAGTAGTACATGCTAAAAATGTTATATTTGTAAGTTTTGTCATGGCTTTCCATGACTATGGGTACATGATTTTCAGAATTCACAGGAATAGCATTTTGAACACCTCCGCTCGGTTCGCAATAAACAACTGCACCTCCCAGTCGCGAACCATTTCCACTCCCCCTCCCATTCTTTAGATGACATGTCCATCATGGGCCTCCTGCACTGCCACAATGATGCCACCCGAAGGTTGCAGGAACAGCAACTCATATCCTGCCTGGGAACCCTGCAGCCCAATGGTATCAATAAGGATTTCACCAGCTTCAAAATCTCCCCTTCCCCCAGCGCATCTCAAAACCAGCCCAGTTCGTCCCCTCCCCCCACTGCACCACACAACCAGCCCAGCTCTTCCTCTCCACCCACTGCATCCCAAAACCAGCCCAGCCTGTCTCTGCCTCCCTAACCGGTTCTTCCTCTCACCCATCCCTTCCTCCCACCCCAAGCCGCACCTCCATTTCCTACCTACTAACCTCATCCCACCTCCTTGAGCTGTCTGTCTTCCCTGGACTGACCTATCCCCTCCCTACCTCCCCACCTATACTCTCCTCTCCACCTCCAGCCTCCCCCTCTCTCCCTATTTATTCCAGAACCCTCACCCCATCCCCCTCTCTGATGAAGGGTCTAGGCACAAAACGTCAGCTTTTGTGCTCCTGAGATGCTGCTTGGCCTGCTGTGTTCATCCAGCTTCACACTTTATTATCTTGGATTCTCCAGCATCTGCAGTTCCCATTATCACTAGCATTTTGAATGTCCCTGGAGAAACCTTAGTCAGTAATAAATAGTCATCAGTTTTCTGAAGTTAGTTAATTTGACTTTGTGCAAACACTTAAGGCAGTTTGATGACATTAATACTTTGCATGAGGTTGACAATGTGAAACGTGCTCACTAATTGCGAGATTTACCAGATTTTGGATTGTTGAACGCTTAATATATACAATTCTGGTGAGACGGCAGATAGTGTTTAGTGTGTTGGGTTGATATTTGACTCTTTGTAGCCGTATCTACTTTGGTCTAGTCATTCCCCCTGCCTTTTCTGCTACCTTTTTTTTTACAATATTGACTGTAAGTTGAGCACTTCCTTGGATCATACAAAAAACTACACCTTCTACAGGCTTTGTTATGTTTTAATGTTCTAGTGATTGTATCAACCATTGAATTCATACTGCAGACTGCCATATGTAGGATATCAGCAGATTGAAGAAATCAGTGCGTGAATTGTTGGGAGGTTAGTGTGCCCTGTCTTTGATCTTTCAGCCTTGGTGAGTCCTTGAGAAGTGTCTCAAGATACCTTCCTGAATGCATCCTCTTCATTTGGCTCATTACATACAAGGTGCCCCATGAGTCAGGAAGACCTTTGGCCCTTTGATGGACACTTTGAGGGTCTCTCTACAGCTTTCTGCTGTCTTCTGGGGAGTTTCTTGTCAGGCAAAGTTTCAAGTAAATCAGTTCATAGAATCATAGAATCCCTACAGTGAAGAATCAGGCTAATCAGCCCATTGAGTCTGCAGCAACCCTCTGAACAGCATCCCAACCCAATCCTGTAACCTCACATGGGGTACTTACAATGACTCTGACATAACCTGCATATCCCTGAACACTACAGGGCAAATTTTACCACAGCCAACTCAATCTTACCCGCACATTTTATGACGATGGGAAGAAACTGAAGTATTCAAAGGAAACCCAGACAGACACAGGGATAATGTACAAATTCCACACATTCTTTGCAAAACTAGGGTTATGCAAGCAAACAACATATCTTGTTCTGTGGAACTGGTTATCCATATTTACTGCCACAATGATGAATATGTTAGTTTAATGGTCTCAACACGGTGTCTGCCAGCAGCCCAAAATTATCTCCTTGATATTTTCAAATCGACCTGTTCAAAGATGTTATTACACATCTCAGAAGCAGGTGGGGCTTCAACATTGGCCTCGTGGCTCATAGATAGGGACACTGCCACAGTGCCATGCAATGAACAATGTCCTCTTCTGTACTACGTTCTATAAACCAGAGATAACAGCTGCAATTTATTGTTATTTGGTCTATCTGGGGCAGGCATATTAGTTTGTATCATGCTGCCCCCACTGGTGAGATAACTCACTACATCACCTGTCAATCAGATCATGAAGAGCTGGGCTGAGTATGTCTCCACCACAAACGTCAATACTAGATAGCAAGGTGTAGAGCTGGATGAACACAATTGGCCAAGCAACATCTTAGGAGAAGCAAAGCTGATGTTTCGGGACTAAACCCTTTTTCTGATGAAGGGCCTAGGCCCGAAACATCAGCTTCCCTGCTCCCAAGATGCTGCTTGGCCTGCTGTGTTCATCCAGCTCTACACCTTGTTATCTCAGATTCTCCAGCATCTGCAGTTCCTATGATCTCAGACCTCAATACTGTCAATTCTGGGTCCTACTGCTCATACCTGACACACTCCACAAGGGATATGGCAGCAAGAAGATACTTTTTCTTTCTTTTCTTAGGGTGTGTCCCTGGCAAGGAGCATCAAGGCGTTAGAAACAGAGATGGCGGAGTAGCTTTCAGAGGCTACCCTCTTTCTCACCATCCATACCTTCAATTGTTCCTAGAAAAGGAACATGGTGAGTTAAGGCCCTTAAATAACCATCAATTGAACCTTCAGTGCTGGCTAATCAAGAAAGCCGACCATAGACCTTCTCAATTGGAATTAATTGCAGGGGTAGTGAGAGGGTAGTGAATTTCTCTCCGATGCAAACTCACTCGATTATTTCCCCTTCTTGCCACCTATTTTTGTCATCTCCAAGAGAAGGTAAATTCTAACCAATTACCTCCCACTACAGTCATTGCTATTGTTTTAGTTTGACGTGGAGTGACATAATAGTTATAGATGTCATAACCCAATGTACGGAAAGTTCAAGATGTGAAGAATGACTCACATGTTTTCAGCATTAACATTTAAGAAAGGAAAACAATAGCCTTCAGATTGATTTAGGGTAGAGCACATCCTCATATCTTTTATTCACATCTGTAGCTGTGGACTCTGAAGGTATTCTGCACAACAATCAGTTGATTGACTGAGCAAAATAAAGTGTTGCTATTGGGAAATATCATACATATTTTCTATTGGTTTTTGCAGAATGTTAGTTTAACCCGAATAGTTGAGTAGAAAAGAGCTTAGTAGCATCTCAAATAAGGGATTTTGATGAGCTTCAGATCTTTCTTGGATATTTTCTCATGCGCTGAAGCAGTAAATACCACTTCATATTTTGTACTACTTTGTATTTTAGTAAAGGGTGCTATTTTGTATTTTAGTATTTTGGAATGTATCTATACTGCTCAATATCTAACTATATGAAGGTATAATTCAGAGACACAACAATCAAACTCTCATGATAGGAATTCAATATGTGTGTCCTCCACAAAACGCTCCGTAGTATGCATCTTTAAAATGTTAAGGGCTGAGAAAATGTTTTCTAAGAACTGAATGATATACAATTTGCTTTAAGGGGCAAACATTTAATGGCAAACCTGCCACTAGATAACACCAGTGAACAGCTGACACCAACATCTCAGGGCATGCTGCTGACACCAATCAGTTGCTCAACAGCAGCATGGCACATGTTTGAGCCACTTATCACTTGTGTACAGCCAAGTGGCACTTGGGGTGCACCAACAATTATCATTGCAGTGTTTCTGCGGGGACAAGCACCCAGCTGATGGGCTGGACTGGGCTGCATTCTCAGAGTTGCCTGCTTGCGTCTAACAACAACACCTGGATTTCCACAAACCCAAAGTTCCTGTCCAATTTAGAATAACAGAATCCCTACAGTGTGGGAGAGGACTCTATATCCCCAAAATTACCAGAACTAATCCTCCTAGCCTGCACATCCCTCGATACTATGAGTTACAAAGGGATCTTAATCAAACACATCAATGGGTGAAAAATAGCAGGTGGAGTTCAATTTGGATAAATGTAGAGTATTAACTTTTTGTACAATAAATGGGGTAGGATTTATATGATTAATGGTAGGGCCTTGGGTGTTGTAGAATAGAGGGATGTAGGTGTTCAGAAATATAATTCATTGAAGTTTGCTTCACATATAGACAAGGTGGTTAGATTAGATTAGATTCCCTACAGTGTGGAAACAGGCCCTTCAGCCCAGCAAGTCCACACCACCCCTTGAAGCATCCCACCCAGGCCCATCCCCCTATAACCCACACATCCCTGAACACTATGGGCAATTTAGCATGGCCAATCCACCTAGCCTGCACATCTTTGGGCTGTGGGAGGAAACCGGAGCACCCGGAGGAAACCCACGCAGACACGGGGAGAATGTGCAAATTCCCCACAGACAGTTACCCGAGGCTGGAATCGAACCTGGGTCCCTGGTGCTGTGAGGCTGCAGTGGTTAGCACCAATGAGCCACCATGTGGCCCCTAAAAGGGCAAGGTTAAAAGGGCGTTTAGCATGTTTGCCTTCATTACTCAGTCCTTTGAGTTTCGGAGTTGGGAAGTCATGTTGAGGTTGTACAGGGCATTGGTGAGTCCTCTTCTGGAATACTGTGTCCAGTTCTGGTCACCCTATTATAGGAAGAATATGGTTAAGGTGGAAAAGGTTGAGAAGAAATTTACCGGACGTTGCCCGATATGGAAGGTGTGAGTTATAAAGAAAGGATTGGATAGGCTGGGATTTATGTCACTGGAAAGTCGAAGGTTGAGAGGGACCTTATAAAGGCTTATAAAATCATGAGGGGTATAAGTAGGATTCATGGTAAGTGTCTTTTCCCAGGGTGGGGGTTGGGGGAGGTTGCAAGTCTAGGGGACATATTTTTAAGGTTAGAGGAGAGACGTATAAAAAATTCATGAGGGTCAATTTTTTTACACAGTGGTTGGGTCGCACTTTGAGGAAGCAGTGGATGTGAGCATAGTTACAATGTTTAAAAGACACTTGGCTAAGTACATGAATAGGAACGGTTTGGAGGAATATGGGCCTGGAGCAGGCAGGTGGAACTAGTTTAGTTTGGGATTATGTTTGGATTGGATTGATTGGACCAAAGGCTCTGTCTCCATGTTGTATGATTCTATGACAATTTAACATGGCCAATCCACCTAATCTGCAGATTTTTGGACTACTAGAGTTACCTGGAGCGCCCAGCAGATACAGGGGGAACATGCAATCTCCACACAGTCAGTCACCAGAGGCTGGAATCAAACATGGAAGCCTGGAACACTGCACATCTTTGGGCTGTGGGAGGAAACCGGAGCACCCGGAGGAAGCCCACGCAGACACGGGGAGAATGTGCAAATTGCCCACAGACAGTTACCCGAGGCTGGAATCGAACCTGCGTCCCTGGTGCTGTGAGGCTGCGGTGGTTAGCACCAATGAGCCGCTGTGTCACTGTGTCACCTTGCAATAATGTAATGACAAAATCTAACACAGCAGCAGAGAAAATCCATAGTTTGAAATAATCAACAACATTCTTCGCACTATCTCCATGTGTTAATAATTCCTTTAAAACATTCCAGGATCTGGTTCCACACCTTCACTAAAAACTAATCGGTTCTTTCTTGGTTGATACCCTATCTGTGTACCAAACTCTGTTGAAATTTGAGTTTTTCGTTTCTATTGCTTACGAGAAACAAGGTAAAAAAAAAACCCTGCATCCATTCTCAGTTGTAAAAGTAAAGACTTTCAAGTATGCTCTAGCAAGATGACGGAAGAGTCTCGATGATGCACACAAAGCACTAAGGTCAGTTAAGTAAAATCTCCTTAAAGGTTAAAACCAGTTGTCTCAAAACTGTGTGAAAAGGAATCTGAACAATGGCTTCCTGATGAGGGAGGAGGAAAGGACAGAAAAAGTAGCCAAAAGGGACTTTCTCCAAACTAGGGGATTACATGAAAAAAAATTTGACTTTGGAAACTCATGGCACTTAAGAGCATTACTACAATACTCACCGAATGAAAAAGTTTGGAAATTTGTTATTACAATCCAAAACATCTAGAAATTTTGCTTGTTATCCACCCAGAAAATGATTAATCAAGGAGATATTAAGGGAGGAGTGCTATAAATTCCTAAGGAGTTTGGAAATGTTGTTGTCTTCTTTGTAACCTCCAGAAACAGCTATACTATTATTTATGCTTAAAGTGAACTGAAATAAGGGTTTTCTTTTGGTATAAATACACTTAAAACTGATAGAAGGGACAAAAGCACTTCTCAAATTAGAATAATACAGCACAGGGAATTAAAAAAACATTCCAATTAGTTTCTGAGAGGAGTTTTCACTTAAATCACTTACCTCCTGAGTCTTTTCCCTGGGCTCAGAAATTAATGCACTTCAAGAGGGGGTGTGGGTATGTGTCGGGACAGTTGATGTCTGGTATTCCTGCAAAGAAAGTTAGCTTGAAGCTGCTTGTATATCGGAAACCTGCTGCAATGGAAATGTGTGGCTAGAGGGCTAAATGGATGAATTCTGAGGCTTCTGCGCCAGAGGATGTCTTACCCTTGGAAGCTACTGGCAATCTCATAGCACCGGCAACTGGGTGCAGCCATTACAGCTGGCAGGCTGCCAACAACCTGGCCTAAGGTACTTCCTAGTATGGGGCATATTCTGCTGTGGGTAACATATTTATTTATGATGTATTTGCTCTTGCTTTCTCTCTGTGCTATGCTGTCTCCTCAAAACCTTCAGTGATTCATGCACAGGGATATTCAGATCTCTCCCCATTTCAGACCTCTGAAACCTTTCACCATTTTGATAATATATCTGATTTCATCACCCCTTTGAGTAGTTTATACAGACGATAACTTCATACATCAATAAAATTTTCCAACATTCCACTCTGATTCATTTACGAGCTATGTAAAATCTGTGTCCATTCAATACTGATCATGCTGCCAGCAGAAGCATTTTTTTTCCTTTCTTTGCTCTCAAGAATGGTTGATATCTTTTTTGTAAAATCTCCTCTTGATCTTTAATACTCCAGGGAAAACAATCCGTCTGCTCTCAATATCTGATTTCCATTCTGGTAAACCTGCCGTCAATCCCTTAAAATCTTTTAGAGTGTTCCACACAGAATGGATCAGGTTTCACCAGCCAATGCCTACAACCAGAGGTCTGTAATATCACACATAATGTAATTGGTTTTGAACTCTTCGTATTTACTCATCAAGCTAATGATCCCATATAATATTTCTATAACATATTTATTCATCATTTTTAATGTAATTGTGCATTCCAAAGCATTTAATACACATGAAGATGATGAAGAGCTACATGAGGTGATGTTATGTCAGTTGATCAAGAGCTTGCTCAAAGGGTAGATTTTAAAGAGGGCTTTAAAGGAAGAAAGTGAAATAGAGGTGCATAGAGTAGGAGAGAAGTTGAGGGATGAGTAAAATGATGGCAGCTTTGGCAGGGTAGGCAGCGTTCGGGCTCCTGAGTCTGCCTGCTCCCCAACACCAGGCCAGCCACATACTTCTTTCTTCTTTTTTACTTCTCCTCTCTTTCATCTTCATATTTTTCTCCATTTTGGCAGCGATGGCAAAAGAAGGCGGTATCAGCAGGATCGAGCATGGGAGCAGGCAGCCTGGGACAGCACGAGTAGGAGCCGGCAGGCTGGGTGGCATCAGTGAGAGCAGGACTACATAGCCCAGGGCATTAGAGCAGAAGTAGGCAGGACAGTCCAGCTGGCAGTGAGAGCAGGAGTAGGTAGCCAGGGGTGGTGAGAGCAGGAGTAGGTAGTTTGGGGCGGTGAGGGCAGGAGTAGGTAGCATGGGGCGGTGAGACCAGAAGTGGGTAGCCTGGGGCTGTGAGACCAGGTGTGGGTACCCCGGGGCGGTGAGACCAGGAGTAGGTAGCATGGGGCGGTGAGACCAGGAGTGGGTAGCCTGGGAAGTTGAGACCATGTGTGGGTAGCCCGGGGCAATGAGACCAGGAATGGGTAGCCCGTGCAGTGAGACCAGAAGTAGGTAGCATGGGGCGGTGAGACCAGGAGTGGGTAGCCTGGGGCTGTGAGACCAGGTGTGGGTAGCCCGGGGTGGTGAGACCAGGTGTGGGCAACCCGGGGCAGTGAGACCAGGAGTGGGTACCCCAGGGCAGTGAGACCAGGAATGGGCAGCCCGGGGCTGTGAGGCCAGATGTGGGTACCCCGGGGCAGTGAAACCAGGAGTGGGTAGCCCGTGGTGATGAGATCAGGATTGGGTGGCCCGAGGCGGTGAGATCAGGACTGGATAGCCCGGGACGGTGAAACCAGGAGTGGGTGGCCTGGGGCGGTGAGACCAGGAGTGGGTTGCCCGGGGCAGTGAGACCAGGAGTGGGTGGCCCGGGGCGGTGAGACCAGGAGTGGATGGCCCGGAGCGGAGAGACCAGGTGTGGGTGGCCCGGGGCAGTGAGACCAGGAATGGGTAGCCCGTGGTGATGAGACCAGGAGTGGGTGGCCTGGGGCATTGAGACCACATGTGGGTGGCCCGGGGCAGTGAGACCAGGAGTGGGTGGCCTGGGGCGGAGGTGGGGTCAAGGTCAAGCCTGAAGCAGGAGAGGTCGAGCCTTTGTGAGAAATGCAAGTCCAGCATGGCCAGGCTCTGACAGACAGTGGTGTTGAACTTTTTACTGTTCTTTCCAAGTTTTAGTAAGAAGGATTGTAAAGTTGAATTTTTTAAATCTTTGTTTTCCTTACTTTTCTGCTTTGTAGCTAAGATTCACCACCCAGATACCATTGTACCCGACATGGTGTCATATGTGATGACTTGTAAACTCTCTTCAATGTATTCACATGAGTACATGCGACAGGAAACCTAATGTGATTCAATTTCAAGCATTCAGAAATCACATGCATGACAGAGCAGGTGACAAGTGCACAAATATCTGAGTGCTGTACGCCCGCAAGAAGTTACAAAGATAGGGAGCGGTGAGGTCATGGAAGGGTTTGAAAACAAAGATGAGAATTATAATTCTCACAAGGGCAAGATTTTGTAGATCGAGGTGCTGCTGCACTGGGTGCCAATTTTGAGCAGCAAGCAGATGTCTGATAAGGGAACAGTCGCTGCGAATTAAAACACGAACATGGAGTTTTAGATGACATCAAGTTTCAAAGAGTAGAACGTGTGAGTGTAATTAGGAGTGTATTGGATTACACAAGTCTTGAGGCCATGCAGTATTAGTAAGGGTTTCAGCAGCACATGAGTTGGTGTGAAGTTGGGTAACATAGAACCATTAAAAAAAAGGATCTGGAATAGGCCATTCTGCCCTTTGAGCCTGCTCCACCTTTCAATATGATTATGGTTGATCATCCAACTCAGCACCCTATTCCTGCTTTCTCCTCATACCCTTTGATCTCTATGGCCCTAAGAACTGTATCTCAATGTTTCTTGAAGGTCCTCAGTGTTCTGGCCTCCTCAGTTTGCAGTGGCAGAGAATTCCACAGGCTCACCACTTTTTGGGTGAAGAGATTTCGCCTGATCTCTCTCTGAGTCATGTCATGTGAAACTCCTTTTACAGGAAATTGAATTGAGGAGAGATTTGATACAGGTGTCCAAGGTCATGATCGCTTTGGATAAGGTGGATAAAAAAATGCCATTCCCATTACAGAAGGAGAAATAACCAGCCTTTTGGATGACACCAGTATGACACCAATAGCTCACCTTCAATCAGATGTGACACCCAGTTTGCAAACAAGTTGGCTTAAACTCAGGTTGTTGTCAGGGAGAGTGGAATCTGTTGCCAGGAGCTGGGGAACGGAGATTGGAAACAATGCCTTAAATCTTCCTATTATTTAATTAGCAGAAATTTCTGTTCAACCAGTAGTGCACGCCAGATAAGCAGTTCAGCAATTGTGATAGTGATTATTTATGATACATGAAAATAACTGGGTAAACTAGTTTTATATGTTGATTGAAGGAATAACAATGCCCAGAGCAATACAGTGAACTCCACTTCTCCACATTAAAAAAATGAGTCTTTTATTTAACATTTAGTCCAAAAGGAAGCATTTAAAGGCAGGAATCCCTTAATATCCCAGTATATATGTATACTCACATTTTCAGTGTATTAACCTTTTGATACAAATAGCATTACTCAGAGATCCTCAAGGTGCAAGGATTTTTCAAGAGCTGTTTATCCACTCATGTACTGGTCAACATGTGCCCGAAGGGTCTGTCATTTATATGGAATGTTATGACTGACTGCTTCAATTTCTGAGACAAAACATTTCATGGTAGAAGAAATCAAGCTCTTTAGTATATAATTAATAACGTGTGATATGAACAAGGACTAGGATAGGCCATTCAGCCTTTCTGTTCAATTTTTCTGCCATCACTGTATCCTCTGTTATTAAATCCCCAGACTCATTTTCTACAGGACACATATTTACTTGGTTTAATCTTTTTTTTAATATCTAAAGTAACATTTCTTATCTACTTTAATATTCTTGGCTAACTGGCATAACTCCACGGGGGCCAGCATCCCATTATCAGGTCACCCTTTATTTACATGTGGGCTTTGACCGGCTAGCTCAGAGTCAGTCCCCACAGAGGGTAGAATGCCTGAGACTCCTGTCTATATCTGTCAGTCTGGGCTACCGGATTGGCCCAGGTTAACAGCTCCAATCAGGGAGCTCATACTCTGCAAGTTAACACAGCACAGGGCTGCAGTTCTTGCTATCTCATACTCAGTGAGATCGACTTGGCCAACCTCATTTCAATAAGTATACTAACTTTCTCCCTGACTCTACTTTTTCCCTCATTAATGGTTTAGTAATTCTTTGCTGCTTTTTTACATTCACTTCTGACCTACCACCTACTTTACAAAATGATCTGACTTTTTAAAAGTTTGATACTACCTTTGATATTTATAGTAAAGCATGGATGATGGGTCCTACCCTCATAACTTTTCTCATTTGTTGGAATGTATCTATTCTGTGTTTTATGAAATATTCCCTTAAATGTTTGCCATTGCATCTCCATTGATTTATCCCTTAACCTGAATTGCCAGTACACTTTCATTAGTTCTGCTTTCGTATCCTCACAATTGCCCTTGTTTAAACTCAAAATGTAGTCTTGGTGCCTCACAGAAATTGGTGCCATAACAAGTCAGGCTAAGAAACTGACCCGAAAACATGCAACAAGTTGATCATTTCGGCTATTTGTCCTCATCTGATTTTTCTAGTCTATACATAGATTAAAATTCCCCATGACAATTGCTGTATCCTTTTGACAAGTTCCCATTATTTCTTCTTTGATGCCCTGTTCTACCAGATAGTCACTGGTAGGGAGCTGTTTGCAATTTCTACTTGTAACTCTTACCTTTATCATTCCTCATTTTCACCAAAACTGCTTCTATATCCTGATTCACTGGATTTAACTTATCCCTCTCCATTGTGCTAGTATGACCTTTATTTGACAATGCTACTGCTTCACTCTTGCCTCGTTTCCTGTCTTTCCTAAATGTCAGAGATAACAAGGTGTGGAGCTGGATGAACACAGCAGGCCAAGCAGCATCATAAGAGCAGGAAAGCTTGATGTTTCAGGCCAAGACCCTTCTTCAGAAATGGGGGAGGGGTTGGGGTTCTCTATATAGGGAGAGAGGCGGAGGCAGATAGAAGATGGATGGAAGAGAAGATAGGTGGAGAGGAGACAGACTGGTCAGCTAGGCGGTGATAGAGCCAGTAAAGGTGAGTGTAAGTGGGGATGTACGGAGGAGATAGGTCAGCCCAGGGAGGACAGACAGGTCAAGGGGGCGGGATTAGGTTAGTAGACAGGAGATGGGGGTGGGGCTTGAGGTGGGAGGAGGGGATGGGTGGGATGAAGGACAGGTTAGGGAGCTGGGGCGAGCTGGGCTGGTTTTGGGATGTGGTGGGGGAGGGGAGATTTTGAAACCTGTGAAGTCCACATTGATACCAGTGGGCTGCAGTGTTCCCAAGCGGACTATGAGATGCTGTTCCTGCAACCTTCGGGTAGCATCCTTGTGGCCTCCTTGACTCATCTGTCTCTTCTCCACATATCTTCTCCTCCATCCATCTCTCCCTATTTATTTCAGAACCCCTTATCCCTCCCCAATTTCTGAAGAAGGGTCTCAGCCGGAAACCTCAAGATTTCCTGCTCCTCTGATGCTGCTTGGCCTGCTGTGTTCATCCAGCTCTACACATTGCATCTGTTCCTACTATCTCTTTCCTAAATGTCACGTAGCTTTCAACATTCAGCTCCCAATCTAGGTCATCCTGCAGCCACATCTCAGTTATGACCGCAGTATTGTGCCTATTCATCTCAATTTGTGCTACTCACCCACCTTCTTGTCTCAAATGCTATGTGACCTCGAATGTGGCGCCTTAAGTTTTGTTCTTTTATCATTTCTGTAACCTCTAGTCTTATCTGCTGATGTGTTCTTAGATCTGAATTCTCTCTCCCTTCCTGTTATTATCTGTTTATCATTTCCTGTATTTTCTTCCTTCCTTTGTTGCAGTGTCCTCACTCTTTCATACACTATAAAATCCCAAAATTGGGCTCTGAAGTCTGCTTCTCTGTTTACTGCTCAGCTCCCTATATTGGCTATGCAGAACATCCATTCTACTTCTACCTAGGTCATTAGTGCTTGTATGGACCAATGCCAACTAGATCCTCTCCCTCCCACTGCAATGGCTCAATGCACACTCAATAACTTGGTCTGCACAACTTTCTGCAGCAATGAATCACCACCCTCTGGCTGAAGAAATTCGTCCTCATCTCAGATCTAAAGGCTCATCTGTTCACTCTGACCCTATGCTCTCGGGTCTTTGTCTCTCCTACTCGTGGAAACATCTTCTCCACATCCACTCTATCCAGGCCTCTCAGTATTCTGTAAGTTTCAATGAGATCCCCGTTCATCTTTCTAAATGCTATCAAGTACAGACCCAGAGTCCTCAACCACTCTTTATCCTTGGGATCATTCTTGTTAAACTCGTCTGGTCCCCATCCAATGCCAAAACATCCTTCCTTAGATGTGGCACCAAAGGTGGCTCACAATATTCCAGATAAGGTCTGGCCAGAGCCTTCTACAACTTCAACAGTACTTCTCTGCTCTGGTATTTTAGCTCTCTTGAAATTAATTCCAATTGCCTTCCTCACTCTAAGCTGAGCCTGTGTTAACATTAAGAGAATCCTGAACTAAGACACCAAAGTTCCTTCATTTTTCACATATCTGAAGCCTTTCCCTACTTAGAAAATAGTCTATGCCTCAATTCTCCCTACCAAATTGCATAAGTTCACACTTTCACCAGTTGTATTCCACCTGCCACTTCTTTGCCACTCTCCTAGCCTACCCAAGTCCCTCTGCAGCCTCCCCACCTCCTCAATACTACCCGTCCCTCCACCTATCTTTGTGTCATCCATAAACATAGTAACAATGCCCTCAGTTCCTCTGTCCAGATCATTAACATGAATAGTATTCAAGTACAACATGAATAGTTGCAGTCCCAAAACAGACCCTGGTGGAACCTGTAATCCCCGCTCTCTGCCTTCTGCCAGTCAGCCAATCCTCTGTCCATTTCAGTACCTTGCCCCTAACACAATGGTCTGATCTTTGTTCACAGCCTCCTGTGTGACACCTTGTCAAAGGCCTTTTGGAAATCCAAATAGATTGTGTCTACTTGGTCTCCTTTGTTTAACATGCTCATTACCTCCTCAAAGATTCGAACAGATTTTCCAGGGATGACTTCTCTTGATGAACCAGAGTTGACTTTCCCCAATTTTACCATGCACTCCCAAATACTCTGCACTCTCACCCTTCATAATAGACTATAAGATCTTACCAACAACTGAGGTCAGGCTATAATTTCCTATCTTCTGCCTCTCTGTCTTCTTAAACAGGGGTATTACGTTAGCTATTTTCCAGACCTCTGGACTGTCCCTGACTCCAGTGATTCCTAAAAGATCACCATCAATACTTCTACAATCTCCTCAGCTACTTCATCAGAGGTACATTCTTTACTCAGAGAGTGGTAGGGGCGTGGAATGCATTGCTGGAGAGGGTGGTGGAATCGGCCTCATTAGGGGCATTTAAGTGGCTACTTGATAGGCATATGGATGATAGTATAAGGTAGCGGTGGAGGTTAGATAGACCTTAGGTTTAAGGTAAAAGTTCAGCACAACATCGTGGGCCGAAGGGCCTGTGCTGTTCTATATTCTATCTCCATCTATTCTATCTGGAGTGTAGTCCATCTGATTTATCCACCTTCAGACTTTTCATTTTCCCCAGCACTTTGTCCTCAGTGATGGCCACTATGGTCACCTCTGCCCCCTGATTCTATTAAAGTTCTGGTATGCTATTGATAAAGACTGATGCCAAGTTACTGTTCAGTTCATCCACCATTTTTGTTCCCCATTACCAGATCTGTCGCCTCATATTCCTGTGGTACAGTGCCCACTCTTGTCTCTCTCTCTTGCTTTTTATAGATCTAAAAAAAAATCTTCCAATCTTCCCTTGTATTACTAACTGGCTTGCCCCTATCTTCCGGCTTCTCCCACCTTCTTGCTTTTTTAGTTGTCCTCTGCTGGTTTTTAAAGGCTTCCCAATTCTCTGACTTCCCAGTAATATTCACCACATCTTCTGTAAATGTTCACTTACCTTCCCCTACAGGTCACACAAAATGAATTGCTGACCTTTTGTCTATCTTGATGTGTAGATTCTGAGTTGGATTTTCCCCTTAAGGCCTGTACCCGACTAGAAACTGGTATAACTGGTTCTTGAGTGTGTTTTTTGGAAGTTTACTGCTTTTCTTTCCCAGGTAAGTAGCTATTTGTCTCTTTTTGTAGCAACAAGTTCCAGATTTAAAGAGACATCAATAGCTGATTTAAAACAGATCATTTCTGGAAATACTCAGCATACATGTCAAAGAGAAAGCAATTTAAGGCAGTTACAGATATGTAACCTTTCATCAGAACTGGGAAAGAAATACATTTTGAGGAAACGAACGGAGGAGGGTGCAAAGAAGGAGACAATGTCTGTCACTGGGCGGGGTGCAGGAGGGATTAAAATACAAAAGATCTTATAGCGCAATAGGGCAGGGATTCGGCAATAGAAAATATTGTGCAGTGAAGGTTTCGGTGAGCGTAAACAAAAAGAATGGGTGCATATGTATATTTTGCTGCCTCTCAAATTTGTTCTTCTGTTCAATATTTTCATGACTGATCTACCTCAGCTCTACTTTCCTTTCCCTCTTGATTGATATCTTTTGGTTCTATGGGAAATAGAATACTCTGTCTACTCCAGCTTTAGATATACTCAACAACAGAGCATCCACAATCCTAAAGCAGTGAATTTAAATTATTCCCAATCTGATGAATGAAGAAATTTCTCCTTATCTCAGTCCAAAACAACTGACCCCTTCTCCTTACATTCTGATCCTATAAGAGACTGTAAGACCATAAGATGTAGGTACAGAAGTAGGTCATATGGCTAATTGCTTTCGCTCTGCTGTGCAATGCCATTTTGGCCTTTTCGATTATCTTTAACTTGGCTTTTCTGTCTTATCCTCAGAACACTTGCTTTCTTTAATGTTTAAAAATCTTTCTAGCTCAATCCACTTACTTTACTTACTCAACAACCTAGCCTTAACAGCCCTCTGCGGTAAAGAATTCCATAAATTCACTACCCTCTTGAGAGAGAACATTATCCACATCTCTGTCTAAAATGGGCAACAGCTTACTCTGAGATTGTGCCCTCTGGTCCTGGACTCTTCTCCAAAGTAAAACAATCTATCTGCATTTACTCTGTTCAGCTCCCAGGGAATCTTCTATGTTTGAATAAGATCACTTCTTATTCCTCTAAACTAGAAAGAGTACAAGCCCAATGAAATGGGACGTGGCTAAGGAAAGGTAAATTGCGTAGCCTAGCGTTTAAACTGCGGTTGGTGTAGGAATATGCAGTTGTATGTGGAAGAAAGTGTAAGGAATGCCAATGTACCACAGGAGGTATTGGTTTGTGGCTGATGTTCCACTATGTTAATGATGATAGGCAATTCCAATTGCTGGTGCTTGATTGGGTGCCAACACCAGATATCCAAGGATTCCTGGCAACAGTGAGTACTTCCACCGCAGTGACTGGAAGAATTGAAGCAAGACAAAAGAAGCATCATAGAGTTCTGACACATGGTACATGAAGTGAGCTTGGAATGATCACATGAGAAAATTCACACGTCCTTTTCAGAGAAATCCTCCCTGAAATTTAACAAAACTGACGCTTCGCCAAATTCTAATTAGATTCAGTCTAGAGAGGCCATATTTGTTTTCTTGATAGTAACTTGTTAATTTTAATTTGAATTTATTCTGGCATTTGTACTTTAAATGATATCAGGAAGCCAAGCGCCAAAGCACCAACTTTCAACTTTTAATTGAAACAAATTAGTTTGTTCGTATACACCCTCGTCAGGAAATGTGGGTTGCCTATTAACACATCTTAATTTCTCACTCAGAGCGAAACTTCAACATACTTTTAACAACAGATTGTGTTTTCCAGCAATTGAAGGAACTAATTAAGTACTTCAGTAGATAGTTACACAGCTGTTTTCATACCTAGAAATGGGAAAGGATTTGTTCACAGCATTTTTGTTGTGATTATACTTTCTAGCTTTGCAGGTTTACTGATTCTTATCAGGAGAGTACATGCTGCATTGATTGCCTTAGATTGGACACTGGGTGATGGGCAGTATGAGCAGCAGACTGGTCAAGCTGTTGGAAGAACTACAGGTTAACAGCAGAGAGGTTCTGAGCTGTAACAGTGTGCAGCCTACAAGAGGCGCCTCATTGATTGATTGATTGATTGATTGATTGATTGATTTCCAAGTACACCAAACTGCAGTGAAAAGTTTTTGTTTATGACAGTGCAGGCAGATTATAATAAGCAAAGATGTACAGATCAAAAAGACTTAGACAAGGCATATCAGTTACTTTGCCCAGGGAGTGTGCTAGGCAAAATCAATGTTAGCAAGATCAGCATTATATGAGGCTACAGAGTCCATTCATCAGTCTAATAACAGCTGGAAAAAAGCTGTTCCTGAACTGGTGTGGGTGCTCAAGCTTCTGTATCTTCTGCCTGATGGAAGAGGTCGCAGAAGATCAATACCAGAGTGCAATAGATCTTTGATAATGTTAGCAGCCTTTCTACAGCAGCGAGCCGTGTAAATAGACTCATGGATGGAAGGTGGGTTTCTGTGATGGCCGGGCTGTGCACACAACCTTCTGTATTTTCTTACTTGCTGGGCAAAGCAGTTGCCGTACCAGGCCATCATGCACCCATACAGTGTGCTTTCAATGTGCATCTGAAGAAGTTGGTGAGGGGCCTTACGGGCAGGCCAACTTTCCTGAGCTGCCTGAGGATGAAGTGGAATTGCTGTGCCTTCTTGATGGTCACGTCTACGTAGGAAGTCCAGGTCAAGTTGTTGGTTATTGTCACTCCGAGGAACTTGATGATCTTCACCCTCTC
Source organism: Stegostoma tigrinum (assembly GCF_030684315.1). NCBI lineage: Eukaryota > Metazoa > Chordata > Chondrichthyes > Orectolobiformes > Stegostomatidae > Stegostoma > Stegostoma tigrinum. The sequence continues at coordinate 23,845,268 of NC_081383.1, forward strand.
AACCACAATTCCGTTGATGTAGATGGGGTGTATTCTCCTCCTTTCTTTCTGGTGTCAATGATCAGTTCTTTAGTTTTGTTGATGATGATAGGGAGGTTGTTCTCATTACACCATATCACCAAACGCTCTGTATTTTGAGTCATCATTGTTAGATATCCATCCGACTACGGTGGTTGTCATTAGCGACCTTGTAGATGGTGTTCGTTCAGAACTTGGCAACACAGTTGTAGGTGTACAGTGAGTACAGCAGGGGGCAGAGGCTGCATCCTTAGGAGGGGGCTCCAGTGTTGAGTGATATTGTGAAGGAGGTGCAGTTTCCTGTCCTCATTGATTGCAGTCTGTGGGTCAGAAAGCTGAGGATCCAGTTGCAGAGGGCAGAGCTGAGACCAAGGTGACACAGCTTTGAGATCAGTCTGAGGAGCTAATGGTGTTGAAGGCGGAGCTGTAGTCTACAAGCAGGAGTCTGACATAGGTGTCCTTGTTGTCCAGATGTTCCAGGGATGAATGCAGGGCTAGGGATATGGCGTCCACTGTGGACCTGTTATGTCAGTAGGCAAATTGTAAGGGATTGAGGCAGGCCAGGAGGCTAGAGCTGATGTGAGCCATGACCAACCTCTCAAAGCACTTCATGTTAATTGAGGCCAGAGCCACTGGAAGGTAGTCATTAGGAACACTGCATATGCTTTCTTAGGTGCAGGGATGATGGTGGTCTTTTTGAAGCAGGTGGGGACCTCAGCTTGTGAAGATGTCGATGAATACCTCCACCAGCTGGTCCACACAGGATATAAGTGCTTGGCCGAGGACTCCATCCAGACCCATCACTTTCCTTGGATTGACTCCCAGGAAGACCGATCTGGTGTTCGCAGTGATGACTGATGGAATTGGTGTGTCCGGGGTTGTCAGGGCAGACGTCACTGTGCTGCTGGCATCCTGCTCAAATTGAACATCAAAAGCATTGAACAGATCGGGGAGGCTGTGTCTTTTTCTGCTATTTTGCTCTGCTTCATTTTGTATCCCATAATATTGCTTAGGCCTTGCCAAAGGCAGCGGGAGTCTATTTGGTCGGCTTGTGCTGCTAACTTAGTCCAGTACTGACTCTTATGTCCCCGCAAAGCCATCCGACACCCTCATCCGCCCAGCCGAACTCGTCCTCACCCTCAACAACTTCTCTTTCGATTCCTCCCACTTCCTACAGACAAAGGGGGTGGCCATGGGCACTCGCATGGGCCCCAGCTATGCCTGCCTCTTTGTAGGTTACGTGGATCAGTCCCTGTTCCGCACCTACACAGGCTCCAAACCCCACCTCTTCCTCCGTTACATTGATGACTGTATCGGCGCCGCCTCTTGCTCCCCAGGGGAGCTCGAACAGTTCATCCACTTCACCAATACCTTCCACCCCAACCTTCAGTTCACCTGGGCCATCTCCAGCACATCCCTCACCTTCCTGGACCTCTCAGTCTCCATCTCAGGCAACCAGCTTGTAACTGATGTCCATTTCAAGCCCACCGACTCCCACAGCTACCTAGAATACACCTCCTTCCACCCACCCTCCTGCAAAAATTCCATCCCCTATTCCCAATTCCTCCGCCTCCGCCGCATCTGCTCCCACGATGAGGCATTCCACTCCCGCACATCCCAGATGTCCAAGTTGTTCAAGGACCGCAGCTTTCCCCCCAAAGTGGTCGAGAACGCCCTTGAGTGCGTCTCCCGCATTTCCCGCAACACGTCCCTCACACCCCACCCCCGCCACAACCGCCCAAAGAGGATCCCCCTCGTTCTCACACACCATCCCACCAACCTCCAGATACAACGCATCATCCTCCGACACTTCCGCCATTTACAGTCCGACCCCACCACCCAAGACATTTTCCATCCCCACCCTTGTCTGCTTTCCAGAGACACTACACTCTCCGTGACTCCCTTGTTCACTCCACACTGCCCTCCAACCCCACCACACCCGGCACCTTCCCCCGCAACCGCAGGAAATGCCACACTTGCCCCCACACCTCCTCCCTCACCCCCATCCCAAGCCCCAAGATGACTTTCCACATTAAGCAGAGGTTCACCTGCACATCTGCCAATGTGGTATACTGCATCCACTGTACCGGTGTGGCTTCCTCTACATTGGGGAAACCAAGCGGAGGCTTGGGGACCGCTTTGCAGAACACCTCCGCTCAGTTCACAATAAACAACTACACCTCCCAGTCGCAAACCATTTCCACTCGCCCTCCCATTCTTTAGATGACATGTCCATCATGGGCCTCCTGCACTGCCACAATGATGCCACCCGAAGGTTGCAGGAACAGCAACTCATATTCCGCCTGGGAACCCTGCAGCCCAATGGTATCAATGTGAACTTCGCCAGCTTCAAAATCTCCCCTTCCCCCACCACATCCCAAAACCAGCCCAGTTCGTCCCCTCCCCCCACTGCACCACACAACCAGCCCAGCTCTTCCCCTCCACCCATTGCATCCCAAAACCAGTCCAACCTGTCTCTGCCTCCCTAACCTGTTCTTCCTCTCACCCATCCCTTCCTCCCACCCCAAGCTGCACCTCCCTCTCCTACCTACTAACCTCATCCCACCTCCTTGACCTGTCCGTCTTCCCTGGACTGACCTATCCCCTCCCTACCTCCCCACCTATACTCTCCTCTCCACCTATCTTCTTTTCTCTCCATCTTCGGTCCGCCTCCCCCTCTCTCCCTATTTATTCCAGTTCCCTCACCCTATCCCCCTCTCTGATGAAGGGTCTAGGCCCGAAACGTCAGCTTTTGTGCTCCTGAGATGCTGCTGGGCCTGCTGTGTTCATCAAGCCTCACATTTTATTATCTTGGATTCTCCAGCATCTGCAGTTCCCATTATCACGGGGATCATATCTGGATTTTCTGTATTGGTCTGGGTCATTCGACTTGAATACTCCATGTCTGGTTTTCAGGAGGGAGTGGATTTCCTGGTTCATCCAAGGCTTACAGTCAGGGAACACTTGGGTTGAGTTTGTTGGTACGCAGTACTCCACACATTTGCTAGTCCTGATGGTGGTAGTGTACTTCCCGAGACTTTCCTCCAAGTACTTGAACACAGTCCAGTCCACTGATTCCAAACAGTGCCAGAGATAATCTTCCACAGCTTCAAATCAGCATTGTACTTCCGTTTGTGAAGAGCCCTCCTGTTTCAGTTTCGGCTTGTAAGCTGGGAGGAGGAACACAGTGCAGTGGTCAGATTTTCTGAAGTGTGGACAGGGGATGAAGCCATAGGCTTCGTTGATGGCTGTGTAGCAGTGATCCAGGATGTTTTGTCCCCTGGTGGGGCAGGAGATGTGTTGGTGGTACCTCGGCAGCAACTGCTTAAGGCTGGCTTGGTTGAGGTTGCCAGCCACAATGAATAGGGCCTCAGGGAATTTTGTCTCTAGAGTGTTTGCAGCGGTGTAAATCACATCTAGGGCATTCTTCACATCCGTATGGGGTGATATGTAGACCGCTGTCAGGATGGTGGAGGTGAAATTTTGCAGTTGGTAGTAGGGATGGCATTTTACTGTAATGTATTATCGGTCTGGCGAATAAGGCCTGCTAGGGTCGCTACATCTGAGCACCAGAAAATGTTGATTGAGAAGTGTGCCCCACTTCTCTTTTTCCAGCAGCTTTGCTTTTGTTCCTGATTTACAGCATCCACAGTTCTTTCGGCTTTTACCTTCAGGTCAAGTTTCCTCATAGGTTTCATGCATCTGCACAGTTCCAGGAGTTGGAATTGCAAGTCTGCTGCTCCTGCAGGTAAGCCAGTCTGTGTGTAGAGGCTGCATTTCCTTGATATGTCAGAATGTGATTGCTTCAAGAGGCTCAGGGTTTGATGTCAGGTGGTGGCAGAAATCCACAGCCTCTGGGAAGGAGATCAGCTGTCATCTGGGCCTGGTGATCATGTGATGCCAATAGCTGTCAAAGTCACCACTTTGCTGATTTCCTGATTTTCCCGTGGCTCTGCTGGAGACACAGCCTGGATCTCCCAGGGGCCAGTCCACAAATGCATGGGACTGACAACTGTATTTCCATGGTGGCCCAGGCATCCCCTGATCATTCAATTATGTTCATGAGTCCTCAGGAATGTATCAATGCACAAGAGCTGGGCAACCATAAGAAGATATGTTTGAGTGTGTGCTGGTCCCTCTGAACGAGGATGATGCTGGGTCATGGCAAACAACTGCACGAGGAGGCTATTAATGTGGGAAGGCTTTTGCACCGACATTACTGTGTTGTTTTGGCTGAACAAAGGTAATTTTCTCTCCTTAATATCTGCCACAGGGCTTTGGAAGGATTTCCAGATTGACAACCAACCTGTCTGATATACCTACTACTGCCTGAGATAGAATTGAACCTTGAGATTCTGGCCCAGAGGTAGGGACAGTACTGTAAAGTTCTATTGATAAGAAAATTATTTTTGTTGATGTCTGTGGGATTGTCAGTAATATTCATCATCTCCTTTCTCTAGATACTTTCTCATACTTTAAACTTAACACCTATACTTGCATATATATTTGATGTGTTTTATTCTTTTCCTTGAGAGTTGTAAGCAATTAAATTCTTTCTTTTGGTCCAGAAAACCTGGTAGTTGGATTTTTCATTTTTGAACTCACAAGGGGTGGCATGATGATTAGCACAGATACCTCACAGTGCCAGAGACCTGGGTTCGATTCTAGCCTTGAATGACTGTTGTGTGGAGTTTGTACATTCTCCCCATGTCAGTGTGGGTTTCCTCTCAGGCGCACTGATTTCCTCCCACAGTCCATAGACGTACAACTTAAGTGAATTGCCCATGCTAAATTGTTTCACAGGGTCTAGGAATGTGCAGGTTAGGTGGATTAGTCATCAGAAATGTGGAGTCATGGGGATAGGGTAGAGGGCTATGTCTGGGTGGGATCCTCTTCGGAGGGTCGATGCAGACTCAATGGGCCAAATGATCTCCTTCCACACCATAGTGATTCTAAGAAACTGCATTGTATTTAAAGTGTGATGAAAAGAATGAAAATGTTTGCTTCAGGAAGGGTGCTGCTGATTCACCCCTCCTCAGCTCTTCATAAGATGATGTCGCCCCTCAGAAATCAAAGTCTAACATTGTCACAATTCCAGAAAAATGATAGAAGATGACACCAGGGGGCTGAAGATGCATTCTAAGTGCTGTCGAGGATCTGGAGGCACATGTCACCTGTCAGAAAAGCTGGAACATCCTGAACAATGCTGTCTACAAATGAGTTTTGAACATGCAGGGCAAAGAAGGAGCAGAGTACAGATCTTCTGAAGTCAAATCCAAGCAGGAGGAATACAAGGAAAGGAAAGTGGATGAAGAAATGTTCACCTCATATTGCCACCTGAGGTGTTTTTGTTCATGTGAAGATCATGTGGTTTGCATAAAGTGGACCAATGTGAGCACCATTTGCAACAGCCACACTTCCTAAGTATCACCCATCCAATGTCACTGATACAAAGCAATCCTGTAACGAGTGATAATGGGAACTGCAGATGCTGGAGAATCCAAGATAATAAAATGTGAGGCTGGATGAACACAACAGGCCCAGCAGCATCTCAGGAGCATAAAAGCTGATGTTTCGGGCCTAGACCCTTCATCAGAGAGCTCTCTCTGATGAAGGGTCTAGGCCCGAAACGTCAGCTTTCATCCAGCCTCACATTTTATAATCCTGTAACTAACTGCCCCCTTCAGTTCCCCTCAGTGGACCTGATCAAATTGTAAACTCTCATGCATTATTAAGCATCTTAAAAGGCAATGTACCATCCAACAAGTGAAATGGACAAGTTGGGAAAGTGAGATGAAGTTAAAAAAGTAATTTGACCAAAAAAGTGAACAACAGAATTATCTTCCCATTCATTTACAAAACTTTACTCTTCTTTTTAAGACCACTCCTATGTGGCACAACCAGTGTGACTTTATCTGAGGTAGAAACTACCTGCTTAGATCCTGGCCTTAACTACAAGTGCTTTGAGTTGTGTTGTGTATGCCTGGGAACCCATGAGGGTCCTACTGAAGACTATTACCAGTGTAGAAGCAGATGTGGCCATCAGGGTACAGGGTGGCACAGTGGGTCCTGACTGGCTGGAACCAGTGAGTGAAAAGCAAAAGTGTTCAGAGTGAAGATTCCACTTCCATATCCTCTTTCACAAACATTCATAAGCTAAAAGAGCAGGAATAAGCCAAAACTATTTCACATTCAATAGATCATGGCTGATCTAACTGTGGCCTTAACTCCACCTTCCTATCTGTCCCCACTAACCCTTGGCTTCTTTGTCAAACATAAATATGTCTCATTCAGCGTTTAATACACACAGTGTTGCAGTGCCCACTGCTTTCCAGAGAAAAGAATTTCGAAGTTCCTAAATAACTCACTAATATGCCTTCTGCTCACAGAGAAAAGAATCTGAGCAAGATTTAAAACCATTCTTTACAATAAATCTTAAGATTCAGCAGCTCCACTTGTTCATTTCTTTAAATGAGACACAGATCGCTTTTAAATTCAATTAATCATAAAAAAACCCGACTTTCTTATGATCCCAGAGGATGGCCATACTGGGTAAAACATATCCTAGAATGTAAGCCGCTTCTTCTGAACTGCAGCTTTGAACTGTCTGTTCTGAAGTGAAAGCTAAGCTAATGTCTTTCTGGTCTCTTGTAAATTCAGAGGTATAAATATTTTATCAACACAACAGAGTTTAAAACATCTTTTAATCAATCTATTCACAGATATTATTATACATCTCAAGAGCAGGTGGCAATTGAATCCAGACCTCTTAGCTCAGAGGTAGCAACACTACCATTGTATCACCAGAACCTTCACAACAGTGGTTCCCTCAAGTTTTTGACTGCTTTTACGTGCTTTTATGGAATTGATTCAATCAGGCCACTGTCGCACAAGTCTCTGCTTGTTCTTTTTACCCCCCAAAAAATTCACAGAAATGAGCTGCATTCATCTGCTTAGAGATAGTAGGAACTGACGATGCTGGAGTCTGAGATAACAAGGTGTGGAGCTGGATGAACACAGCAGGCCAGGCAGCATCAGAGGAGAAGGAAAGCTGATGTTTCGGGTCTGGACCCTTCTTCAAATACCATTTTTTGATGAAGGGCCCAGACCTGAAACATCAGCTTTCATGCTCCTCTGATGCTGCCTGGCCTGCTATGTTCATCCAACTCCACACCTTGTTATCTACATTCATCTGCTTCTATTCTGAAAATACAAATTCCAATAAATATTTATCAATTGCCTTTGATCCCAAATTGTGCATCTTCACCATAGTTTCTGCTACCAGTGTGTGCTTCAACACTCGTGTGAGGCATAAGTTACAAGTTGAAATCCAACTATCTCTGCTTAAATGAAAACAGAAATTGCTGGAGAAACTCAGCAGATGTGGGCAGAGACCAGAGTTAATGTTTCGAGTCTAATGACTCTTCATCATAACTGTTATTAGCTAGGAAACACTGGAATTTAAGTGGGGGAGCAGGGTGAATGGGTGTGAGGGCAGGGCAGATAAGAGTGCCGATAGGTGAAGAGGAAGCTCGGAGAGAGAGAGAATAAGAAATAAAAGCGTAGGTAAACCAGGAGCACACTGACCCATTTTCTCACCCACACCTCTTTTTATCTTTTAGTAAGCTTTTCTTCTGTCCTCGCCTGCTTTCCGTAATCTCCTTGTTTATCTACTCCTTTCATATCTCTCCCTTTCTGTCTGTATGAGATCCGTTTCCAGCTATCCAAAAACACCCCAGCCCCCTCCCCCACTTTGGCTTCGGCATACATACCAGATATTCCTAGCTACTAACCGTTCTGACCAAGTGTCGCTGGACTCACAGGGGTAACTCTGCTTTCTTTCTCCAGATGCTGTCAGACCTGCTGAGTTTCTCCAGCAATTTATTTCTGATTCAGATCTCTAGCACCCACAGTTATTTGTTTTGTACATCTGATTAAACGCTCCCACTGAACTGTGAGCATCTGATCTGATGCTATAACAAACATCAGCACTGTCGTACTGCTCCCTCAGCAGGAACAACTACTCCCAGGACTATTATTTTTAAGATTCAGGGACTCCTGTTATATGACTCCTGGGGGAGAATAAATTATTATTGGAAAGAATGATACATCCTAGTATTATGATGTTGTTCAGATTGCATTCACCGTTGAGTGATTGAGCATTTTATGACTATATGGGTTGCTAATAGTTTATTTGTCATCGGTTAGCAAGGAAATATTCCCATCTCTTGCATTCCAACAGGCAGAAATGGTAAGCCACCACTAATCTCCAGTGCTTCCTCTACTGAATTGAATTAGTGAATTAGATTTTATCATCGGGTCGACTCAATATGGGGATTGGAGAAAGTGTGCAAAGTCACCATTCCCAGCACGATCTGAGATACAAAGGTGCCTAGATACGAAATCTTAGGTACAAAGTAGAAAATGAAGATATAATTTAAAAGTTGAACATTATAGTCCTTCTTAAGTGTGTAACCATGGGCCTGGGTCCATACAGTTCCACTCAGATGCAGAGCTCAACACCAGCAGGAAGCAGTCAGCCAGCCTTGGGTCTGCTCAGCGCACTGACCATCACCACCTTCTCTCTACCGGCCACATCACCGCCACGTGTCCTCGCTGGGCCGACCTTGGCAATGCAACTGCTGCTGAAGCTGTTGGGTCCCACACCAGGCGCTGAGACTAAACTCACCTTCCTCTTGCACTGCTGGGAACACAAACTCACCTCCTTCTTCCACTGCTGAGAACACAAACTCACCTTCCTCTTCCACTGCTGGGAACACAAACTCACCTCCATCTTCCCCTGCTGGGAACACAAATTCACCCCCCTCCTCCACTTATGGGAACACAAATTCGCCTCCTTCCTCCACTGATGGGAACACAAATTTGCCTCCCTCCTCCACTGATGGGAACACAAACTCGCCTCCTTCTTCCACTGCTGAGAACACAAATTCGCCTCCCTCCTCCGCTGATGGGAACACAAATTTGCCTCCTTCTTCCACTGATTGAAACACAAATTCGCCTCCTTCGTCACTGATGGGAACACAAACTCGCCTCCTTCTTCCACGGCTGGGAACACAAATTCACCTCCCTCCTCCACTGCTGAGAACACAAGTTCACCTCCCTGCTCCAGTGATGGGAACACAAATTTGCCTCCCTCCTCCACTGCTAAGGACACAAACATGACTCCCTCCTCCACTCATGGGAACACAAATTCGCCTCCTTCCTCCACGGCCATCAGAAAGAAACCTGCATCAGCCGCAATGGACACCGTGAAGCAGCCCAAGCTTCCACAGAAGGTGAGTAAGATTAAAGTAAGAAAAACAAAGCAGGGAATGAAGAAAAGGAAGGTGAATGTGGACGGGGCAGACGAGCTCTGGTCAGGAGTCCCCACACAGCGCTGCTACTCCGCCGCCATCTTCTAGTTATAACTGCCATTGTTAACTGGAGAATATGTGGAATTACACATTCAGTTCTCTTCCACATGCTCCTGTTCTACCTTCAGTACAACAGGGAGAAGAACAGATCTGAGGGACCTGACAGATGCAGTTTAATTCATGAGGGTGCTATCAGACATTGAACACTGTAACAACAAAAACAAATGGCAATGGTATGTTTATAGACTGTTATAACCAGGCCCTTGGCAATATTCTCCAATTTGTCATCGTTCCAGACAGAATACCTCGATCGGCTAAGTTCCCAGATGAGTAAGAATGAACTGGCTTCTCTTCTTTACTCCCTCCTTTCTTAGCTGGTTCCAACAGGTTAGAAAGGGTCCCTTCCTTGTGGATACCTTTCTCCAGGCCTGAAATCAACTTATGGTTTAAAAGGAACCAATTTAACCAGCCGTCAACAAATTTTAAAAGGTGTGAAATAGTAATTAGTACAAACAAGAACAAATGTTGATGCAATGCACATTCATACAGATTAGACACAAGAAATGAGTCCAAAAAGACAGAAGTTGAATAAAGATATGTGGATCAGTCTCTGAGTTGTTTACAAAGAGCGAAATCTCTCCCTGTCTGGAATTTGACTGAGAATTTACGTGTGCGACATTCCTTGAGCTTCACTCAGGACTTTGCCTGCCTGTCACTGAATTTAATCCACTGTTTTTCTGGACCAATTCTCCTTTTAAAAACAACATGTTTTGCATTTAGGAGTATAAAATGTATCAATACTTGAGGGTTCTGATCCACAATCATGACAAAGCTGTGAGAAAAATGCAAAAAATGAGAAGGATGGGTGTGTTTTTAAGGTGTGTGCAAGGAGGTGATAGGGACAGGCACAAAAGGGAGAGCGCTCGATGTCCAATTGTGAATCAAAAACAGAAATAGGTGGAAAAACTCAGCAGGTCTGGCAGGATCTGTGGAGAGAGCAAATTTAAACATTTTGGGTCCAATGACCCTTCTTCAAAAGTGAATGTCACTGGACTTGAAACGAAGACTCTGTTTTCACTTTATAGATGCTGCCAGACCTGCTGAGTATTTACCAGCTTTTTTTGTTTTTGTTTCTGATTTCCAGAATCCATAGTTTTTTGTTTTTTGTTGGGACATTTGTGAATGTGTGTGCTCACTTTGCTGATCTGACACCATAAAAAAAAGTAAATCTGTATTGAATCCAGGAGCGTGTCAAACGTTCCTGATGCTAATCTCCTAGGTCACCTCCAACCACTAATCCCTTTGCAGCTACAGAGGAATTTTTCCTTCCGAGTTTCCTCCTCACTCACCACATCAGTCATTCACTTCAATCACAGGCAGCACGGTGGCTCAGTGGTTAGCACTGCAGCCTCACAGCACCAGGGACCTGGGCTTGATTCCGCCCTCAGGTGATTGTCTGTGTGGAGTTTGCACATTCTCCCCATGCCTGTGTGGGCTTCCTCCCGCAGTTGAAAGATATGCAGGCTAGGTGGATTGGCCATGCTAAATTGCCTAGGGTGGATGGGGCAGGGGGTGAGATGCTCTTTGGAGGGTCAGTGTGGACTGAATGGCCTGCTTCCAGTCTGTAGGGATTCTGCAGTCAATGCATTGTTACAGTGCTATGTAACGTTTAACTATCCTGAACACAGCATGAAACTGTCTGGGCTAGATCTTACATTTTTAAAAAATTAATTGTCAGTTTCTTCAAGATTTTGAGGATTTCCTGCCACAGGCCCTCACAAGTTCTCTCACCATAGCTTGCTACACTCCTGTCATTAAGTGCTGACTGGTATGGTGCCTCACTTCTAGCCCCTTTCTACCATGTACCGTTCAGAGACGAGCTCACTGGATACCCACTGAAACACTAGTATCCCTGGCAGCCACACCATCATTAAAAAGCTGCTGTACACCTGGCCAGGTATTGGCAATCCAATGTTGGCCCTCGCTGGCAATTTATGACACAGCAACTACAATGCCACACTGCTCAGGGCAAAGACCCAGCATGGTTGGCACTTCCCTGCATTTACAACCTCATTCTCTCGCCCTAGTCACTGTTTGATCACCATGGCATACTTCAGAAACATACCTTGCCATTGTCCAGTGTGGAACAGCAAAGACAGACAAGCAAAAGAACAACTGCAAAGATTAGCTTGTACTTATGGCCAGCAAAAAACAAGCACTAACAAAATGAACAGGGACTGCAACTTGCTCCAAAAGTGCAACCAAATGCCGTCATGATGTCCGATGACAATCTGCTGCACCAAGCTTTCACCTATTGGACCAATGCATCAGCTAGGCCCTGTCCGACCTGAGGCACTCACCACAGCTGAACTTTGTTGTAACCCTTCTTGGAAGACTGCTCCCAGTTCCTCCACAGCCAACAAATCACCTTGTTGCCTGCTCCAATTGTGCAGAGTGCAATATGGCAGGATGATGCAGTGCACTCTGTCTGGATTGTCCCACATGATCACCTGTCAAATTGATGCTGATTTCTTTTACCCTAGGAATTGCCCTAGATATTTTCCAGTTGCAGTTAGCATCTAGTGAACAGGAGGTGATAGCAGAGAACACATTTCACAGTGGACACTGTCAGCACTGGGTTCACCTGGTCGCCAGGTAAACCCTTGCCACCTACTGCGCCTCCTTGGTCCCTTTCACCCTGCATTTCTCCAACAGCCCATTTCTACCCATCACCTCCTTATGAAGACTCATCACATTGAAACAAAGAAGATAAGAGCAGGAATTGGCCTTTCGATCACTCAAGGCTGCTCTGCCATTTAATACGATCATGGCTGATCATCGAGCACAATAATCCTAATCCTTGAGCCATCCCCCATCCCCAATATCTATTGATACTTTAACCACATGAGCTTTATCCACTTCCTTCTTGAAAGTACACAGTGTTAGAACCTCAGCCACTTCTTGTGGTAATGAATTTCACGGGCTCATCACTATCTGGGAGAAGAAATTTCTCCCATCATTGAAAACATGCTTCCTGCATCTAATCTAACAAAATGTGAAGCTGGGTGAACACAGCAGGCCAAGCAGCATCTCAGGAGCACAAAAGCTGATGTTTCGGGCCTAGACCCTTCATCAGAGAGATGCTGCTTGGCCTGTTGTGTTCATCCAGCTTCACACTTTGTTATCTTGGATTCTCCAGCATCTGCAGTTCCCATTGTGTCTCTCTCCTGCATCTAATCTGTCTACTTCCATTAGAATTCTGTAGGTTTTCTTGAGATTCCGCCACATTCTTCTAAATTCCAGGGAATACAATTCTAACCAATATGATCTCTCCTCATACATAGGTCCTGCCATCTCAAGAATCAATTTGATAAATCTTCTCTGTGCTTCCTCTATTGTAAGACCCTCCTTCTTCAGATAGAGTGACCAAAACTGTAAATAATATTCCAGGTATGGTCTGACCAATGCCCTATAAACTTGCAGTGAGATATCCTTAAATCCTCTAATTCTGAAGGCCAACATACAGCTTGCCTCCTTTCCTACCTGCTCCACCTTAACACTTAGTTTCAGTGCACAAAGATACCTGGGTTTCATTGAATATTCCCCTCTCTCAATTTGCAGCCATTAAAATAAGAATTTGACTTCCTATTTTTGCTACTCGTCAATAACCTCACATTATCCACATTTGCCTTGCATTTGCCCACTCATTCATCCTGTTGAAATCATTCCAGTCACTGCCTGGTATTCAGAGAAAAATTCATTTATTCCTAATCTTTTCAGTCTGCTTCCCAACTTCACTTCCAACTGTCCTCCTTGACTCCCGACATTACACGTGAATAACGGCCATCATGGTCTTCTACACAGCCCCTGTGGAGACCACAGTGGTGGTGACTGCCAATAAATGCTTCTTCTTCAGTGTACCATACCCTCCAATGCCATCCCCATCTTCCCATATATCTTCTCATCCTTCCAATCATGCCCTTCTCCCCAGCACAACACATTGCTTTGCACATGCCTCCAAGCCTTGGCTTCCCTCCTCCATTGTTAATGAGCCTGCCATAGTTCCCACATCCTAACCTGCACCCCCTTCAATGATTGGCCTGAGATCGCTGACCAACATCAATGGGCATCACCCAGGCCTGACTGATCAGACTCCTGACCACTGTGTTTCCAGTTCCCTGACTGCTAGTAATGACCCTTCAGGACTGACCATTGCCTACTCCTCAAACTATAGTCAGACATATCTCTTGACTGTGATCGGTCCAAGCAGATGACTGATAGTGGAAAACACCTTCTGTATGTAGAACGTGAGTCTGACTGACACTACTAGAACTCCCTGACCGACAGCAGCACCCCTTAACTAAACTTAGGACCTACTTTCCAACATTTGTCCATTTAGTTGAATATTTGAGCAGTGTATTAGTCATGAGGGCAGTTGGCACGTGTTGTTGGTATTCGACTGGTGTCTCAATATGGCATACATGACAATGTCCAAATATGTTCTCCTGCATTGCCGGACCAATCCCTCAGGACAAGCATGACAGAAAGTCTATCCAATGTGTCTGTTCAAAAAAGCACGTCAGTACCACACTACTGATAGCCTTTTGGCTCTGTCTGAAGTGCCAAAGTATTGAAAGGCATGGCCTAGCTATGCAAGACATGGATGCATGAGCATGCAGGTAGGGGCTAAGTCAGCGATCACTGAAAGAGCAAACCAGCAGCCCTGAGATACAGCCTGGTCCAATTGATGTTCTGGTCCATGATCCTGCTCTGTGACAGCTTTTTAGTGCTAGTTGCTAGTGATCCCTGCAATGGACTAAGCATCCTGACAGTAGCTCGGAGAGACGCTGTGGAGATCCTGAAGGGTTGGCAAATATTGGATGCCGATATCCATGGAAGATGTGTACATGCAGTTGGTGGGCATGGATTGTGCTCTGAGATATTGCTAAGCAACATGGAGGCTGGTTGCTGTCAGCAGCAAGCTGAAGTAGCCAGGTATACAACGCATCATCCTCCGACACTTCCGCCATCTACAATCTGACCCCACCACCCAAGACATTTTTCCATACCCACCCTTGTCTGCCTTCTGGAGAGACCACTCTCTCCGTGACTTCCTTGTCTGCCCCACGCTCCCCTCCAACCCCACCATACCCGGCATGTTCCCCTGCAACCGCAGGAAGTTCTACACTTGCCCCCACACCTCCTCCCTCATGCCCATCCCAGGCCCCAAGACGACTTTCCACATTAAGCACATCTGCCAATGTGGTATGCTGCATCCACTGTACCGGTGTGGCTTCTTCTACATTGGGGAAACCAAGCGGAGGCTTGGGGACCACTTTGCAGAACACCTCCGCTCAGTTCGCAATAAACAACTGCACCTCCCAGTCACGAACCATTTAACTCCCCCTCCCGTTCCTCAGATGACATGTCCATCATGGGCCTCCTGCAGTGCCACAACGATGCCACCCGAAGGCTGCAGGAACAGCAACTCATATTCCGCTTGGGAACCCTGCAGCCCAATGGTATCAATGTGGACTTCACCAGCTTCAAAATCTCCCCTTCCCCCCACTGCATCCCAAAACCAGCCCAGCTCGTCCCCTCCCACAACTGCATCCCAAAACAAGCCCAGCCTGTTCCCGCCTCCCTAACTTGTTCTTCCTCTCACCTATCCCTTCCTCCCACCTCAAGCTGCACCTCCATTTCCTACCTACCACCCTCATCCCGTCTCCTTGACCTGTCCGTCTTCCCTGGACTGAAATATCCCCACCCTACCTCCCCACCTATACTCTCCTCTCCACCTATCTTCTTTTCTCTCCATCTTCGGTCCGCCTCCCTCTCTCTCCCTATTTATTCCAGAACCCTTTCCCCATCCCCCTTTCTGATGAAGGGTCTAGGCCCGAAACATCAGCTTTTGTGCTCCTGAGATGCTGCTTGGCCTGCTGTGTTCATCCAGCTTCACACTTTGTTGTCTTGAAGTAGCCAGGTATCTGCTCTGATTTTCCACATTGAGATATTATGATGTTGAGTTTACTCCCAATGTGTGGTAAGATCGGAAATTGTGTAGCAATGACGTGAGATGTGCAGTTAACAAAGATGTTAGTAACCAATAATTCCCCCTTGGTAGACAACACCTGCTCCCTAGCAAGAATCTTGCCTCAACATCTGGAACTTAAATAAAAAAGTATGAGCTGCTTCTGACATCGAGATTGCTCCTCGCTGGACTTCTCAAGCAATTTGGCCATGTTTATCACCATAGCTCCTAAAAGATTTCTACCCTTTATTTCTCTTCTCCAATTCCACCTTTGGATTGGGCTTTCAATTTTTGGCATTGAGATCAAGCCTTGTATTTCACCCAATGTGAGCAATCCAGGGCCAAAGAGAAACATGCAAACCTGCTCATTCCAGAAGAGTTTTCAGGAAGGCCACTGATGCTATCAGAACTAGGTGCTCTAAGAAAATAATCTTTATTTTCTTGCAAACAAAAATACTGAACTCGTTAGAAGAGAAAAGATTGCAAAAAGTTCTGTTTCAAATGGTTGTATTTTACAAGAAATGATAAATTCTAATTAATTAGAAAATAACTATAGTGTCTCACTGATTTTCTTAACCCTGCGAATTCTGAACTAGAGTTAAACACTGATGTCAGTTAGAAATGGAAATGAATGTCTACAATTGAACACACCCATAAGTACATTGTTATTGAGGCCAGGGTGCAATATTGCAAAGTCTCCCCTCCGTTCTGCTCTATTTTGAAGTATATGAAGTATTTAACAGTTTCTATGGGAACAGGAAACATGTTATGCTTTTCATTTGGTTAATGGCTGCAATATTTATAAATAGTCTGCGTCTACGTCTAAAAGTTCCTTCACAGTTAGAGACAAACTAGTCAGCTCATAGATATTGCGGAACAGCCAAAATCACACTGAAGAACTTTTGGGTGGGGAAGCTCTTTCTGTGGTCACTACAAAGGTTACACCTTTGTATTACGTATTAAACCTATCTTTCTGTCATTGAACAAAACAAGGTGTGGTTTTTTTGAGACGTCAGGCATACCAAAACACTTCATAATTTGAAGATGTGATATATTTGAATAGAGAAAGGCTTCAAACACTACTGAACTGCTTTTTGTGAGAGAGGACACACTTGATTCTCTGCAATTAGCAAATTTCAACGACTAGAAAAATGGATCGTGAAAGGTTTAAGACAATAATGTTATTTTGGCATGTGATTATGAGTAGCCTCTGTCTTTCAGGTAAGAGTTCAAAGTAATAATAAATTAGCTAAATATGACAATATATCGAGTAATTATTATATTTTTCAGAAGTGTCATGCTAATCTTCGTTAGTGAGAGAGGATAAATAGTGGTTAATTTAGTTTTTCACATTGGAATAGTGTTTCAACTTTTTAGATCGAGTTTCTCATTGTTTCTACATTACAGAAATGAAGGAAGTTTTTACAATGAGACAGTAAATAATATGTTCACAATGAGAAATGTGGGTAAAATCTGATTCATTTGTTTCACACTAGTTTAAGACTAGTTTAAAATGGGACCTTTCAATGAAGTGAAGCGCAGGTCTGTGAAGAAATGTGCACATGTTACATGTTGATTGCAAAACACTTTGCAAGTTCAGCTGTATTGACAGTTTGGCGCGCATGACAGATTTTTATGAGACTAATCTTTTTCATGAGTAGTTTATGTCTGGAATGCACTGCAAAGTATGGAAGTATGGTGGAGACAGGTTCAACTGAAGTATTCGAAAGGACATTGATGATTATTAAAATAGAAATGAGGGGGAAAGGCAGGAGACTAGCATTAAGTCACAATGTTCATTTCATGATCTGGTGCAAAACAGTAGGCTGATTGCTCCCAAACCCCTCTTCTGTAACACTTCTGTGATTCTGTAAATTTTGCAAAACACTGCCACAACACACCAAATCTGACAAAACAAATGAAAGCTGATGGAATAGTCCTGAATCTAATGTTTCAACATGAATTCTTTTCTGTTTAATACATGTCGATTTTTAAGTACAGCGATTTCATATTTAATTAGAAAATAGTTAACATCAATGAGATAACTGTAGGAGCTTGTTTAAATTCCATTTCATGGGGGGAGGCAATAGGGAATTATCACTATAGTAATATCACTGGAATAATAATCCAGAATCCCAATCTAATGTTCTCGGGAACATGAGCTTGAATCCCACCATGGCAAATGGTTAAATCTATAATCAATTGAAAAAAGTAACTGGGATGAGGCGCTAGTGTATCACAGAATGTTATTAAAAAACTACCCACCTGGTTCACTAATACATTTCAAGGAATGAAATCTACTACTCTTACCAGATCTGACCTACATGTGACTCCAGACAAACAATAAAATATTGACATTTAATTGCCCTCTGGGCAACTAGGGATAATCAGCGATATCCAAATTCCATGAATGAATTAAAAACAAAACCTCAGGAAAAGAAAGAGATAACAAGTTATGAAATGTTAGAAAACATGACATGATTTTGAGTCACATAGAACATAGAACAGTACAGCACAGTACAGGCCCTTCAGCCCACAATGTTGTGCTGACCTATTATCGTACTACCCTGCATACCTTACATTTTACTATCATCCATGTGCCTATCCAAAGTTACTTAAAAGTTTCTAATGTATCTGGCTCCACTATCACTGCCGGCAGCGCATTCCACATGCCCACCACTCTCTGTGTAAAGAACCTACCTCTGACATCTCTGCTATACCTTCATCCAATCACCTTAAAATTATGCCTCCTCGTAATAGTCATTTCTACCCTGGGAAAAAGTCTCTGGGTATCCAATCTATCAATGCCAATCATCATCTTGTACGCGTCTATCAAGTCACCTCTCATCCTTCTTCGCTCCAATGAGAAAAGTCCTACCTCCCTCAACCTTTCCTCATAGGACCTGACCTTCAGTCCAGGCAGCATCCTAGTAAATCTCCTCTGTACCTCCTCTGAAGCTTCCGCATCCTTCCCATAATGAGGCGGCCAGAACTGAACACAATACACAATATTCCAAGCATCCAGTGATATTACTATAGTTCCAGAAGATGAAGCTTGAATTTCATTCAATCTGTTTTAATCAGAGTATGTGTTTAGATATTCACACAATAAGTTTAAATCTGAGAGATCAAAAGTACATAAAGCAAAAGAACTGCGGATGCTGCAAATCAGGAACAAAAACTAAGTTGCTGGAAAAGCTCAGCAGGTCTGGCAGCATCTGCCATTCTGAGGAAGGGTCACTGGACCTGAAACATTAACTCTGTTTTCTCCCCCAAAGATGCTGCCAGACCTGCTGAGCTTTTCCAGCAACTTTGTTTTTGTTCAAAAGTATTTTGAATCAGAAAATGAATAAATACAAAAAAACCTCTGAGATGAAATTATGTGATTGCTTAATGAGTAAAATATTCTATAATATGGTGCAGGATTTAGTCATCTGCATACAGATGAACATAAAAAATACTCAACATTATTCTCTTTAATATTGATACAATCAGTTCACCCGTCTCAAAATGCTGGGAAAATACTCACATTGTTTATCATCAGTTATAATGTGCTTTTTACAAACAATTTTGGTTCTTTAAAGTTGACTATGCTGCAAGTATATAATATTCCTTGGTGGAACATTATCTTAAAGAAAAATAAGGCCATGCTGACACTTTATTTACTGCAATGCCTGTCAAGACCTGTCTCTGATCATTAGAAGTTCTGGCCCAGTAGTGGATAATTGCCACAGAAAATTACCCAACTTATTTAATTCAGTTTTAAATTCACTTGCAGTTACTTTGCAGTTATAGTTGTTCTTTATGCCCAAAACATATTGTAATATATGTTAGAGATAACAAGGTGTAGAGCTGGATGAACACAGCAGGCCAGGCAGCATCAGAGGCGCATGGAATCCTGAAGCTTCAGGGAAGCGAAGGGGGTTCCGAAATAAATAGGGAGAGAGGGAGGCAGATACAAAATGGATAGAGGAGAAGATAGGTGGAGAGGAGACAGACAGGTCAAAGAGGCAGGGGTGGAGCTAGCAAAGGTGAGTGTAGGTGGGGAGTTAGGGACGGGATAGGCCAGTCCAGGGAGGACAGACAGGTTAAGGGGGCTACTAGGAGATGGGGGTGGGGCTTGAGATGGGAGGAGGGGATAGGTGCGAGGAAGAACAGATATGTTGCTCTGAACATTTTACAGATTCAAATTCTGAGAAGATTCACTTACATCTAAATATTTTGGAAAACATGCTGGTTCTGTGCCTGCTATGCAATGCAGAAATAACAAATGTAGGATTGCTTCTTAATATTTTAATTGGACATATATAATACAAAGAGATTTAAACAACATTTAATGCCAACATCAGCTGTGTCTCAGCATTGTTCCTTTGATGTTTTGACTATTGGCTTCACAAAACAACTAATTACCAAAGTGCTACTGCAATCAGACTGGTTTTGCAATTTTTAAAGAAATATTTATTTCTATTTGTGCACCTTTTTTCTGTTGACATCATATATTTGAATTCACATTGCTTTTGGGAGGAGTCTATTGTTTTATTGGGAACAAGATTTTGAAAGACTGCAACGCTGACATCGTCCTGCCGAGTACAAACTGCAAAATGAGATGTGCAACTTCGCATATCTGATTGTCCACATGATAAATTTTGCAGCAAAGAAGATTAGAAAGCAGGACTACAGCATGCTGGGGGCCAACCTGAGCTGCATTTCAGATATGTAGACTAATTACAGTCTTGTTTCACAACAGATTTCATTGTTCTCTGACTGCTCTACCTTTGCTTAAATTGCACCAGAGGAAAATAGGGATATTGCTATTTGACTGACCCGCCTTTCAGATACAGACTTAAAACTGGCTTGCAATTCTGTTGTACTTTTTAAACAAGTGCAATGTTTGTTTTTTTTGTTTCTTTTTTCAATCTGTATTAATTGTGTTTTTGTTCCAACATTTTTTTGATTCTGAGATATGTATCAATAGTTTCACTGGAGCTTTTAGATATTCCTATCATTCTGATTTGACCCATTGGTAGTAATATTATCAGTTTTCCTTTCCCAGGTCTGCTACTTTATCCTCCAATTAGTCATGTCCGCTCTGGATATCAAAGACTCAATTTAAGTATTCTCTTAAGCTCCTTTTGCATGGCTGCAGAGTGGCCGGATAATAGGGTGGTTTCAGGTCAAAACATTTATTGAAGTAATGTATTAATTTATCTTTTACACCTTCTTCCAGCTGTATATAAGCTTTATCGACCACATAGATATCTAATCATTCACTATCCAGGCTGGGATCTGTGGGGGCCAGCACATGTAGTGATTGCTCAGTGGACATATGCAGCTTCCCTACTGAAATCCCTACCTGCTGATGATATTGCAATATCTCCCTTGTCCCAGACAGCCATTTTAGCCATTATGGACTTTATGGTACAATTGTGGCTTTCGATTCACATATGGCTTTCTCCATAACATGGATTGGATGCAGAAAAATTATTGTTGATGACACTATAATTGATCCATGTAATACCAGACCGAACATGTCCTTGCCTATCTCAACTGCTTTAGGTGCTAAAATATGATAGTGTGCATAATAATCTTCCATAATAACACCAATGTTTCCTACTCTATTTGTTGTTCTTCTTGGGGTTGAGTCTGTCAGTACTGGAGTAACTAAGACCTTACCAAATAACATTCCATTCTGCACAACATATTTGGTATTTATAGAGTACATACAAACTAAATCCCTGAGTTGGCAATCAACGATATCAAATCCTGATTTCCCAGTCAAATTGATCAATCACTCGTTGGTACTATTCCCACCTGCAGCTGCCTTAGGTGCCACTGATTTTGTTTTGAGAGCCTCAGTTCAAGGCAGCATATTCCTCGTTATTTAATTTATTAATGGATTTTGTGTGACAAGACACAGTAGCCAAGTCCTGAACTACTTGAGTCAGATCATGGTTTGTGTGGAACTGTCTGCCCTGGATCTCTGGCATTTGCTTCAGTGGTTTCCCCAGTTTATGGAACTTCCCATCCAGTGTGAGTAAACCAACTGAAATGACTGCAGATGTCTCTGCGTTAAGTATCAGGGCAGCATCGTTTGTGGAGCCGCGCTTTCTCCTTTTTCCTTTCTGAGGTTATTCTTTATGTTTCTTTCCTGCCATTAAAGTGATCTGTTTGTTTTTGCACTTGCCTCAATAGATCTTGGTTTGACACCAACAGGGGAAGCCAATGTTCATAGGTTCGTTATCGCAGGTACTAGCTCGTGGTGTACATTGTCATTTAAAACATTAATGTCCTTTACCGATGTGTGTGGAGCCATTTCAATACTGCCGGATGATACTGACACTCAGGGAGCATTGTCGTTGAAAGCTGAGCAGTAATTGTAGGCTTCTTGCTCCAGCATGGGAAGTTTAGAGTACATACCTCAATCTCCGTCAAGCTGGATTGAATCAAGTCTGAGCTTATTGGCATATTTATAGATTGCGGAATGTTGAAACTTTATATAACACACAGAATGGTCATGTATTATTTAGCACTAGTTTTGCCATTAATACACTGTTACCCATTCTCCAATTCTCTCCCTACACTTCCACGGTAGATCATGGTACCTCTTCTGCTGCAATATATATCTGCACTCCCTCAGCTGCACTCAAGTCCTTTTGTTTAGTTGGCACATGTTTCGTCATGGCTTACAGTGGACATTGAAAATCATTCATATTGCTGCATTTGACTTCTGAGTATCTTGAGGAGTGGTCAGTTGTTTGCAGTAAAGGACAATATGCTCAAGGCAATCATATTGCAGACAGCCAGTGCATGCAGATGTTTCAGTCCTTGCTCCCATATTACATAAACAATGAACCTATGCGTGTGTATGAGTGTGTGTACATATATATACTGCTCTGCCGGCCTTCTCGGTTCGCAGGTACATGAATACAGATAGGCAAAACCAAATTGCCTCAACTTCCATCTAAACTAAGATCCCCTATGAAACCCTGAGCCAGGTTAGAATTTAAATCGCCACCTCCCTCTCTGTTGTCTTCTGCCTCTCTTTAGCCAAAACATGACAATGGTATTTCCTCCAAGAAGACTCCCAAGAAGTATCTCGGATAGGTGTATGTATCCACTTTGTTTAGTTGATATGGAACCATTTGACCTTTTTGAGGAACTGAATGGCATGCACCATCAGAGCTGCTTTATTCCCAATCTTCTATGAACGTATATATATGGTTGCATCATCATAAACAATGATTCAGATCCTCACATTTCTCACTCTTGAGGTTTCCTCAGCATCAAGAGCAATTGTTCTGCTGATGTTGCTTTCGAATGTTATGGGCTGCATTTTTGTGCAGTTGCTACAGGTCTGGTGTTACCTCCTGTTTCTGTTCTTCATTCATATGTGGGTTGTGGTATTCCTAAGTTTGCTAGCCACTAATCTGCCTTACTCATTGGATTCTCTCTCTCACGGATTGCTTGCAACCACCACTCCTTCAGAAGTAATTTCTTCATTTCATAAGACCATAAGATGTAGGATCAGAAGTAAGCCATTTGGCCCATCACACCTGCTCCGCCATTCAATGATTCATATCACTGCTGACCTGATAATTTTCAGTTTCGCTTTCCTGCCTTTTCCCCCATAACCCTTGAATTATCCTTCTGATGAAAAATCTGCCTACCTCAGCGCTGAATGTATTTAATGGCCCAGCATCTATCGATCCCTACGGTAAAGAATTCCATTGGATTCAATCTCCTCTGAGAGAAGAAATACTTCCGTCCTAATTGAGCAACTGTCTATTCTATGTTTATGCCCTCTGGGCACAGACACTTCCAGAGAGGGGGAAAAACTCACCAACCTACCCTGTCAAGACCCACTTTATGAATCAAAAGGCAGCCTGTCTTTCATCTAAACCACAACAATTACAAGCCAAAACTACTTAAATTCTCCTCATAAAAAAGATCTCTCCATATCCTAGATTAACCTAGTGAACATTGAACAAGTGCGTTGTATGAGTTTAGTAAAATGTCCCTCCTTTTATACTCCATTTCCTTTGAAATATAGACTAATGTTTAATTACACTTTCCTATTATCACCAAACTTGGATGGGAGCTTTCTATGATTCATGCATGAGTTCCCCCAGTTCCACTGTTCTGGAGCTTTCCATAAGCTTTCTCCATGTAAATAATATTCAGCTCCTGTATTCATCATGCCAAAGTGCATAACATCTCACATTTGTTCAGACTATGTTCCATCTGTCAAATTCTTGCCCCACTTGCTGAACCTGTTGATAGTCACTCTGCAAACTCTTTGTGTCATTCTCACAAGGGTACCTTCAGACTAACTTTTGTGTCATCCACAAACTTGACTGGAGTACATTCACTTTTTTCATCCATGTCATTAATACATATTGTAAACAGTTACGGCATGAGCACTGATTGCTGTGACACTCTGTTAGTTACAGATTGCCACCCTGTTTAGAGCTATAATAATGCAGAGGAGAATATGCAGGTTGCTCGCATAGAGTGGCAACAGGGGCAGAGTGGAGAATTGCACTGGAATATCACCTCCACAAAAATCAAGACATATCTAAACCAGCAAATTACTGCCTGATTAAAAGTGATGGAAAGAGTCAATGACAGCGCTATCAAGCAGCACATGCTCATCATTACGTGCTCACTGATGTTTTGTCTGGATACTATCAGGACCATTCAGCTGCTGAGCTCTACAGCCTTTGGTGCAAAGATTGGCCAAACAGCTGAACTCCAGGAGGAAGGTGAGACTAATTACCTTTCAGAGCATGGCAGCATTTGACAGATAATAGCTTCAAGGAGCTGTTGCAAGACTGGAGTCTAAAGGAATATCACTGGGGGGAAAGATACTCACTTCTGGTTGGACAGAAAGTAAATGTTTAAAGTTGACAGCTGTACATCATCTAAATCTAAAGATAAGGCTGCAGGACATACTCAGATGGGTGCCAAGGCTCAAATGCCTTCAGCTGATTCAGTAATGGCCTTGAATCCATCATAATGTCTGAAGTAGGAAAGGTTGTTGACATTTCGACTATGCTCAACAACTTTTGCAACTCCTTAGATACGGGAGCAACAAGCAGCGGAAGCTCCACTCCAGTTTCGTCAAAAATCTCAACATCACCGCTCACTACAAGTGGTGAGTATCCAGCAGATAATTCTCACCAGTTCACACTGATTGATTGCAGCCCTGTGCAGCTTCAAAACATGCTCAGGAGATTGCGAAAACACGTTAACTGAGCAATCTTTGAATTTCATTATAATGCAGAGCACATGTTAAGGTCTTATGACATGGCATTTCATGGGATTCAGCTCTCATGCACACAATATACTGTCAATATGACTGAAAACCTAGCACTTAGAGAACAGCAAATTGCCATGTGAGTGAAAATTTTCAGCATTTGATTCCAACTGCACATTTTATATTGGACATTTTAGAATTGCATGGACTGGTTGCAACAAAATGCAAGGTGTCAGTAAGTCATGGTTGTTAGTCTCTTAAAACTTACAATTATGTCATTAATTACTTCCAAATGCACATCAGAAACCTCAACTACAAGTACAGTGACCACTACTGCAGTACCGACTACTACGTCAACAACTGCTTCCACAAGTACTGCAGAATCAACAGCCAGAAGCAGCACCACTGCAACCCCTATAGTTGAGTCCAAAACAACTGCAACATCACAAGGACCCTCCACAACTGGTGAGAATCCGCTTCCCTTTATGTTGCAATGTCATGCTCAACATTGTTCATTGATATTTGGTTATCAATTTGATTTAAGAAGCAACAATAGATTTTGCCAAATAATGATAAGTTCAAAGAGTGCAGACTAGATTTCCCTGACACCAAATGTAGCTTTACATTTAATGGTGAACAGAACAATAGAGTTTAATGACCGAAAGATGTTTGTGACTACGGCTGTCCTTGTACATTGTCTCTGAATCGCATGTCTCGCGTTCACATCTGAAGCAGAAACCTCAACGGCCAGTACAGAGACAAGCGCCGCACAGGCAACCTCTTCATCAACTCTTGGATCAACGAGCACATCTGGTGCTACAAGCACCGCAAGTTCCACTCCAGCTTCGTCAAGCATCTCAACATCACCGCTCACTACAAGTGGTAAGTATCAAAAAGATAATTCTCACCAGTTCACTCTGATTGATTGCAGCCATGTGCAGCTTCAAAACATGTTCAGAAAATTTCGAAAACACATTTTTTCGGCAATCTTTCAATTTCTTTATAATTCAGGCACATGTTAAGGTCTTTTACTTGGCATTTCATAGGTTTCAGCTCTCATCCATAGAACATCCTGCCCAATATTACTAATAACCTCGCACTGAGAGAGCAGCAAATTGCCGTCTCAGTGAAAATTTGCAGCATTTGATTCCAACTGCACATTACATTATGGACTTTTTAGAATTGCATGGACTGGTTGCAAATCACTGCGACATGTCAGTACATCATGTTTGTTTGTCCCTTAAAATTTACAATTATGTCATTAATTCCTTCCAAATGCTCATCAGAAACCTCAACTAGAAGAACAGTGACCTCTACTGCAGTACCGAGTTCTACGTCAACACCTGCTTCCACAAGTACTGCAGAATCTACAGCCACAAGCAGCTCCACTACAACCCCTACAGTTGAATCCACAACAACTGCAACATCACAAGGACCCTCCACAACTGGTGAGAATCCGCTTCCCTTTATGTTGCAATGTCATGCTCAGCATTGTTCATTGATATTTGGTTATCAAATTGGTTTAAGAAGCAACAATAGCTTTTGCCAAATAATGATAAGTTCAAAGAGTGCAGGCTAGATTTCCCTGACACCAAATGTACCTTTACATTTAATGGTGAACAGAACAATAGAGTTTAATGACCGAAAGATGTTTGTGAGTACGGCTGTCCTTGTACATTGTCTCTGAATCGCATGTCTCGCGATCACTTCTGTAGCAGAAACCTCAACGGCCAGTACAGAGACAAGCACTGCACAGGCAACCTCTTCATCAACTCTTGCAACAACAAGCACATCTGGTGATACAAGCACCGCAAGTACCACTCCAGCTTCATCAAGCATCTTAACATCACCGCTCACTACAAGTGGTAAATATCCAAAAGATAATTCTCACCAGTTCACTCAGATTGATTGCAGTCCTGTGCAGCTTCAAAACATGTTCAGGACATTGCAAAACCACATTTATTCGGAAATCTTTAAATTTCTGGATAATGCAGGGCACATGTTCAGGTCTTACCTCTTGGCATTTCATCGTTTTCAGATATCATCCATATGACATCCTCCCCAATATTGCTGTCAACTGAGCACTCAGAGAGGCGGAAATTGCCGTCTGAGTGCTAATTTGCAGCATTTGATTCGAACTGCACATTTTATATTGTACATTTTAGAATTGCATGGACTGGTTGCAAGAAAATGCAAGTTGTCAGGAGATCATTGTTGTTTTGTCTCTTAACAAAAATTGATCTTACATTACATTTATGTCATGAATTATTTCCAAATGCTCATCAGAAACCTCAACTGCAAGTACAGTGACCACTACTGGAGTACAGAGTTCTACGTCAACTCCTACTTCCACAAGTACTGCAGAATCTACAGCCACAAGCAGCTCCACGAGAACCCCTACAGTTGAATTCACAACAACTGCTACATCACAAGGACCCTCCACAACTGGTGAGAATCCGCTTCCCTTTATGTTGCAATGACATCCTCAGCATTGTTCATTGATATTTGGTTATCAAATTGAATTAAGAAGCAAAAATTGCTTTTGTCAAATAATAATGAGTTCAAAGAGTGCGGATTAGATATCCCTGACACCAAATGCAGCGTGACATTTAATTGTCAACAGAACAATAGAGTTGAAGAACCAAATGACATTTGTGACGACGGCTGTCCTTGTACATTGTCTCTGAATCGCATGTCTCGCGTTCACTTCTGTAGCAGAAACCTCAACTGCCAGTGCAGAGACAAGCACCGCACAGGCAACCTCTTCATCAACTCTTGCATCAACGAGCACATCTGGTGCTACAAGCACCGCAAGTTTCACTCCAGCTTCGTCAAGCATCTCAACATCACCGCTCACTACAAGTGGTAAGTATCCAAAAGATAATTCTCACCAGTTCACTCTGATTGATTGCAGTCCTGTGCAGCTTCAAAACATGTTCAGGAAATTGCAAAACCACATTTATTCAGAAATCTTTAAATTTCTGGATAATGCAGGGCATATGTTGATGTCTGACATCTTGGCATTTCATCGTTTTCAGATATCATCCATATGACATCCTCCCCAACATTACTGTCAACCTAGCACTAAGAGAGCCGCAAGTTGCCATCTGAGTGCAAATTTGCAGCATTTGATTCAAACTGCACATTTTATATTGTACATTTTAGAATTGCATGGACTGGTTGCAACAAAATGCAAGTTGTCAGTAGATCAGCGTTGTTTTGTCTCTTAACAAAACTTGATCGTACATTACAATTATGTCATGAATTATTTCCAAATGCTCATCAGAAACCTCAACTGCAAGTACAGTGACCACTACTGGAGTACAGAGTTCTACGTCAAATCCTGCTTCCACAAGTACTACAGAATCTACAGCCACAAGCAGCTCCACTACAACCCCTACAGTTGAATCCACAACAACTGCAACATCACAAGGACCCTCCACAACTGGTGAGAATCCGCTTCCCTTTCTGTTGCAATGTCATGCTCAGCATTGTTCATTGATATTTGGTTATCAATTTGATTTAAGAAGCAATAATAGCTTTTGACAAATAATAAGTTCAAAGAGTGCGGACTAGATTTCCCTGACACCAAATGTACCTTTACATTTAATGGTGAACAGAACAATACAGTTAAATGACCGAAAGATGTTTGTGAGTACGGCTGTCCTTGTACATTGTCTCTGAATCGCATGTCTCGCGTTCACTTCTGTAGCAGAAACCTCAACGGCCAGTACAGAGACAAGCGCTGCACAGGCAACCACTTCATCAACTCTTGCATCAACGAGCACATCTGGTGCTATAAGCACCGCAAGTTCAACTCCAGCTTCGTCAAGCATCTCAACATCACCGCTCACTACAAGTGGTAAGTATCCAAAAGATAATTCTCACCAGTTCACTCAGATTGACTGCAGTCCTGTGCAGCTTCAAAACATGTTCAGGAAATTGCAAAACCACATTTATTCGGAAATCTTTAAATTTCTGGATAATGCAGGGCACATGTTCAGGTCTTACCTCTTGGAATTTCATCGTTTTCAGATATCATCCATATGACATCCTCCCCAATGTTGTTGTCAACTGAGCACTTAGAGAGGCGCAAATTGCCATCTGAGTGCTAATTTGCAGCGTTTGATTCCAACTGCACATTTTATATTGTACATTTTAGAATTGCATGGACTGGTTGCAAGAAAATGCAAGTTGTCAGGAGATCATTGTTGTTTTGTCTCTTAACAAAACTTGATCTTACATTACATTTATGTCATGAATTATTTCCAAATGCTCATCAGAAACCTCAACTGCAAGTACAGTGACCACTACTGGAGTACAGAGTTCTACGTCAACTCCTGCTTCCACAAGTACTGCAGAAACTACAGCCACAAGCAGCTCCACTACAAACCCTACAGTTGAATCCACAACAACTGCAACATCACAAGGACCCTCCACAACTGGTGAGAATCCGCTTTCCATTATGTTGCAATGTCATGCTTAGCAATGATCATTGATATTTGGTTATCAAATTGATTTAAGAAGCAAAAATTGCTTTTGCCAAATAATAATGAGTTCAAAGAGTGTGGATTAGTTTTCCCAGACACCAAATGCAGCGTGACATTTAATTGTCAACAGAACAATAGAGTTGAAGAATCAAATGACATTTGTGACTACGGCGGTCCTTGTACATTGTCTCTGAATCGCATGTCTCGCGTTCACTTCTGTAGCAGAAACCTCAACTGCCAGTGCAGAGACAAGCACCGCACAGGCAACCTCTTCATCAACTCTGGCATCAACGAGCACATCTGGTGCTACAAGCACCGCAAGATCCACTCCAGCTTCGTCAAGTATCTCAACATCACCGCTCACTACAAGTGGTAAGTATCAAAAAGATAATTCTCACCAGTTCACTCAGATTGACTGCGGTCCTTTGCAGCTTTCAAACTTGTTCAGGAAATTGCAAAACCACATTTATTCGGAAATCTTTAAATTTCTGGATAATGCAGGGCACATGTTCAGGTCTTACCTCTTGGCATTTCATCGTTTTCAGATATCATCCATATGACATCCTCCCCAATGTTGCTGTCAACTGAGCACTCAGAGAGGCGCAAATTGCCATCTGAGTGCTAATTTGCAGCATTTGATTCCAACTGCACATTTTATATTGTACATTTTAGAATTGCATGGACTGGTTGCAAGAAAATGCAAGTTGTCAGGAGATCATTGTTGTTTTGTCTCTTAACAAAAATTGATCTTACATTACATTTATGTCATGAATTATTTCCAAATGCTCATCAGAAACCTTAACTGCAAGTACAGTGACCACTACTGGAGTACAGAGTTCTACGTCAACTCCTGCTTCCACAAGTACTGCAGAATCTACAGCCACAAGCAGCTCCACTATAACCCCTACAGTTGAATCCACAACAACTGCAACATCACAAGGACCCTCCACAACTGATGAGATTCCGCTTCCCTTTCTGTTGCAATGTCATGCTCAGCATTGTTCCTTGATATTTGGTTATCAAATTGATTTAAGAAGCAACAATAGCTTTTGCCAAATAATGATAAGTTCAAACAGTGCGGATTAGATTTCCCAGACACCAAATGTAGCTTTACATTTAATTGTGAGCAAATCAATAGAGGTTAATGAACGCAAGATGTTTGTGAGTACGGCTGTCCTTGTGCATTGTCTCTGAATCCCATGTCTCGCGTTCCCTTCTGAAGCAGAAACCTCAACGGCCAGTACAGAGACAAGCACCGCACAGGCAACCTCTTCATCAACTCTTGCATCAACGAGCACATCTGGTGCTACAAGCACCGCAAGTTCCACTCCAGCTTCGTCAAGCATCTCAACATCACCGCTCACTACAAGTGGTAAGTATCAAAAAGACAATTCTCACCAATTCACTCAGATTGATTGCAGTCCTGTGCAGCTTGAAAACATGTTCAGGAAATTGCGAAACCACATTTATTCGGAAATCTTTAAATTTCTGGATAATGCAGGGCACATGTTCAGGTCTTACCTCTTGGCATTTCATTGTTTTCAGATATCATCCATATTACATCCTCCCCAATTTTAATGTCAACCTAGCACTAAGAGAGCCGCAAATTGCCATCTGAGTGCAAATTTGCAGCATTTGATTCCAACTGCACATTTTATGTTGTACATTTTAGAATTGCATGGACTAGTTGCAACAAAATGCAAGTTGCCAGTAGATCATGGTTGTTTTGTCTCTTAACAAAAATTGATCGTACATTACAATTATGTCATGAATTATTTCCAAATGCTCATCAGAAACCTCAACTGCAAGTACAGTGACCACTACTGGAGTACAGAGTTCTACGTCATCTCCTGCTTCCACAAGTACTGCAGAAACTACTGCCACAAGCAGCTCCACTACAACCCCTACAGTTGAATCCACAACAACTGCAACATCACAAGGACCCTCCACAACTGGTGAGAATCCGCTTCCCTTTACGTTGCAATGTCATGCTCAGCATTGTTCATTGATATTTGGTTATCAATTTGATTTAAGAAGCAACAATAGATTTTGCCAAATAATGATAAGTTCAAAGAGTGCAGACTAGATTTCCCTGACACCAAATGTACCTTTACATTTAATGGTGAACAGAACAATAGAGTTTATTGACCGAAAGATGTTTGTGAGTACGGCTGTCCTTGTACATTGTCTCTGAATCGCATGTCTCGCGATCACTTCTGTAGCAGAAACCTCAACGGCCAGTACAGAGACAAGCACCGCACAGGCATCCTCTTCATCAACTCTTGCATCAACAAGCACATCTGGTGCTACAAGCACCGAAAGTTCCACTCCAGCTTCGTCAAGCATCTCAACATCACCGCTCACTACAAGTGGTAAATATCCAAAAGATAATTCTCACCAGTTCACTCAGATTGATTGCAGTCCTGTGCAGCTTCAAAACATGTTCAGGAAATTGCAAAACCACATTTATTCGGAAATCTTTAAATTTCTGGATAATGCAGGGCACATGTTCAGGTCTTACCTCTTGGCATTTCATCGTTTTCTGATGTCATCCATATGACATCCTCCCCAATATTGCTGTCAACTGAGCACTAAGAGAGGTGCAAATTGCCATCTGAGTGCTAATTTGCAGCATTTGATTCGAACTGCACATTTTATATTGTACATTTTAGAATTGCATGGACTGGTTGCAATAAAATGCAAGTTGTCAGGAGATCATTGTTGTTTTGTCTCTTAACAAAAATTGATCTTACATTACATTTATGTCATGAATTATTTGCAAATGCTCATCAGAAACCTCAACTGCAAGTACAGTGACCACTACTGGAGGACAGAGTTCTAAGTCAACTCCTACTTCCACAAGTACTGCAGAATCTACAGCCACAAGCAGCTCCACGAGAACCCCTACAGTTGAATCCACAACAACTGCTACATCACAAGGACCCTCCACAACTGGTGAGAATCCGCTTCCCTTTATGTTGCAATGATATCCTCAGCATTGTTCATTGATATTTGGTTATCAAATTGAATTAAGAAGCAAAAATTGCTTTTGCCAAATAATAATGAGTTCAAAGATTGCGGATTAGATATCCCTGACACCAAATGCAGCGTGACATTTAATTGTCAACAGAACAATAGAGTTGAAGAACCAAATGACATTTGTGACTACGGCTGTCCTTGTACATTGTCTCTGAATCGCATGTCTCGCGTTCACTTCTGTAGTAGAAACCTCAACTGCCAGTACAGAGACAAGCACCGCACATGAAACCTCTTCATCAACTCTTGCATCAACGAGCACATCTGGTGCTACAAGCACCGCAAGTTCCACTCCAGCTTCGTCAAGCATCTCAACATCACCGCTCACTACAAGTGGTAAGTATCCAAAAGATAATTCTCACCAGTTCACTCTGATTGATTGCAGTCCTGTGCAGCTTCAAAACATGTTCAGGAAATTGCAAAACCACATTTATTCAGAAATCTTTAAATTTCTGGATAATGCAGGGCATATGTTGATGTCTGACATCTTGGCATTTCATCGTTTTCAGATATCATCCATATGACATCCTCCCCAATATTACTGTCAACCTAGCACTAAGAGAGCCGCAAGTTGCCATCTGAGTGCCAATTTGCAGCATTTGATTCAAACTGCACATTTTATATTGTACATTTTAGAATTGCATGGACTGGTTGCAACAAAATGCAAGTTGTCAGGAGATCATGGTTGTTTTGTCTCTTAACAAAACTTGATCGTACATTACAATTATGTCATGAATTATTTCCAAATGCTCATCAGAAACCTCAACTGCAAGTACAGTGACCACTACTGGAGTACAGAGTTCTACGTCAACTCCTGCTTCCACAAGTACTGCAGAAACTACAGCCACAAGCAGCTCCACTACAACCCCTACAGCTGAATCCACAACAACTGCAACATCACAAGGACCCTCCACAACTGGTGAGAATCCGCTTCCCTTTCTGTTGCAATGTCATGCTCAGCATTGTTCATTGATATTTGGTTATCAATTTGATTTAAGAAGCAATAATAGCTTTTGCCAAATAATGATAAGTTCAAAGAGTGCGGACTAGATTTCCCTGACACCAAATGTACCTTTACATTTAATGGTGAACAGAACAATAGAGTTTAATGACCGAAAGATGTTTGTGAGTACGGCTGTCCTTGTACATTGTCTCTGAATCGCATGTCTCGCGTTCACTTCTGTAGCAGAAACCTCAACGGCCAGTACAGAGACAAGCGCCGCACAGGCAACCACTTCATCAACTCTTGCATCAACGAGCACCTCTGGTGCTACAAGCACCGCAAGTTCCACTCCAGCTTCGTCAAGCATCTCAACATCACCGCTCACTACAAGTGGTAAGTATCCAAAAGATAATTCTCACCAGTTCACTCAGATTGATTGCAGTCCTGTGCAGCTTCAAAACATGTTCAGGAAATTGCAAAACCACATTTATTCGGAAATCTTTAAATTTCTGGATAATGCAGGGCACATGTTCAGGTCTTACCTCTTGGAATTTCATCGTTTTCAGATATCATCCATATGACATCCTCCCCAATGTTGCTGTCAACTGAGCACTTAGAGAGGCGCAAATTGCCATCTAAGTGCTAATTTGCAGCATTTGATTCCAACTGCACATTTTATATTGTACATTTTAGAATTGCATGGACTGGTTGCAAGAAAACGCAAGTTGTCAGGAGATCATTGTTGTTTTGTCTCTTAACAAAACTTGATCTTACATTACATTTATGTCATGAATTATTTCCAAATGCTCATCAGAAACCTCAACTGCAAGTACAGTGACCACTACTGGAGTACAGAGTTCTACGTCAACTCCTGCTTCCACAAGTACTGCAGAAACTACAGCCACAAGCAGCTCCACTACAAACCCTACAGTTGAATCCACAACAACTGCAACATCACAAGGACCCTCCACAACTGGTGAGAATCCGCTTTCCATTATGTTGCAATGTCATGCTTAGCAATGATCATTGATATTTGGTTATCAAATTGATTTAAGAAGCAAAAATTGCTTTTGCCAAATAATAATGAGTTCACAGAGTGTGGATTAGTTTTCCCAGACACCAAATGCAGCGTGACATTTAATTGTCAACAGAACAATAGAGTTGAAGAACCAAATGACATTTGTGACTACGGCGGTCCTTGTACATTGTCTCTGAATCGCATGTCTCGCGTTCACTTCTGTAGCAGAAACCTCAACTGCCAGTGCAGAGACAAGCACCGCACAGGCAACCTCTTCATCAACTCTGGCATCAACGAGCACATCTGGTGCTACAAGCACCGCAAGATCCACTCCAGCTTCGTCAAGTATCTCGACATCACCGCTCACTACAAGTGGTAAGTATCAAAAAGATAATTCTCACCAGTTCACTCAGATTGACTGCAGTCCTTTGCAGCTTCAAAACTTGTTCAGGAAATTGCAAAACCACATTTATTCGGAAATCTTTAAATTTCTGGATAATGCAGGGCACATGTTCAGGTCTTACCTCTTGGCATTTCATCGTTTTCAGATATCATCCATATGACATCCTCCCCAATGTTGCTGTCAACTGAGCACTCAGAGAGGCGCAAATTGCCATCTGAGTGCTAATTTGCAGCATTTGATTCCAACTGCACATTTTATATTGTACATTTTAGAATTGCATGGACTGGTTGCAAGAAAATGCAAGTTGTCAGGAGATCATTGTTGTTTTGTCTCTTAACAAAAATTGATCTTACATTACATTTATGTCATGAATTATTTCCAAATGCTCATCAGAAACCTTAACTGCAAGTACAGTGACCACTACTGGAGTACAGAGTTCTACGTCAACTCCTGCTTCCACAAGTACTGCAGAATCTACAGCCACAAGCAGCTCCACTATAACCCCTACAGTTGAATCCACAACAACTGCAACATCACAAGGACCCTCCACAACTGATGAGATTCCGCTTCCCTTTCTGTTGCAATGTCATGCTCAGCATTGTTCCTTGATATTTGGTTATCAAATTGATTTAAGAAGCAACAATAGCTTTTGCCAAATAATGATAAGTTCAAACAGTGCGGATTAGATTTCCCAGACACCAAATGTAGCTTTACATTTAATTGTGAGCAAATC
This sequence comes from Stegostoma tigrinum, assembly GCF_030684315.1. NCBI lineage: Eukaryota > Metazoa > Chordata > Chondrichthyes > Orectolobiformes > Stegostomatidae > Stegostoma > Stegostoma tigrinum. Next base: position 23,880,570 of record NC_081383.1, read on the forward strand.
AATAGAGGTCAATGAACGCAAGATGTTTGTGAGTACGGCTGTCCTTGTGCATTGTCTCTGAATCCCATGTCTCGCGTTCCCTTCTGAAGCAGAAACCTCAACGGCCAGTACAGAGACAAGCACCGCACAGGCAACCTCTTCATCAACTCTTGCATCAACGAGCACATCTGGTGCTACAAGCACCGGAAGTTCCACTCCAGCTTCGTCAAGCATCTCAACATCACCGCTCACTACAAGTGGTAAGTATCAAAAAGACAATTCTCACCAATTCACTCAGATTGATTGCAGTCCTGTGCAGCTTGAAAACATGTTCAGGAAATTGCGAAACCACATTTATTCGGAAATCTTTAAATTTCTGGATAATGCAGGGCACATGTTCAGGTCTTACCTCTTGGCATTTCATTGTTTTCAGATATCATCCATATTACATCCTCCCCAATTTTAATGTCAACCTAGCACTAAGAGAGCCGCAAATTGCCATCTGAGTGCAAATTTGCAGCATTTGATTCCAACTGCACATTTTATGTTGTACATTTTAGAATTGCATGGACTAGTTGCAACAAAATGCAAGTTGCCAGTAGATCATGGTTGTTTTGTCTCTTAACAAAAATTGATCGTACATTACAATTATGTCATGAATTATTTCCAAATGCTCATCAGAAACCTCAACTGCAAGTACAGTGACCACTACTGGAGTACAGAGTTCTACGTCATCTCCTGCTTCCACAAGTACTGCAGAAACTACTGCCACAAGCAGCTCCACTACAACCCCTACAGTTGAATCCACAACAACTGCAACATCACAAGGACCCTCCACAACTGGTGAGAATCCGCTTCCCTTTACGTTGCAATGTCATGCTCAGCATTGTTCATTGATATTTGGTTATCAATTTGATTTAAGAAGCAACAATAGATTTTGCCAAATAATGATAAGTTCAAAGAGTGCAGACTAGATTTCCCTGACACCAAATGTACCTTTACATTTAATGGTGAACAGAACAATAGAGTTTATTGACCGAAAGATGTTTGTGAGTACGGCTGTCCTTGTACATTGTCTCTGAATCGCATGTCTCGCGATCACTTCTGTAGCAGAAACCTCAACGGCCAGTACAGAGACAAGCACCGCACAGGCATCCTCTTCATCAACTCTTGCATCAACAAGCACATCTGGTGCTACAAGCACCGAAAGTTCCACTCCAGCTTCGTCAAGCATCTCAACATCACCGCTCACTACAAGTGGTAAATATCCAAAAGATAATTCTCACCAGTTCACTCAGATTGATTGCAGTCCTGTGCAGCTTCAAAACATGTTCAGGAAATTGCAAAACCACATTTATTCGGAAATCTTTAAATTTCTGGATAATGCAGGGCACATGTTCAGGTCTTACCTCTTGGCATTTCATCGTTTTCTGATGTCATCCATATGACATCCTCCCCAATATTGCTGTCAACTGAGCACTAAGAGAGGTGCAAATTGCCATCTGAGTGCTAATTTGCAGCATTTGATTCGAACTGCACATTTTATATTGTACATTTTAGAATTGCATGGACTGGTTGCAAGAAAATGCAAGTTGTCAGGAGATCATTGTTGTTTTGTCTCTTAACAAAAATTGATCTTACATTACATTTATGTCATGAATTATTTGCAAATGCTCATCAGAAACCTCAACTGCAAGTACAGTGACCACTACTGGAGGACAGAGTTCTAAGTCAACTCCTACTTCCACAAGTACTGCAGAATCTACAGCCACAAGCAGCTCCACGAGAACCCCTACAGTTGAATCCACAACAACTGCTACATCACAAGGACCCTCCACAACTGGTGAGAATCCGCTTCCCTTTATGTTGCAATGATATCCTCAGCATTGTTCATTGATATTTGGTTATCAAATTGAATTAAGAAGCAAAAATTGCTTTTGCCAAATAATAATGAGTTCAAAGATTGCGGATTAGATATCCCTGACACCAAATGCAGCGTGACATTTAATTGTCAACAGAACAATAGAGTTGAAGAACCAAATGACATTTGTGACTACGGCTGTCCTTGTACATTGTCTCTGAATCGCATGTCTCGCGTTCACTTCTGTAGTAGAAACCTCAACTGCCAGTACAGAGACAAGCACCGCACATGAAACCTCTTCATCAACTCTTGCATCAACGAGCACATCTGGTGCTACAAGCACCGCAAGTTCCACTCCAGCTTCGTCAAGCATCTCAACATCACCGCTCACTACAAGTGGTAAGTATCCAAAAGATAATTCTCACCAGTTCACTCTGATTGATTGCAGTCCTGTGCAGCTTCAAAACATGTTCAGGAAATTGCAAAACCACATTTATTCAGAAATCTTTAAATTTCTGGATAATGCAGGGCATATGTTGATGTCTGACATCTTGGCATTTCATCGTTTTCAGATATCATCCATATGACATCCTCCCCAATATTACTGTCAACCTAGCACTAAGAGAGCCGCAAGTTGCCATCTGAGTGCCAATTTGCAGCATTTGATTCAAACTGCACATTTTATATTGTACATTTTAGAATTGCATGGACTGGTTGCAACAAAATGCAAGTTGTCAGGAGATCATGGTTGTTTTGTCTCTTAACAAAACTTGATCTTACATTACAATTATGTCATGAATTATTTCCAAATGCTCATCAGAAACCTCAACTGCAAGTACAGTGACCACTACTGGAGTACAGAGTTCTACGTCAACTCCTGCTTCCACAAGTACTGCAGAAACTACAGCCACAAGCAGCTCCACTACAACCCCGACAGCTGAATCCACAACAACTGCAACATCACAAGGACCCTCCACAACTGGTGAGAATCCGCTTCCCTTTCTGTTGCAATGTCATGCTCAGCATTGTTCATTGATATTTGGTTATCAATTTGATTTAAGAAGCAATAATAGCTTTTGCCAAATAATGATAAGTTCAAAGAGTGCGGACTAGATTTCCCTGACACCAAATGTACCTTTACATTTAATGGTGAACAGAACAATAGAGTTTAATGACCGAAAGATGTTTGTGAGTACGGCTGTCCTTGTACATTGTCTCTGAATCGCATGTCTCGCGTTCACTTCTGTAGCAGAAACCTCAACGGCCAGTACAGAGACAAGCGCCGCACAGGCAACCACTTCATCAACTCTTGCATCAACGAGCACCTCTGGTGCTACAAGCACCGCAAGTTCCACTCCAGCTTCGTCAAGCATCTCAACATCACCGCTCACTACAAGTGGTAAGTATCCAAAAGATAATTCTCACCAGTTCACTCAGATTGATTGCAGTCCTGTGCAGCTTCAAAACATGTTCAGGAAATTGCAAAACCACATTTATTCGGAAATCTTTAAATTTCTGGATAATGCAGGGCACATGTTCAGGTCTTACCTCTTGGAATTTCATCGTTTTCAGATATCATCCATATGACATCCTCCCCAATGTTGCTGTCAACTGAGCACTTAGAGAGGCGCAAATTGCCATCTAAGTGCTAATTTGCAGCATTTGATTCCAACTGCACATTTTATATTGTACATTTTAGAATTGCATGGACTGGTTGCAAGAAAACGCAAGTTGTCAGGAGATCATTGTTGTTTTGTCTCTTAACAAAACTTGATCTTACATTACATTTATGTCATGAATTATTTCCAAATGCTCATCAGAAACCTCAACTGCAAGTACAGTGACCACTACTGGAGTACAGAGTTCTACGTCAACTCCTGCTTCCACAAGTACTGCAGAAACTACAGCCACAAGCAGCTCCACTACAAACCCTACAGTTGAATCCACAACAACTGCAACATCACAAGGACCCTCCACAACTGGTGAGAATCCGCTTTCCATTATGTTGCAATGTCATGCTTAGCAATGATCATTGATATTTGGTTATCAAATTGATTTAAGAAGCAAAAATTGCTTTTGCCAAATAATAATGAGTTCACAGAGTGTGGATTAGTTTTCCCAGACACCAAATGCAGCGTGACATTTAATTGTCAACAGAACAATAGAGTTGAAGAACCAAATGACATTTGTGACTACGGCGGTCCTTGTACATTGTCTCTGAATCGCATGTCTCGCGTTCACTTCTGTAGCAGAAACCTCAACTGCCAGTGCAGAGACAAGCACCGCACAGGCAACCTCTTCATCAACTCTGGCATCAACGAGCACATCTGGTGCTACAAGCACCGCAAGATCCACTCCAGCTTCGTCAAGTATCTCAACATCACCGCTCACTACAAGTGGTAAGTATCAAAAAGATAATTCTCACCAGTTCACTCAGATTGACTGCAGTCCTTTGCAGCTTCAAAACTTGTTCAGGAAATTGCAAAACCACATTTATTCGGAAATCTTTAAATTTCTGGATAATGCAGGGCACATGTTCAGGTCTTACCTCTTGGCATTTCATCGTTTTCAGATATCATCCATATGACATCCTCCCCAATGTTGCTGTCAACTGAGCACTCAGAGAGGCGCAAATTGCCATCTGAGTGCTAATTTGCAGCATTTGATTCCAACTGCACATTTTATATTGTACATTTTAGAATTGCATGGACTGGTTGCAAGAAAATGCAAGTTGTCAGGAGATCATTGTTGTTTTGTCTCTTAACAAAAATTGATCTTACATTACATTTATGTCATGAATTATTTCCAAATGCTCATCAGAAACCTTAACTGCAAGTACAGTGACCACTACTGGAGTACAGAGTTCTACGTCAACTCCTGCTTCCACAAGTACTGCAGAATCTACAGCCACAAGCAGCTCCACTATAACCCCTACAGTTGAATCCACAACAACTGCAACATCACAAGGACCCTCCACAACTGATGAGATTCCGCTTCCCTTTCTGTTGCAATGTCATGCTCAGCATTGTTCCTTGATATTTGGTTATCAAATTGATTTAAGAAGCAACAATAGCTTTTGCCAAATAATGATAAGTTCAAACAGTGCGGATTAGATTTCCCAGACACCAAATGTAGCTTTACATTTAATTGTGAGCAAATCAATAGAGGTCAATGAACGCAAGATGTTTGTGAGTACGGCTGTCCTTGTGCATTGTCTCTGAATCCCATGTCTCGCGTTCCCTTCTGAAGCAGAAACCTCAACGGCCAGTACAGAGACAAGCACCGCACAGGCAACCTCTTCATCAACTCTTGCATCAACGAGCACATCTGGTGCTACAAGCACCGGAAGTTCCACTCCAGCTTCGTCAAGCATCTCAACATCACCGCTCACTACAAGTGGTAAGTATCAAAAAGACAATTCTCACCAATTCACTCAGATTGATTGCAGTCCTGTGCAGCTTGAAAACATGTTCAGGAAATTGCGAAACCACATTTATTCGGAAATCTTTAAATTTCTGGATAATGCAGGGCACATGTTCAGGTCTTACCTCTTGGCATTTCATTGTTTTCAGATATCATCCATATTACATCCTCCCCAATTTTAATGTCAACCTAGCACTAAGAGAGCCGCAAATTGCCATCTGAGTGCAAATTTGCAGCATTTGATTCCAACTGCACATTTTATGTTGTACATTTTAGAATTGCATGGACTAGTTGCAACAAAATGCAAGTTGCCAGTAGATCATGGTTGTTTTGTCTCTTAACAAAAATTGATCGTACATTACAATTATGTCATGAATTATTTCCAAATGCTCATCAGAAACCTCAACTGCAAGTACAGTGACCACTACTGGAGTACAGAGTTCTACGTCATCTCCTGCTTCCACAAGTACTGCAGAAACTACTGCCACAAGCAGCTCCACTACAACCCCTACAGTTGAATCCACAACAACTGCAACATCACAAGGACCCTCCACAACTGGTGAGAATCCGCTTCCCTTTACGTTGCAATGTCATGCTCAGCATTGTTCATTGATATTTGGTTATCAATTTGATTTAAGAAGCAACAATAGATTTTGCCAAATAATGATAAGTTCAAAGAGTGCAGACTAGATTTCCCTGACACCAAATGTACCTTTACATTTAATGGTGAACAGAACAATAGAGTTTATTGACCGAAAGATGTTTGTGAGTACGGCTGTCCTTGTACATTGTCTCTGAATCGCATGTCTCGCGATCACTTCTGTAGCAGAAACCTCAACGGCCAGTACAGAGACAAGCACCGCACAGGCATCCTCTTCATCAACTCTTGCATCAACAAGCACATCTGGTGCTACAAGCACCGAAAGTTCCACTCCAGCTTCGTCAAGCATCTCAACATCACCGCTCACTACAAGTGGTAAATATCCAAAAGATAATTCTCACCAGTTCACTCAGATTGATTGCAGTCCTGTGCAGCTTCAAAACATGTTCAGGAAATTGCAAAACCACATTTATTCGGAAATCTTTAAATTTCTGGATAATGCAGGGCACATGTTCAGGTCTTACCTCTTGGCATTTCATCGTTTTCTGATGTCATCCATATGACATCCTCCCCAATATTGCTGTCAACTGAGCACTAAGAGAGGTGCAAATTGCCATCTGAGTGCTAATTTGCAGCATTTGATTCGAACTGCACATTTTATATTGTACATTTTAGAATTGCATGGACTGGTTGCAATAAAATGCAAGTTGTCAGGAGATCATTGTTGTTTTGTCTCTTAACAAAAATTGATCTTACATTACATTTATGTCATGAATTATTTGCAAATGCTCATCAGAAACCTCAACTGCAAGTACAGTGACCACTACTGGAGGACAGAGTTCTAAGTCAACTCCTACTTCCACAAGTACTGCAGAATCTACAGCCACAAGCAGCTCCACGAGAACCCCTACAGTTGAATCCACAACAACTGCTACATCACAAGGACCCTCCACAACTGGTGAGAATCCGCTTCCCTTTATGTTGCAATGATATCCTCAGCATTGTTCATTGATATTTGGTTATCAAATTGAATTAAGAAGCAAAAATTGCTTTTGCCAAATAATAATGAGTTCAAAGATTGCGGATTAGATATCCCTGACACCAAATGCAGCGTGACATTTAATTGTCAACAGAACAATAGAGTTGAAGAACCAAATGACATTTGTGACTACGGCTGTCCTTGTACATTGTCTCTGAATCGCATGTCTCGCGTTCACTTCTGTAGTAGAAACCTCAACTGCCAGTACAGAGACAAGCACCGCACATGAAACCTCTTCATCAACTCTTGCATCAACGAGCACATCTGGTGCTACAAGCACCGCAAGTTCCACTCCAGCTTCGTCAAGCATCTCAACATCACCGCTCACGACAAGTGGTAAGTATCCAAAAGATAATTCTCACCAGTTCACTCTGATTGATTGCAGTCCTGTGCAGCTTCAAAACATGTTCAGGAAATTGCAAAACCACATTTATTCAGAAATCTTTAAATTTCTGGATAATGCAGGGCATATGTTGATGTCTGACATCTTGGCATTTCATCGTTTTCAGATATCATCCATATGACATCCTCCCCAATATTACTGTCAACCTAGCACTAAGAGAGCCGCAAGTTGCCATCTGAGTGCCAATTTGCAGCATTTGATTCAAACTGCACATTTTATATTGTACATTTTAGAATTGCATGGACTGGTTGCAACAAAATGCAAGTTGTCAGGAGATCATGGTTGTTTTGTCTCTTAACAAAACTTGATCGTACATTACAATTATGTCATGAATTATTTCCAAATGCTCATCAGAAACCTCAACTGCAAGTACAGTGACCACTACTGGAGTACAGAGTTCTACGTCAACTCCTGCTTCCACAAGTACTGCAGAAACTACAGCCACAAGCAGCTCCACTACAACCCCTACAGCTGAATCCACAACAACTGCAACATCACAAGGACCCTCCACAACTGGTGAGAATCCGCTTCCCTTTCTGTTGCAATGTCATGCTCAGCATTGTTCATTGATATTTGGTTATCAATTTGATTTAAGAAGCAATAATAGCTTTTGCCAAATAATGATAAGTTCTAAGAGTGCGGACTAGATTTCCCTGACACCAAATGTACCTTTACATTTAATGGTGAACAGAACAATAGAGTTTAATGACCGAAAGATGTTTGTGAGTACGGCTGTCCTTGTACATTGTCTCTGAATCGCATGTCTCGCGTTCACTTCTGTAGCAGAAACCTCAACGGCCAGTACAGAGACAAGCGCCGCACAGGCAACCACTTCATCAACTCTTGCATCAACGAGCACCTCTGGTGCTACAAGCACCGCAAGTTCCACTCCAGCTTCGTCAAGCATCTCAACATCACCGCTCACTACAAGTGGTAAGTATCCAAAAGATAATTCTCACCAGTTCACTCAGATTGATTGCAGTCCTGTGCAGCTTCAAAACATGTTCAGGAAATTGCAAAACCACATTTATTCGGAAATCTTTAAATTTCTGGATAATGCAGGGCACATGTTCAGGTCTTACCTCTTGGAATTTCATCGTTTTCAGATATCATCCATATGACATCCTCCCCAATGTTGCTGTCAACTGAGCACTTAGAGAGGCGCAAATTGCCATCTAAGTGCTAATTTGCAGCATTTGATTCCAACTGCACATTTTATATTGTACATTTTAGAATTGCATGGACTGGTTGCAAGAAAATGCAAGTTGTCAGGAGATCATTGTTGTTTTGTCTCTTAACAAAACTTGATCTTACATTACATTTATGTCATGAATTATTTCCAAATGCTCATCAGAAACCTCAACTGCAAGTACAGTGACCACTACTGGAGTACAGAGTTCTACGTCAACTCCTGCTTCCACAAGTACTGCAGAAACTACAGCCACAAGCAGCTCCACTACAAACCCTACAGTTGAATCCACAACAACTGCAACATCACAAGGACCCTCCACAACTGGTGAGAATCCGCTTTCCATTATGTTGCAATGTCATGCTTAGCAATGATCATTGATATTTGGTTATCAAATTGATTTAAGAAGCAAAAATTGCTTTTGCCAAATAATAATGAGTTCACAGAGTGTGGATTAGTTTTCCCAGACACCAAATGCAGCGTGACATTTAATTGTCAACAGAACAATAGAGTTGAAGAACCAAATGACATTTGTGACTACGGCGGTCCTTGTACATTGTCTCTGAATCGCATGTCTCGCGTTCACTTCTGTAGCAGAAACCTCAACTGCCAGTGCAGAGACAAGCACCGCACAGGCAACCTCTTCATCAACTCTGGCATCAACGAGCACATCTGGTGCTACAAGCACCGCAAGATCCACTCCAGCTTCGTCAAGTATCTCAACATCACCGCTCACTACAAGTGGTAAGTATCAAAAAGATAATTCTCACCAGTTCACTCAGATTGACTGCAGTCCTTTGCAGCTTCAAAACTTGTTCAGGAAATTGCAAAACCACATTTATTCGGAAATCTTTAAATTTCTGGATAATGCAGGGCA